>NC_089724.1:12714409-13030909 GCF_035083965.1 Branchiostoma lanceolatum
AACAATTGGCCGACCTAACATCTACTTGGAGACTAGGTACATGGTACGTACAGCGTTTCTCTCCCGTTTAGTAAATGAGTTTATTTTCAGGTATAACATTGTGGTTTAACTGTTTCGGTTTAGATTTTTAAACCGTACTATCCAACCCAACATTGATCATAATCGGTAGGTGCGACCAAGTTTAAACCGCCTTGGTGCGACATCAGGACCTAATGAGACCAAAGGTGACACCGTACCGTGAGGGAGGTGATAAAAGTTAAAACCATTCGTTGAGATTCTTCGTCTTTTACACAGTCTGACCAAGAAGGTTTAATACAAATCTGCTGGGTCTGACATAACTCTTCATTCAGATAAATTTCAGCAGTACACAGTATTCACTTTTTTTGAGACCCCCCGTCCTCAAACCGGAGCGACAGCTCATCCTTGACATCTGCTCGGCGGGTAGCGGACAGATGTCGGAGCAGGTGTCAATCTCCTGTCGACTGTCACGCGTTCTCGGCTCCTGTAAAACACCCAGGGCCCTCACAACGACCCGATTATTGCTCACCAGTCGATTAAAAGCGGCAAGAGTAAACTACTTCTCGAAGCAGTGTAAAGTTTTGTAACAGTTTCCTGCCGATCGTGTGATGATATGGTGGTAGTTACTGGGGCTGGCCTGGAGATAATCTTGCGGCGATGTTATTATTGTTGAAGGAAGTCATGTTCGAACTGTACTTAAAATTACCTGATGTTTTCTAAATTTGATAAAACTCAGATTGATCTTCTTTCTTCAAACTTGATTTAGGATAACAACCGAACGTTCCCGGGTCTGTTAGCGAGCCGAAACAAGATCATGTCCCATTCGCCACTGTGTAATTTTGTAGTCCGTTACAAAAAGTTTCAATGTAACATGTTGGATGATTGTAGGCTTAGAACGCCTGATTTACAGAGGACAGTACAGACACACTACGGACATGTGTTCACAGCGAAAAGACAATGTCCAGGCCAGAGTATCAATGAATATTCACACCAGTGATAGAGGTGATAACGACACTAATTGGTAAAACAATAGGATCCATTGCCGTGTTTTCGGAAGGGCGCCAGCGGGCCTAGCGCCTTTCCTTTACGTCTGGCCGGACTGCCCGGAGCTGGGGGCTCACACACAATTTGGAAACATGGAGAAAATTATGAACGATTAGAAGATGGCACATGAGAGGGAACCGACTGAATTGGTTAGCCGGGCGGACAGAGTGTCTGATACTGCATAAGTAATCCCTTGTCTAGAGATAAGACGTTGTCTCCGTATCGACTCATGGACAGATACCGTAAGCAGCAGCCTCCATGGCAAATGTTGCAGTCAGTTTCTCTTCTGAAAAACACTAGCCTCCACCAGGCGCTAGCTTCCTACGGGGGTATTAGGGATCGTAAAAGTCGGTAAAAAAGGAATAAGTAATTTGCTACTCTCCAACCAGAGAAGTGGTTCCGGCTAGTTTTTGACGTGTTTTTAGGCGTTTTTGTCGGGCTTTCTACTTTGTCGGTTTTTTTTTTGTCTCACAAAACCACAGACCCGTAAAAAGTCGTTCCCTGCCTACTGTACAAGGAGGCGATTATCTAAAAAAAAGCCTTGCCCGTGACATTAGCAGACCTTAGAACTCCATAGTCTCCAAGTTGGTGTACACAGAAGATTGTGACCTTTTTATTATATGACCCGTTTTCTGTCGACACTCTTCACCGTTGATGATTAAAAAAGCAACAATCTTCTCCACCAACCACTGCTTGGAGGGTTAAAACTCCCGTAGATTGATCAAAGCAAGAGCGATTGTGGTGAGAGGATGAACCACACTACAGCCTCCAATCAATTACCCGGCCTCGTGGTTCACCAACGTCCAAGTTTTGGCCACATAGATTTGAAATTTTAGAGAAGTAAAGACTTTTTTTTCCTAAGCAGTCGAAACTTTTCATGACGATTTAGGCTCCTCGGGTCAGATACGTACATATTTCACACAAAACGTAGGGAGACGTAACTAATTGTTATTAACTGTGGTATTTCTCACCATATTTTGCCGATTTTCCGGGGATTACCCGTTGTTTTTGCGGCGGGAGGGCCAGGACTTCGGGAGAACAACTGGTAGACTGGATGGCGCCCCAGAACAAACCACCATCGCCCCGATTAGCACCGGATAATTAAGGTTTCACACCAGCCTGCAAGTGGTTTTTATTCAATTTGGGTGATCAGTGATATCCTGTTTTTACAAGGAGGTTATAGGGAAATGCGTGTTTTTATAATAAGTTTTTGGAGTGTCCGCGTACTCGCCAACCAGATGTTGGCGAAGGAAATTGTCACCTTTTATCATTTGGTGAATTGTGAGTTGTGACGATATTTGGTATGTGAGTTGTTATCTCCAAGCAGATCCACACCGGGCGCCAAAATCGTATATGCTAGCCAGAGAAGGTCCAGTCAGCCAGAGAGGGTTCATCAGCCCTGCTTGGAGATTAAGTTGGTCTTGAAAACATGAATAACCATGAATGTCAAGATCAAGTTTGGGTCCTCTGACGGCCTTCTTAGTTCATCGATACTACAGCAGAATTTCTGGACCTTCAAACATGCTATGGTTTTTTATGTTTTGGTGCCAAACAACATTCGAAACAGTCATGAAAGATTTGGTGTAGTAGGTTTAGGCTATCCCCCAAGCAGAGGCTTCGACCGCCTATTCATGCAATGTTTAGTACGCCTTTCTACCATCACAGTGCACTTTTTCTAATCATTCGCCCCCTCCTACATCTACCGGGGTTGCACTTGCACAGATGGAGGAGCAGATCCTTTCAGAAGTTGTATAGTGCAATATATACTACTCACGGAAGACGTCATGCGTACTAGATGTTGCAAATACAAGCGGAAATTAAAAAAAGTCAGAACCTTACGTCTGCTTGGAGATTACTAGTACATTGTATACCCAATGGGCAACCAGACAACACTATTCTGACTCCAGCCAGGTTGATGGGGAAGTAGTCTCCGTTGCAGACTCCCTCCAGCTGTTTTCTATAAAGTAAGGTACCTTTTTCTTATTGCGGCCATTAATAAGCATGTAATTAGAAATTGATAACTAAGAACTGCCTGAGTGAGTCTGCAATAGAGGCTAGCGTACTAAGTGGGGAAGACTCTCCAAGCAGAGGTTGGTGGAGAAGATTGTGGCCGTTTCATTATATGCCCCGTTTTTTGTACTCTCCAAGCAGAGGAGTGGTTCCGGCTGGTTTTGAACGTGTTTTAGGCGTTATCGTCTAGCCTCTACCAGGCTCCGCGGGATGGCTGGAAAAATAGTAGAAATTGGCCGTAATAGAGTGAATAGTGTGCCAAGGGAGTTCGCTACGGAGAGAGGACAGTCTGCCATCCACGGATGGCACACTATTCACACTATTCACTCTATTACGGCCAATTTCTACTATTTTTCCAGCCATCCCGCGGAGCCTGGTAGAGGCTAGTTATCGTCGGGCTTTCTACTTTGACAAAGTACGTTTGTTGTCCGAATGGGTGGGGAGAGCGTTTATATGCGCTACAGTAGTTCCATATACCTGTACCAGTTACTAGTACTGTATCTAGAATTCACCTAAATGTATGTTTTACCGCGTCGTTTATACGAAATTTAAAAAACTTGTCTACTTCAAGATTATTAACTCTGAATGTGTTCTAGAGAGTTTTCGGCATTCACGACTACCAAGACGTTCTGATCAATATCTAGCTCTAGGGTGAAGGATGCGACAGAGAAGCAAATATCAAGTCAACAGTCATTTATTCAGTTGAAATCAAGAGATCACTTAAGGCGTTATAAAAATATATTATCTCTAGTCGAAGTAACAGTTTCGTTGAGTTTCTCACAAATGATATAATATTATTCTCAAGTTTCCTTACGAACATAACAAACAAGCTCTTCCAAAGCTGATAAAATATACTGTCTCTATTACATCTTACAATGACGAACATATTGCACATATTTCAGTGGCTATCCAGCAGCCTATAGAGTAGAGTAAAAGCACGATTGTCTCTTGCAAGTCTCTGGTGTTCACATGTATACGCCGGGTACGTTGTGGTAGTGCGCCCCTGCCATGTTGTTCTGGTACGGAGAGATGTTGTACATGTTGGTCATCTGGTGGTGACTGTGGCCAGACGGCGACACGCGGGCAGACGGGTACGGTGAGTACCTGGTTCCACGGCTGGTGGGCACGGTGTTGGCGGGCTGGGGCATCATGTGAGGCCGCAGACCACAGACGGCGGTGCCGAGGGACGGGACGAAGTGCGCGGAGTCGTACCAGGGGTTGGGCTGTGGGGAGTAGCCGGGCATCCCAGGCACGGTGACGGCGGTGTGCAGCGGGAAGGTGGCGAAGTCTTGCTGTTGGCGCTTCAGCTTCATGCGGCGGTTCTGGAACCACGTCTTGACCTGCTCGTCGGTCAAGCCCGTGGCCTTGGCCAGAGTTTCGCGGTCGGCGGCGGACAGGTACTTCTGCAGGCGGAAACGCTCCTCCAGGGCCATGACCTGCTCTGTGGTGAAGGCCGTGCGTGCCTTGCGGCCTGCCGGGGAGGGGGACGGGCTGTCGCCGCAGGAAGGTGCTGGACTGGAGCGGTCTGAAGTCGTGCTGGAAGCAGGTGATTCTGTGTTGCGGATCTGCAGGTCGTCGCAAGACGACTCTGACACTACGTCGATCTCCTCGTCCTCGGACGTCTCGCCGTCGCTTCGCAGCGTCACGGTGCTCATGTTCGGCCGGGGTTCGGTGGTGAACTGGAGGTGGCGCTTCTTTAACGGGAGGCTCTCGGGGCTGGACGATCTCATGTCCGGCACGGCGTCAGGCGAGGAACCGATCAGGTTTTCCACGGACAGGGCGAAGGGTAGTTTGAAAGAAGTCATGATGAGGGTGTTACAGCGGCGCTTGAAGAAGTGTGGGAACTGAACAGACAGAGGCAAACTGTGATTTATAGTCCTCCGTGTCGGTGACTCGCGTATTCATGAGGCGTCCTGTGCTCCCATTGGTCAGCTTTGGGCCCGCTATTGTTTACATTGATGCGCTCCGCCAGTAGGACATGACTAATTATTTCAGCATGTGGTGATGAGAATCTTCAGAGCAACCAAGGAGGTTAAACCTACCGCTTCAAGAAAATCCACTTTTGTTCATAATTAACCTTTAGAATATATGTTGAAGCTAACTAAGCTTCAATATGTATTGAAAGAATATTGTTTATTGACCAGGAAACCATAAAATGGACCTGCCTGAGAAAAGTGTCATGTATAGTTTGTTTTCTTTTCCAACGACCATTTCTTCATGTCTTATTTGTGATTCATGTCCACCTCCCGGGGTACCCCACCCGGCAAGCCCCTCCCCCTCAGACGCATCCCAATGTCCCACCGCCGGGTTTGTTGTGGTTCAGGCGACAGTGTCCCGCCGTGCAACCGATAGCTCACCCGCCCTAAAACAAAGGCCTCATCGGCGGCGATTACGTGCCAAACGGTGTGAACAGCCGCGCGTTTATCACCTATTGACGCGCCCAATGAGGCTGTAGCCGTGGGCGGGTCACGGCCAGGGGTCCGTGGGTGAGGTGCCAGTCTGCTGGCGCCAGTGGTCGGCACATCCATCACTTGTCATGAATGCAGCGATTTCCTCATCCACAGGGGGTCGAACTAGGAGACAAATTTGTAAACTTTGCCAGTTTAGCTTATATCATAACTCGATTGGAAAATATTGTGTGGGTTTTCGTTCGAACTTTCATTCGCTAGATTTTGTTTGGTCCTATCCACATTCGGAAATTTGCCCCAAAAGACATATACATGTATCTATACTAGTATGTGAGCCCATTTGTTCAGTCAAAGATCCAAAGGTTTTTACAGTAAAACAATTCGTCGTAATGACGACATTGTTCGACAACACTGTTCCCGATCGGTTCTTACCAGGGAGTCGACATGACAATGACATTTGTTTTCGTTCGGGCGCCGTCGGGTCTGCCATGTCTGCTGTTTCATCTCACTTGCGCTTGCACGTTCTTGTTCATAAGTTGTTCTCTGGTGCTTTGAAGCAACCTCCTTGTTTGAAGTAACTTGTGTCGAAATTGCGCGTTGAATTTTTTGTACCGATGTATAACAACTAGCACACATTTTCTTTCCCCTCTCAAGTCAAAGAGCACTACTTTTCAAAAACATTTTCAAATGCAGGGTGAAAGTCGGCAAGCAGCTTTAACCTCACTCAGCCAAGACGTAGAAATCACCTTTACGTTGTATTTGTAATCAATGACCAAGGACATCGTGTAATATCCTTGCAAGGACCTAGCCTGAATTCAATCAAGCCTCATGTGACCGCTCGCCGCCCTGTAACCGCCTCACAACCCAAGAGGGAGGGCAGAGAAACCCCCGGACAGCTGGAGTTTGCGTTATACAGACTAGCAAGGACCAAGGAGGTTGAAATCTCCTTGATATAACACAGGTCGAATAAACCTCCATAACCATGACTTTGTCCGATCTCGCTAGCCCCGCCGGCGCCACAAGAAAAACAAACCATTGTCACCTGGTGGTGTGAACCGCAGAACAATTTATTGACAAACGTTCAAAAACAATAGGTGTAATTATGACATATTGTTCGACTATGTGAATTTCACAATCAGGATGCCAGGAGAACTGATTCACAGGAAAATTGATGAGTCTTTTGTGACCAGTTTGGAACCTTTTGTTGTCGGGGTGGAGAATATCTACTAGCCAGTTCGAAGATTCACGACAAGTGAAGACATGTCAGGACAAGTGAAGACATGTCGACGCGAACCACAAAATACTTTTCTAGATTCACTTGTGACATATTTAGAATGCCCTTGATCCACGCGTTTCTCTTCAAATCGTAGCTTCATCTTACAGTTTCAAAGCTTACGCATAGAGAACATGAAACCTCACATACTGATCCTGGGGGTGTACGAGTGGGGTACCTATTTCTTTTATTAGGACAGCACCCCATAGGTAGAAATGATTATTGTATTGTAAGAGGGTAATTTGAGTGCAAGAATATACATGTATGCCATTGCTCAATCAACAGGAATTGGTTCTCCGACAGAATCATTTTTGACAGAGAGCCTGTATTACCATCCATCACACTTCCCGGTGTGTTGCCTCGACTTGTTTGTTATGTTTGTCTACGGGAGAACGTCTTCCACCAACACAATCTCGTTACCCTCCTCAGGGCAGTGATTGGTACTCTCCAAGCAGAGGATGGGTTCCGGCAGGTTTTTGACGTGTTTTTAGGCGTTTTTGTCGGCCTTTCTAGATTCTACTTTCTACTTTTTCATTTTTTGTCTCTATGGTTTATAGAGAAAAAAAAAAGAAAAAGTAGAAAGGCCGACAAAACGCCTAAAAATACGTCAAAAACCTGCCGGAACCCATCCTCTGCTTGGAGAGTCTTCATCACATCTCACAGATGTCCTGGTGCCCTCAGAATGCGTGGTAAACGGTCTCAATGAAGGAAAGGCTTGTATGCTTCACAGAACACGGGTCATAAAACATTTATAACATTATGATTGCTAAATAAGATCTTCTTGCCCCATTTGCAATGAGACCAAGGAGGTTTTATCCAATAATATCAGGTGTATTTGCAGCCAGTGCCACAGGCAGGTACCCAATGTGTAGGGTAATGAGGCTGTTTAACGTGTTCGAGGCACCTCCTCGAGCACGGGACCCCCGTTTTACGTCCCTCCCGGAAGACGATTTCGTGGAAAGCTTCGTGAGGCTACAGCAATCCGGACGTCCTTGGTTGGTCTCCCATCCAAGCACTGTCCGGACCACGCGTTGCTTAACTTCCGAGATCGAGGGATCGGGTGTATCCAACGCGCCACGCGGCCGTAGCTGACATAAACCCACGGCGAATCCCTTACAACATGTGACACCGAGAAAAGCAGCCAAAACATTTTCCATCGAATTCAATGCCGGAAATCAAACGGGGCTTCAAGATTGCTTCAGATAAATACTTAGTAATATATAGATATTAAAGGTCGTGTCAAAGACGGTCATAAACCTCTTGACGTGAGAAGTGAGGATTTTGCCGATTTGATCTCGCTGTACCGGCACTCGAGATGGGCTCTGACCACACTTGGAGGTCCTTCAGGCAGGGACTAATTGGGATTATGTATTATGTCAATTGACAACAGCGTGGGAGATTAGCTCGTCTTTGTGAGTATGAAGCAGCGTGGAGAGCGATCAAAGGTCTCCCGGGCGATGTTACGGGCCGAAAATCCTGCAAATCTCTGGAGAAAGCCGCGTGGTACGTGCACACTGGTGTGAAGGACTTGCATTAATGTCAACTCGTGGGAAAGAGGAGGGAAAGGCGCGAGTCAAGACGAAATTTATTGTCTCCGAAAGACGGAAACAAACGCGCGACGGGTAACGCTATAATCTCACAGATGATATTTTCAAAATTTTATGAATAGTGTACCATAACGAGAGGCAAAACTTCTTTCACTTTTCGAGTGTATAAAGAAATGTTCATTATTCATTAATCTGAGCCATTTCAGGTTGTGAGAGAATTTTTCGAAATATAGCTACTCGCTGATCAGACTGTAGACATGCCAGCCCCGCCGGCGCCTAAACCAAAACAAAAGTCATTGTCATGTGGACTCCCTGGTAAGAACCGATCGGGAACAGTGTTGTCGGACAATGTCATCATTACGACGTATTGTTCTACTGTGAAAAACTTGCAGCTTCTCAGGGGAGATGTTGTTATTTGTGTGGAAAGAGCTGAAAAAGACACCTAGCGTCATCAGAGGGCAGACGTCGCTAGCCCCGCTGGCGCCTGAAGCAAAACAAGTTCATTGTCATTCATGACTCCCACAGAGATCTAAACACTGGTATCAAGTCCGTTACGTTCGCATCGGACCCATCGGACCTAAAGAAACAATACAATCATTGCAGCTATATTTAAACAGAAATGAAAGGGGAAACCTAGCTGTCCAATACCTGTTAGTACCCGGTAGTAATTACTAGTACTAGTACCTAAGATTGTAGATGATATTGATAATAAGTTGATTGGAAGTTCTTACAAGTAATAACAGGGCGGAACGATGAATACCAGTTTATAACATATGACTACTCAAAATAGTAATTGATTAGGACCAGGGACGTTGATAAGATTTTGACCAGTGACGTTCTAACTACGGTAAATCAAGCGCTTGTACGTAACGGTTATGCCCGTGCTTGGACTTACGAGTCCGTCTTCAGAGGGCACAGTGCTAGCTCCGCTGGCGCCTGAACAAAAACAACGTCATTGTCATTCATGACTCCCACCGACTTCAGCACATTTCACACGACATCGACAGAAACAATACAATCATTACGGCTTAGCGCGTCATTGTCAAAACAAAGTGCGAGTGATACCTGTTTGCTCATAGTCGTACTTTACATCAAGTCTTTTCAATTGAACTAACGGGGTTCACAGTTTGCACAATCTAAAGCAGTAGACCTAAAATGTCGTAAATTTGTTATTCAAACCTATGAACGAATTTACAAGCAATAATGGTAAAGCTTTTTCCTATACTTTTTTTAAAATTCGTAAGCAACGCTGATACATGAACAAATGTTCATATTCAATAGCCAAGATTTCCCATGCAAAAAAAAAAGCTTTGTGGCAGAATAAGACACCGTGGTATTTCCCTTTTCCCACAAAGTTAGCTCGATTTGTCCACAATCATATCAAGTCTAATCACATTGGTTTATTTCCAACTCTACAAACACTCCAAGACGAGTATTTCCGTCTAAAACCAACACTCTCCCGCCCGCCACACAAACTCCCGCTCCACAATAGAGAAGTCCAACAACTCTGTTTACCGACTTCTCACCACCTCCAATGGGACAACAATGGTGAACAAGGTGTGAAGAACGGGAGGATTTCCCAATTAGAGACAATTGTTGGGTCTTTTTACCTGGAGGTGATATTTGTCCACTGGCGACAGCAGTCTTGCACTTGCGCTTTATTGACTATTGAGATGTAAACAGCACTAATTAGTGGACAGCATATGCCAAGGTTTGAGCAATGAGGTTCATTGAAAGAGACTGTAGAAAAGAAATACAATCTTTACAAGAACGTCAACACGAAATGAAAGGTAACATATCTTACCATTCCTATATTTGGAAAATATACTAGCATGGAAGTTCTAGTCAGCACCTTGGACAGATATAATTTGTAGATGTATGCAGTACTTTCTTTTCTCGATAGGTGTCCTACAGACATGACAGGTACAGAAGTGGAAATGCAACAATGGTCGGGAATTCCTCTGAGTATTTTGACGGGTGATTTTCACGGTCAGTGCAGGTTCCACCGGTAACGTTATAGTCCTTGGATGGACATTCGCACGTCGAAATCCATTATGTCAAAAAGGCATGTGACTGGAGAATCATGTGCTGTTTCAGAATTTGAGGTTTGAAAAGAAAAATGCACTTTTTAAATCAGACCAATGAGGTTACTTTCCCCAAGGAGGTTTATCCTTGCTTTCCCTATAACCTCCTTATTCAGACTCATATTATGCAAGACCCAACTTTTACACAGTTTTCCCGACATCTACTAAATCCGCCGACATTTTAAACAAAAAGCCACTTTCCTCTTAAAATCACAGAACAAACAACTTCTAGAAAAAGTGCGACTTTTCGTCTTTCACTGCCTACAAAAAAGAAGTCAAACCCAGCCTGTCTGGATATAGCCAACAGTAGTATTTAGTGAGTATTTAGTAGTCTATTGTTTCAACAAAGACAGTCACAGTTCGCTGTCACATGTATGTTTTTTTTTTTAAATATATCTACAGTGTATTTGCAATTAGCCCACGGCCATGAACTTGCAATAAAACTTTCAATTTATATAAAGACGAGACAATGAGGTTTCTGGATGAAGACATCAATTATTCCATACGTCATCAAAGCCCAGACGTCGCTAGCCCCGCTGGCGCCTGAATCAAAACAAGTTCATTGTCATTCATGACTCCCGCAGAGATCCGAACACTGGAAACAATTCATCGTGTTTAGCGGGCGATGGAGAGAAAATACAATTGTTACAGATCGTTATGTCTTTCCCAGGGTGAGCACGTTTCATGACACAAGATAGGAAGGTGTCCCTCAACTGCCATGGGGATAATCTTGAAGTAAAACTGGTCGAAAACAGAAAGACGACATGCAGGAGTGTGAAAAGAAGGAAGGTTACTCGTTATCTGAGGTGAACTTTGTCAGTTTGTGATAAGAAACTTTATATTTAAAAAATTAAATCAGACCAAGGAGGTTTTATATATAAAACCTCCTTGACCAGACTGATCAAGGAGACAGGCCCGGGGACTGATAGTTACTCCCCTCCCAACTCTACAAACATGCTCACTCAAGTAATTCTGTGAAGAGTAAATAATCTTAACTGGCCTTTTTGTACAAGTTTACAACATCTTACCAAACCAGTGTTATTACACATAACACTGGTTTATTTCCAACTCTACAAACACTCCAAGACGAGTATTTCCGTCTAAAACCAACACTCTCCCGCCCGCCACACAAACAGATCGCTGCCCGCTCCACAATAGAGAAGTCCAACAACTCTGTTTACCGACTTCTCACCACCTCCAATGGGACAACAATGGTGAACAAGGTGTGAAGAACGGGAGGATTTCCCAATTAGAGACAATTGTTGGGTCTTTTTACCTGGAGGTGATATTTGTCCACTGGCGACAGCAGTCTTGCACTTGTCAAACGGCTAATTAGACCTCCTTGATTAGACCATATATGTTCGTAACGTATATCGAGCAGCGCCTAAAGATAGCGAAAACTAGTACTAACGTTAGTAGTTGTGTGAGCAATTGTTTATAAAGAAGGGAGTACTAGTGCATGCATATCAGTCCGATTTGTGACTAGAGTTTCTACGGCCAAAATCAAAATCTAAACGAGCTCTTTTCCCCCGTAAAATTAGTCTCTACCAGACTAACCGCGCCGGCTATAGGGAGAACTTTGCCGGGGGACTTTGGCCATGGAGGGTAACATTCGCAGGCGGTTGCATATTTGACCCTCTCTCCGTAGCCGACTCCCCGACTCTATTTGGCCAATTTCTACTATTTTCCCAGCGACCCGCGGAGGCTGGTACATCCTACCGTAAAATAGACTTGTTCTCACTCCTGTCGCCTTTAGGCATGTTAGGGCAGTCACCATTGAGTGAAACCTTCCTATCTTAATTCATACCTAACAGGTACATTGTGGTACTGGACAAGTTGTATTCCTCATGCCTTTTGACAAACACATCTACATCTTCGCAAAGAAGCGAGCTCGAGAAGCCGAACTTATGTTCTAGACTACGATACCTTTACCAACATGCATGAGTAAGTTTTGTATTTGAAAGTGTACAAAACTGTCTTCTTTCATTCAATAAACCCGTTAAACGGTGTCATCAAACGTGCTATCACTGGAAACGACATAACGATCTGCAATAATTGTATTTTCTCTCGATCCCCTGCGAAACACGGTCACCAGTGTTCGGATCTCTGCGGGAGTCATGAATGACAATGAACTTGTTTGATTCAGGCGCCAGCGGGGCTAGCGACGTCTGGGCTTTGATGACGTATGGAACAATAGATGTCTTCATCCAGTAGCCTCCTTGCTTCGTCCAAGGAGGTTTTATATAGTCTTAGCTTTGTTGTTTGTCAGTACGCCATTTACGTTCATATTCTTGTAGTTATAGTTTTCAGAATAGATTAGACTAGTTTAGTATTCATTCATTGTATTCATTGCCTTGCCATTGTTGCCATACATTGTGCCATGTCGAGCAATAAAGTTCATTCATTCATTGTATGCTATATACGTATGAAGTCTAACTGCTTTACAAGTACACTTTTCCTTTGAAATCTCAAACTCCAGATGAATTTTTCAGTGACAAGTTCTATTTGTATCGTGGATTTCGACGCACGAATACCCATCCATGGACTTAACCAGTGGAGGCTCTATTCATTGACCATGAGAATCACCCGTCAAAAAACAACTCAGAGGAATCCCTCGATCATTGTGGAATTGCCACTCGTGTCCATGTCATGTCTGTAGGACACCTATCGAGAAAAGAAAGTACTGCAGATATTTACAAATAATATCTGTCCAAGGTGCTGACTAGAACTTCCATGCTAGTATGATTTACAGTTGTAGAAATTGTAAGATATGTTACCTTTCCTTTCGTGTCGACGTTCCTTAAAAATATTAATCATTCCTTTCTACAGTCCTTTAAAATCAACCTCTCTGCTTCAACAATTGCTTCAATACTGTATGTGAACTAATTAGCGCTGTTAACATCTCAATAGTCAACAATGCCCAAGTGCAAGACTGCTGTCGCCAGTGGACAAATATCACCTCCAGGTAAAAAGACCCAACAGTTGTCTCTAATTGGGAAATCCTCCCGTTCTTCACACCTTGTTCACCATTGTTGTCCCATTGGAGGTGGTGAGAAGTCGGTAAACAGAGCTGTTGGACTTCTCTATTGTGGAGCGGGCAGCGATCTGTTTGTGTGGCGGGAGAGCGGTGTTGGTTTTAGACGGAAATGCTCGTCTTGGAGTGTTTGCAGAGTTGGAAATAAACCACTGAAATATGTGATTAGATGTTGTAAACTTGTAGCAAAAGGCGAGATAACTTGTTTGGGATCATTTACTCTAGACAGAATTACGTGTACTTGTGTGAGCATATTGAGTTGGGAGAGGAGTCCATTGTATACCAGTTCCCCTCTCTTTCTAACCTCATTGATCAGTCTGATACGTGGCAACTACAAAATAACTTCTGATAACGATGTACCCGTAAAAGATACTTCTGTTGCCTGTCAAAATTTGCCATGCTTTAGGTCAAGATTATCCCCAGGGCAGTTGATGGAGACCTTCCTATCTTGTTTTTCCTGTTATCGTTAAATGGTGTCATGAAACGTGCTCACCCTGAGAACGATATAACGATCTGTAACAATTGTATTTTCTCTCGATCCCCCGCGAAACACGGTCACCAGTGTTGGGATCTCTGCGGGAGTCATGAATGACAATGAACTTGTTTTGATTCAGGCGCCAGCGGGGCTAGCGACGTCTGGGCTTTGATGACGTATGGAACAACAGATGTCTTCATCCTGTAGCCTCCTTGCTTCATTCAAGTCCTTGCTTCATTTTATCTTTGTCTTGTATGCTACATAAAGACTACCTTTTCTTTTATTTTCAGACCTCGGATTCTGAAATAACACATGATTCTCCAGTGACAAGTCTTTTTGACATAATGGGTTTTGACGCAAGAATGTCCATCCATGGACTCTACGGGGGAACCAGCACTGACCGTGAGAATCACACGTAAAAATAACCTAACTCAGAGTGCTCAGAGGAATCCCTCGACCATTGTTGCACTGTCTCTTGTGCCCCTGTGATGTCTACAGGACATCTATCGGGAAAAGAAAGTACTGCAGACATTCACAAATGATATCTGTCCAAGGTGCTGACTAGAACTTCCATGCCATTATCTTCCTTTCCTACGGCCTTTTAAAATCAAACTCCTTATTTCATTGCTGTATGTGAACTGGTTAGTGTATTTACATAGTCAATAAAGCGCAAGTGCAAGACTGCTGTCGCCAGTGGACAAATATCACCTCCCGTTCTTCACACCTTCTTCACCATTGTTGTCCCATTGGAGGTGGTGCGAAGTCGGTAAACAGAGTTGTTGGACTTCTCTGTTGCGGAGCGGGCAGCGATCTGTTTGTGTGGCGGGCGGGAGAGCGGTGTTGATTTTAGACGGAAATACTCGTTTTGGAGTGTTTGTAGAGTTGGAAATTAACCGGTCTGATGTGTAGTTAGATGTTGTAAACTTGTAGAAAATGGTGAGCTTCTGAGTGTTTACTCATGGAATGGTATGGAAGTTTCAATGATTACATTTCATTGTGTCATACAACTGATCATGTGAAACAAATTATACCATAACAAGTACTAGTACTTGAAGAGAGACTTGGTCAGAGGTTTTCATTGATCAGTTCAAAAAGGTTATAATAGTCAGACAGGTCAGTTCCACCCTCTCTGTCGGTTGTCACATGTGAAACAGAGCAAATAATCGACTCTGTGCCCCCAACTTTCCCCATTCCCCACCAGACCTGTCTGCAGACTGAAAAAATAGAAGAAATTGGCGGAAAAGAGGGGAATATTTTGTCAGAGGAGTTGACCGGCTGTGCAGTCCTAGGCTATAGCCCATGGATCTCTGTGGGAGTCATAAATGACAATGAACTTGTTTTGCTTCAGGCGCCAGCGGGGCTAGCGACGTGTGCTGTGATGACGGGAACATCTCACTGCTCAAAAGACCCCGAAACCCCAGGTCTTCACAGTAAAACAATACGTCGTCAATAGAACAATACGTCGTAATGATGACATTGTGCGACAACACTGTTCCGGATCGGTTCTGACCAGGGAGCCCACATGACAATGACGCTTGTTTTGGTTTGGGCGCCGGCGAGACTGACCAATGATTTTTTAAACATAATTGGTCTGATTAAGGAGGTTCTATCTTTCTTAGTCTGATCAGCAGCAAATGCATAAAGTCCGCTATCTTATATGGGATGCGCCCTGTGCTGACGTTTTATAGATAATGATTCATGGAAACCCTATAAAGAGGATCGGATACATAAACTAGATATCATTCAAGTGAAGGTTTATTCTTGTAGACGTACATGTGGTGCTACGTGGTGCTACTTATGGTTTAATGACATATATCGGCTTATAGCACTTAACGTTACATCACTCAATGACATAATTGTCATCATACCTTAAAGTTAAACTCAAGCGGTCACACTTTGCAAAACGAATAAATTCAAATGTAACGTTAGCTTACAAAAGGTCTGTACAGGTTTTCCTGTCTCGCTATACTGGTAGTCAATGTTCAGTGTAGCGAGAAAATACAATGTTACAGAAGAATAGCGACACACCTCACAGCATCACACCCAGTGGTATTTCAAATCTCTGTACATGGGAAGGGGGATATGTGCTATTTGCAAATACCGATTTAAGAAATTCTACATTTGCATAGAAAGTTGATTGGTCAAACTAGAAAATAATAATTTTCCACCATGCATCAAATGTACAAATATTTATGAGAGCATGATAAACTCCATTCAGCCATTTAGACACTATACCTACAGAATCTGCTTTGTTACCAGATGTCATTCATTTCACGTGTTGTCACGTTTCATGTTTTGTCTCCTGTGTTACATGTTCAGCAGTGCTTTCTCCAGCTTTTTTCGTCTCACTCATGGTTTGGGAGTTGATATTTGTTGTTAGTTCTGTCATTTTAAGCTCACGGAAATGCATTTTCATCCGTAATGTCATGAACATCATGTCGCAAAGATTTTTTGGACGGATGTGTTGAGATTTTTCTGCCCAGCAAGCAAATTTTTGTCCCTGGACGGAGGGACAGCCCTGGAGACAGCCCAGTCATACATTGTTCTTGAGACAAAGAGCATCTTGCTTGCATAGTCTTGGCACAAGTGTATAAATACTTCAGTTATTGTATAAGTACAACTGAACTATTGCACATTCTTCTCTTTCTTACTCACATGCAACAAAAACACAGACAGTGCCCTGCACAGCTATGTAAAAGAAAAAGAAATAGAGGACCAAACCAATATATTCATTTCTTCAGTGTACCTTTTTATCTGCTGCTCTTTCAAAAGTTCTCATGTTACTTAAAAGTAGTCTAGTGCCTTTTTTCACTATTCTTTCTTTAATAGATTTCTCTTTAAGAGTGCAGACAGAGGAAATACTTTGCAGTCCCTTTTACATGTATTTGCTAGGGGATCTCTGATCCATTGATGGTCAATGCAATAAATCTACTTCGTTGGGGTCATATGGTTTGTGACACAGTTTACATTTTTCACAAGCAGTACTGTGCTTATAATAATCCACGGAATCCTTGAACAATGCGATGTGTGGAGAAGAGGTATGATGACAGACAGATGACAGACATGCCAGGTCCATGTTGCTGCAGAGTCCTATGTCGGAGGGAAGACCATGTGGAAGGTGGCGTACACAGGGCACCTCAGGTTGGACAGGGTAAAGGGCTGCAGGGAACAAACAACAGAACAATTTCCTTTAGAACTCTTAGATATAGAAAATACATGTAGTACATGAAACCATGATAGACACATACAAGGTTCGCCAGGTTACTCAAGCAACTGGCTATGACTGTTTCAAAATTTTATCCAGTTGCTTGAGTAACTGTTTTTGGCGTATCTTATTACCTGGATGTCTAACCTTCATCAACATACAAGGTTACCTTCTTGACCAAAACAGCTTTCATCAACAGATTATACATTCTTTATATCCC
Source organism: Branchiostoma lanceolatum (assembly GCF_035083965.1). Classification (NCBI taxonomy): domain Eukaryota; kingdom Metazoa; phylum Chordata; class Leptocardii; order Amphioxiformes; family Branchiostomatidae; genus Branchiostoma; species Branchiostoma lanceolatum. The sequence goes on from NC_089724.1 coordinate 12,731,728, forward strand.
TGTAACAGTGTGGTTCAAGTGCTACTTACTGACCAGTCAAACTGGTCCGGACCTGATAGCCTAGTGGTAAGTGCGTTGGGTTTGTGCGCTGGTGGCCTTGGTTTGATTCCTGGGAGAGGAGACTGTGCTACTCGCCTTGTGCACTTCATCCCTACCATAGCCCATACATTTTGCTGCCAGACACAGACTTACTTTGCTCTGTGAAGTTTTCCCATCCAGTCCGAAGCCATGTGCCTGCACCCCCGTGGACCAGCACTGGTACTGCCCGTCCAGGAAACACTGCACCTTGATGTCGTAGCGAACATCTCGGTCCTGTCGCAGGGAGAAGGTGTGGCGCTCACAGGCACGGAACGACAGCACAGGGTCGCTGGGCTTCAGTCTCTGTAACAAGAGTCAGGGGACATCTTCGTTACCAACAACACATGTATGTGTAAGGCAGTCTAACTTACAGGATATTCAGGAATATGACAGCCTGGTATCTGTTTGACTTTGCCTTACATTTTCTACATTTTGCGTCATCACCCAGGTATTTCATGGTCATTCCGGAATGGTGTAACAAAAGCTATGAAATTGTCCATCTTAAGGTTCCGGGTCGGAGTTCAATTGTGACGGGGGGGGGGGGGGGTTGGTTGGGTCATGACCCGGTAATCTGCCGGAAGTGCGTGGTCGTCACCCTGATTTCTGCCCGAGATTGCTTGGTGATGGTTTTAGCTGTGCATGAATATTTTGAATCTTCTTAAAAGCCCGTGAGTTGTAGTATTTTTGGGTGCAGTGCAATTGGTTCGCTATCGAAGCCTTTTTTGTATTAGTACACGGCAACGGTGATGCGGTTTTTCTCGCCTGATGACCCAAATAGCATCGTTTTTAATGCATTTTCACCGAATTTGCGTCATCGGAGATTGCGAAAAAGTTATCACATGACTTTTTTATTTTTTTCATTTTTCAGAAACACCATTTACTAAGCTTTCTCAGCATATATGCCTTGACCCCAGGAAAACTCGTTTTTTCCGAGCAGGTTCGATCAAAAAAGTGAAAAAAAAAAGATAATTTTCGGGTGCCTAATTTACATTTTACTATGGTTTCTACCCAAAATAAATGGACAACGGACAATACCGATAAATACATCGGAAATCAGAAGAAAACCGCTTTTCGACCATGTGATTACATTTTCCGTCCTAGTTTTCTCGGCGGAATTGTAGCCCGTCGACCTGAGGGTGTTGGCCTACATACGAAATCGCAAAAAAACTCCGGTCCGAGACCTTAAAAGGACGGCAGCGGCTACGTCGATGACGTCATAGATGACGTTATTTCGACGCATTCGAAAGCTTTTATCAAAATCTATAAGTTTGTTTGAAAAAAACCCGAAGTTTGCCCTTTTTTCTCTTTTAAATTCGATATATCCGTGACAGGTGCTTGGCGCCCCCCTCCCCCATGTGCCACCCCCCCCCCACCTCCAATACGGCCATCGTTAATCATTTCTGGCCGCCAAACCGTTTTTAAAAGGAACTCACTGACTACGTCATTTGATGGAAGCCCATGTCTCAACTTGACCTTCGGTATGATTTTCGCGATGCCCCGCCTTTATGATGACTTAAATGGGTGAATTAAGCTAAAATTTAAGTGCTTTAAGCCTTCTTAAGGCGAAACTTGGTTTTCTGACTTTTGGTTCGTCGCTCCTTAACGTCGCGATCTTTTCTTCTTTTGATGGTGTGAAGTGATAGCCTACTAGGCGCGCTACACATCTCGGCCGCACTTATTTAAACTGCCCGCTTCTAGCTCTGATGATATGCTCCAGGTTGCGCTTTGGACTGTGTCAGAATGCATTCTTTTACACATTTGGGGAGCATTGTGCTGCCTTAGGGGCCTTTACGGCGAAGTAGTGAAGAGTTTGATGTCGGACACGTTTGATTCGGAATGTGCGACCTGTGGTCTACCAGTCTATACCAAAATTTGACATATTCTTCGTTTCAGTTAAAAGCTACGAACTTAAAACGTGACCCCCTGCTGTTTTCCTCGAGAACCATTTCACCGACGCCAACTCTTAAAGAGGCTTTTCTGCCAATATGCAGCACCGAAACGACGGAAAGTCCGCATAATTTCAAAGCCAAGGGCATGAGCAGGCTCTCCATCCCGTTTTACCTGTTTTTTGAAAAGCGATGTCCCGAAAAATGATGTTTTTATCTATTTCCCTACTGTAACGTTGTTAAGGCCTGTACGTTGGCAAGATAGCCTCAAAACACAGTGTTTTTCACATGACTTTAAACCCCTGCTGCGGGAAAAGTAATCATCGCAGATAAGCCAAATTTGGATATATGGTAGATATAACTTTTCTGAAAATTTTGAACAAATTTTAAGAAATAATTTTTTTTTCTTAAGGTTCCGGGTCGGAGTTCAATTGTGACCGGGGGTTGGGTCATGACCCGGTAATCTGCCGGAAGTGCGTGGTCGTCACCTTGATTTCTGCCCGAGATTGCTTGGTGATGGTTTTAGCTGTGCATGAATATTTTGAATCTTCTGAAAAGCCCGTGAGTTGTAGTATTTTTGGGCGCAGTGCAATTGGTTCGCTATCGAAGCCTTTTTTGTATTAGTCCGCGGCAACGGTGATGCGGTTTTCTCGCCTGATGACCCAAATAGCATCGTTTTTAATGCATTTTCACCGAATTTGCGTCATCGGAGATTGCGAAAAAGTTATCACATGACTTTTTTATTTTTTTCATTTTTCAGAAACACCATTTACTAAGCTTTCTCAGCATATATGCCTTGACCCCAGGAAAACTCGTTTTTTCCGAGCAGGTTCGATCAAAAAAGTGAAAAAAAATGATAATTTTCGGGTGCCAAATTTACATTTTACTATGGTTTCTACCCAAAATAAATGGACAACAGACAATACCGATAAATACATCGGAAAACAGAAGAAAACCGCTTTTCGACCATGTGATTACATTTTCCGTCCTAGTTTTCTCGGCGGAATTGTAGCCCGTCGACCTGAGGGTGTCGGCCTACATACGAAATCGCAAAAAAACTCCTGTCCGAGACCTAAAGTACATATTGATGTCATTCCTGCATGTGTGTAAAAGTCGATGTGTTTTACCTGTATGTAGAAGGTGTATGTCCCCTCTGCATCCAGCCTCACTGCCTTCAGCTCAAAGTGGAAACCATGGATGGACATCACCTCACAGTAGAAGGGCAGGTCCTACAACAGCGACAAAGAACCATCAATAAGCAGGACAAACGGAAACAAATTCTCATAATTTTTTATACATAAGCTTCAAACACAAACATTCAAAACGATACCTCAAATATTTTTAATCTGATGTTGAAAATGTTGAAAGCAGGAATGAAGCATGCTGTGGATATCCTTTATATTGGTAATACCAATTTATGGATCAATCTTCATTTTAAGAGCCTTCTGTAAGAAATTGAGCTGACTTGCACTTTAACCAACTAGTGAGGCCTCAAAAAGGACTAATAATAATGGTGGCCTGACCTGTTCCATGATGAAGCCAGCCCTGACAGAACCGCTGTAGAAGTTGTACTGTAGCAGTCGCATATCGCCCCCTGCCTGAAGCTGGTGGAACAGCAGAAGTACTGGTTAGTTCATCACACGCAAAATCTTTACAGTTGACACACATCATATTGTGTGCTACATATTCATTTGTTCTTGTTCACACATGCAGCCTAAAGTTTTTGAAAGATATGTAGGCAGTAGAATTGTGACTTACTGAGTGATAATGTTGTGTGAGGACCCTGAGGAGCCACTGGTACGGCAGGATATTCATCTGCTGGATGTCATCCAGGTGCGATGCTGGGGGGGAGGGGAGTGGTGGAGGTTAGCTTTCAGTATTTCAAACTTTATACTATCCTTCTGGAAATAACTGCTATTAATGAGAGAAAGGGTTGTGCTATTTTATTCAAAAACTCCCTTGCAGTATTGTTGATGTTATAGCCTAACTGCTGATATGATGCAAGATTATGCCATGTAGAAACTATAAGAACGTACTGTCTGTGATGCCGTGGAGCTTCAGTGACAGGAACAGTCCGCTGTACACCTGTCCCTCCTCACGCTCCAGAAATGCACTGTGCTTTGGCAGGCTGGAGAGAAAAACAATCATTACTTTTATATTGTTTGGTAATAACTGCAAATTCATAACTCTCTCTTATGGTTGGCTGTACTGAATCATTCTCAAAGAAGAATTATCAATAATTCTTTATTAGTATAAGTGATATTCTCATCATACTGGTTGGTAAACTGTAAAGTTCGAACCTGTTGAAGTATGTGATGATGCTTGAGTGGGAGGGCATGAGCTTCAGCTCAGGGTGTCTCCTCAGGAAGATCCAGTTACACAGAGTCTTGTACAGAGAGTACTCGTTGTAGGTAAACAACCTGTTGAGGAGTAGAAACAGTTCATGTTTACAAGGATGGTCTTATAGCCAAAAATCAACCTAACCAGTAACCACCTGTTAGAATTATCTAATGAATTAGTCCTCAACTACATGACCTCAAGATGCAGAAAGTCTACCAATGATATATGCTCATGCTTAAGACTGTCAAACCTCACAGCCTTGAAGTCATCCGAGGTCATGGTCACGTGCAGCTGTGACCGTCTTACCGTGTGGACTTGAGGAGTTTGGTCATGACCTCCATGGGCAGCTCCCGCAGGTGGATCTGCAGGGACAGCTGTGGGACCAGGTTTAGCTCCAGCCACCGCTCGCAGGTGGTGATCACTGACGACTGCTCATACTGGGACAAACACAGGGAAGAACACCATTCTCAACAGCTTGGTACGTTTTGCTGACGGAGTAAACATCTCAACAAGGATATCTCCATAACTATACTATCTTAAATTCTACTCTTGAGACTCCCAAGCACCTTGACAGTGACTACCTGAGGTGGTTTGCAAAGTAAGATATACTGGTACAACTACTAAATTGCTCTACAAAAGGCAAATAAATGCAACAAAGGTGCAGGAAAGAATGCAAAAAGTTATTGGTATTATTGATATAGGTTTCAAAGCTCCAGAAATGTTGGGATCACTGTTGACTCACCTGTATGGCTGCCTTCATGTAGGTGCAGACATTGCTGGCCTTCACAGTGTCAATCATGATTTGGGAACACCTACAAAAAATAATTATGACCAATTTCAGTGAAGATAAACAAGGCTTCAAACAATCATAGCAGGAGTCATTTTGGTAACCTTGCCAGTCAGTTCAGACACCTTCATTGTTGATGTTTCCTATCACAAAGCACTCATTATTCCCATCAAGCAAATAGTAGGTTTGTCTTCATCAAATCTGTCAAGAATTACAATTCAGCACCAAGGACAGTGGTGTACACCAATATGTCCACCAGCACAAATCTAGCCACTAAGATTGGCTGCTGTGTCGGTCACGTTTTGAAGTCAATGAAGTAATGGATGATTTTGAAAAGGATGTCCAGTATGCTGGCTGATACTGACCCGTTCAGCAGCCCAGGACACTGCATGTGATAGGCAGCTGCCATCACACCTGCTACATCCTCCTCATCCACACGGGTGTCGTCATGGTAAAGGTTTCCAAGGGCGATGGCCAATGCTTGGGGGACAGAGACAACAGGAAAACAGTAAGGACATGAAACTCAAACAAAATACAATGTAGAGTGAATTTTTTTTGTCTTGCAACATAGATTGTTGGATAAATCAACTGATGAAAAGGCAGTATGTTTTCATTATGTTTAAAAGATAGGAGAAATTGTTTTTGGAACTGTTCTTTTTTAGAAGTATGTGTGCATATGAAAGGGTGTGTGATTTTTGATGGGTTCTCCTTACAAATGATCCCACCCGACTAGAAAAGAGTCCTTGAGCACCACACCAGCTCCTACCTTCCTTAGTGACGTTGGCATCTTTAATCTTCAGTTTTATGGCAGTGACGTTCCTGGTTCGCTGGATGGAAGTGTGGGCAGGGTCACTCAGACCTTTTCTGGGTCCATCAGATATCGTCACTGTGTTCAGTCTTTGGCTGATTTCCTGTTAATCACAAATATTGTTGACAGTTAAATACACAAAGCTGTGAGGGGATCAGGACCATCCGGCCCTTTACCAACTTGGCTCAACACCACAACACCAAACTGGGGCCAGGGTTAAGGTCAGGGTTAGGGCATTGGGCTGAGTGGGCCTGAGCAGCCATGGGCCGAGTTGGTTAAATGACTAATAGATCATTTTCTTTTCCATCTAGTGTAGTGTGAGAGGAAATTCTGTGCCTTTGTCAATTATGTTAAGCCCTCATATGATAGAAAAGTGGTAAAAACACTGATCATGGAGAAAACAGAGAAGTCAAGTAAAATCAATAATTCTTCTGTTTGTCATGTGATCAATGGAAAAGTTTTCCAGTAGACTGAGATATCAAAGGAAGAAGACCAAAGGTTGTCCTCCGTACTGACCTGATATTCATTACTGTAGATGTCGCTGTCCCTGATGTACCTGTCCAGCGTCTCTGCTGTCCTGTCCCTGTAGAAATGCTGCTGTTTGGGGTTCTCGGCCTTGTACAGCAGCTCGGACAGCACCTTCGACTTCTGCAGGAAGGGCTTGTGGAGTTCCCAGCTGGTGCTCAGGCAGTGGAGAACCACATCTGAAGTACAATACATACTGCACATTACTACATGCAAACAACAAGGTTGTACGTCCTTCCAGCTGCTGTATTCATCTACATGTCTAGTCAAAAAGCTTCTTTGTCTTATTCTTCACCCCAAAGGAGTGAAACATGTAACGTAACATGACCAATTAACGTCCAATTAATTTAAAACGTATTTATCTTAAAACCGCGCGGACAGAGCCAAATTTCAAACCCATGCCCATGGGCAGAAATATCAGCTCTTCTAAAAAGAAAATGCATGGTCTGTAAGTTTTTCTCCGCCCATTAACGCTGTGCGAGCTTGTATTTATACTGAGGTATATGATGAAGAATTGTGCTAGGGTAACCCATTATTGTCCACTTCTGAATCTCTTCCCTTCTAGCGCTATGCTTGAAGAACATAGACCAGAAAAAAATGCACAGTAACTGTCGAAAGTAGTCTGCAGACAAATGATAGTACAATCACTATGTCTGTCCGGCCACTTGCTTAACGCGATGGAAAAAAAAATGTTTATCTGTAAATTTCCCCCACATGCGCGGCACGTGGCATTCACGTGGTAAACGCATGGCCATTATGTTTTGCTGTGCAAAAATTAAAGAGATGGCTAAGGATCATACTTATGATGTTCTTTATTGCTCATGAGAACAGGCTTTGGCATAATACACCGTGACATGTGGACATGAGCCAACCGGACGTGAATAGGTTCTGCAGGTAAATAGGTCATGTTACGTTACTTATTCAATCACCGGTTTACTGTCCACCTAGAATATGTCTGGCTAAACTCTGCTGCTCACGAAAGGGGTAGATAGGTGGCATAACGGTTGTTGATAAAAATTAAATTTATCTAGATATCAGTCTAAGACCTAGATTCCATTTCAAATATGATTTGACACTTTCTTTTACTAGTGAAGAAAATCTAGGAAAAAGTTAAATGCTATTTCATAACAAAGGTATTAAAGAAAATATATGTCAAACTGAAAGAAAGTCTTGATAACACACCTGGGCCTGCCACATCAAAGATATGTTTGGAGTGGTAGTGGAGGACCTGTGCTGGGGTCGGGTGGTGGGGCGTCAGGGGTTTGTGAATGGCAAGACGAGGGCTGAAATATAAACAGGTACATTATGAATTATGTTACTTGTCAAACAAAACAAAACACAAGCATGTAGCAAAATTGCGAATGACAAAAAAAATAACTTGTCTCTAATAAAGTGTTCATTACTTCTTTGCTAGTAAAAACATACAGGTTTGTATTTTAGTGTAATTCATGTCAGGTAAAATTGTACGTTGGTAACATAATTTGTAGAAGTGATTGATCAAGTGAACATTATATGTTGCTATTGAGCACACTATATATGTCAGGAAGTTATGTTATGTTATGTTATATTATATTATATCATATCATATTATTCCTAAATCATTCCTATTATTGGGCTAGAAGTTTTGTAGCGATCTAGCAGAATTCCAAGAGTGCGCCTTCAGTATTAGCAACTTGGCGGTAATCAAGCGTCATCTAGTAATCTGGGATGGTAATGCAGCCATAAAACTGTCTGGCCTATAGACTGGAGAGACTGGAAACACTGGCAAGCGGAAGATGTAAGAATCCCAAGATTACAGTCCCTGTCTGAGTGCAGATAGATTTCGCTATCATAAACCTGTAATGAAGGATTCAGTTCAGGAGTTTCTCACCTGACCATCTGAGCAGGAGCTGTCCTGGGTGGGGAGGGGATAGATGGGGAGGAGCTGCGGCTGAGGGCAGCTTTCCTCAGTAACCGTGGTGACGAGAATGGCCGGCTCTCCTCCATCTGGAATTTGTACGCCTTGTCGGGGTCACGGTTTACTGATGTGCACGCACTCTCTCCTGTATGGGAAATACAATATTTGTTAACACTTCTCGTTAACTTCTTAATCTGTAATTATTAAAGTGCTGCTTGCATCAGGACAGCATGGCACTGTACAGTTACATCACATTACAACTTGCCATGGTACTGCAGGATGTCTTTCATATTTACCCGTATGAATACCATTGACTTTTCTTCATCCATTGCTTTATAAAATCAACACTAAAGGAAGCTTTGGACAAGAGACTAATATATCAATATCATAATCTTAGGCTATAGCGCCATGCTAAAAGGATAATCTTGAGTTTAATGACGGCTATTCTAATACAACTGCTGAAGACAAAGAAATAAGTTTTGTCTGTGTGATGTAAAAAAGGCGTTTTCCCTCACCAGTCATGATGCTGCGTACGCTGTCGCTCCAGGCTGGTTCCTTGATGGCTTTAACGGCTTGCGATGTGCCCAGTAAGTCACTGCCTAGACTCTGCGGCAGACGCCACCGGTTTGTGCTCCCCACTTGTTTTCGCACACGACATCTCACAGTCTCAGGGTGCTAAAACGTTAGTGTTGACATAAAGATTTATTGGATTTGTATGTATTAGGCCATTTGATAAACTTTACATTGTGTAAAAAGTTCAAGGACCTGTTCACTTTGTTTTCAAAACAGTTTTATAGATTTACAGCACTTAACTTTTGTCAGTCCCACTCTGGCAATATGTATATATATATATATGGCCTCCGTCGGTCATACGTATATGTACTGATTGAAATATCAGGTGTACCTAATTCATATAGTGTAAAAACATTTAAATTTTTAAGAAAAATTGGTCGCATTAATGTAAACAAATGGTACTTCTGTATGATCTTGTAACCAGTTTTCATGATATGAGACTACCATTTGGGACAACACGTTGTACACAGTATTCAATTTTGGGCCTGGTCAGTCCTCCTCTTTTTACATTCCATATTTGTAAAGATACATATCTCCACGTAAACATAGCTAACCTCAGAGTTCAGAGTGGTTTCATGCCTTAAGCTTTGGGTAAGCATAAAGCCTTTGTGTTCAGAGTCAAGCTGGACTTAAAGTAAACTTAAGAGATGGTGAGATAAGGCAGAGAAGTTTTTGATTTTACAACGTTAGCTTGTTGTGGCATTTGCACCCCAGCGTCAGTTGCAATCTTTTCACTGCCATGCCATGTTTGTTTACCTTCACCTGGCAAGGAAAGAGCAACAAAGAGGCCATTTCAATATATCAGGGTGTACTTTTCTACTTTGTCAAGCACCACAGCAACTAAAAACAATTTTGAGACTACTAACCAAACAGTGGTGGATATTCCACCAGGGATGGGGTGGATGGGAAACCTTTGTGAAAGCTACTCTAGCATTACATTTAAACTTGTAATATGTCTTTGGTGTACAAAATGTATTCCTGAACTTCTTAGATGTTGCTACATGTATTAGATTAACCATTACTTTCAACAGACCACGTTCTGATCTTGACCCTCTACATTCACCTTGTGCAATGGACGAGAAAAAGGTGGACTTTGTTTGAAAAAAGTGGATTGAGTGCATCATCAATGCACAAAATGTTTAAAGTTCTGACTACATTTGATCTGATTTGACTTTTGTACCATCATAACTAATCTTGCCATGCTGATGTGATAAACCTGTTTTAGACAGTAGCATCGGGTGTTATGATCACTCCCCTGTGTCATGTTTCCTCATTGCTTCCTCCCCTAAGACATGACAAACAGGGCAACCTACCATGCCAATAGTGGATGAAAAGATCATCTAACAAGTAGTTCAACTTGATTGACGGCTTTCCATACAACATCTGAGAGATTTCCATCAGTCAGAGACTTTCAGTAAATAAGTGACTATTCATGATGAATTGTGAGGCTGTGACGAGTGTCAGGCTGTGTGGATCATGCTGTGTTAAGACCAATTTGTACAAAATACAGGTAATGAATGTCAAATATGCACTGAGGTATCAACCATGACCAGCTCTTTTACACTGCCTGTTTGCAAACCATGACAGACCATTATGTGCAACATGATTTGATACAAAGTCAACTTGCCAACCTCTGGTAACTATGAGCATGGGCTGAATGTGTCCCGAAGCAAATATAAAGTCAAGGAAATTAAGGAATACAAAATGACGGCCCACTGCCTTATTCTGATGTTTTTGTCATTCCAAAGTATACGTTAAACTTCAAAAGGAAACTTTATAAAGTTGTATCATGAAGTCTGTTGCCAGAAGTATGTGATGAACTTTTAAACTTTAACTGTTACTCATGAGGCATGACCGGCTTCGCCTAGTTTCACCTGCAAGCGTCGCCACAAAAGGAGCCCCTTTGAGATCACACGAACCTTAGCTTGTAAACACCTGAGATTGTAAGTCACACCTGACTCTGCATACAGCTGCAAAAGGTCTCTTACTGTGGGCCAGCACCTAATATTACCACCTGATACAGGAGTTGTCATGGTGATGAAAGTTGACCCGCCCAAACAGTCAATGAATGAAGCATGTATCCATGTGTTGTGTTGGGCTTTTGTTGTGCCTGGAGGGACCTGGGTCTTGGCTTTCTACCAAAGTCTCTGTTTTGAAAACAAACTTCTTGTGATACTTCCAAGACTGCCTGTGAGGTCTTGGTCCAAGCAAGGAGGTTAGATTTTTTAACCTCCTTGATCCAAGCAGGGCCACTAAAGTCAGTTAAACCTCACTTGCTCTTTCCACATTTATAAAAGACGAAAACAAAAAGAGACCACAGAGTTGTGCGATCTTACAGGATCTTACAGGATTACCACATGGAAAGATAATTTTGAACTGTAAGGAGGCAGCATTCATTTGTACACAGGCGTTGTCAATGACAGTTGTGGCTGCTGAACAACTCATGGTGCTTACCCTCGCAGGCTGTCGTCCGTCCACCACGATTCCCATCAGCGCTGTGATTGGTGCGTTCCTCACTGCCCTGCATAGGCAAAAATGTAAATGCGTCATCAAACTGACATGATTATAGTGGAACGTCATTTCAGAACTTGTCCCACAAAGATTTGTTGTGCATGGAAAAGAATTAAGAACCTTTTCTGTGTCAAATACTGATTTAGTGATGACTTTGTTGCTCTAGCTGCTAGAATGTTTTTTCATTTTTTTTTCAGCACAGCTCTTCGGTGCCCCGCGTGTCTATATGTCATGCTCAACTGAAAAGAAGCTTCAAGTGCTGAAATGTTAACTGAAAATATTTTGCCGCAATGAGTGTTTCTGCTTTCAGACTTTCTGAACTACGAAAACTTTGAAGTCGCACACTGTACTTTTGAGTGCTTGAAAATGATGCCCATGTTTGTGTCAAGAATGTCACATACCTGAAATTCAAGTCTTTCAAATGACTGTTATGTGTACAACCTTTTCATTCTGAGGAATGGCTTTGAGGGCAAGAATTCTGTGTTGCTTTGTGATAGGATAGCGTGCCGAACCCAAAACAATAAACTAGTTCTGGGCCGTAACAAGAACAACAATCTAGTGAAGGTGGAATGTAAGTACTGAAAACTTCAGCGGGGACTTTGCTCGTGTTTGTTATAGATAAGTAACATGCTCTACAAGTTTGATAACTACTGGAGGCTGTAACATGTGTGATCCATGTTTTAAATTTGTGCAATCAAAAACAATACATAAGTGTGTCATGTAATAATTATGTATGATAAACATGTATTACCTTAGTAATAAATGAGTTCTTTAAAGCCTGCATCCTTCTGAATTCTGATAAAAACAAGACCATTGGGCGTGTTTTCTACCCAAAGTTAAGTCAGTGTCATGTAAGATAAGAGTAATAATGATGAATAATGAATACATCTTGACAAGGTTGCATTAGCATACAGATAGTGTCAATAAGATTGTTGTATATTTCCTGATAAGCTGGATTTGTGGCTCCAAACTTGGTAGTTGATAGACCACTAAGAACTACAAAATGTTAAGTGAACTTCGCTGGTAAAAATACTTTACAATTTTGCTGTAGCAGAAATAAAAACAGAAAATGTTGAGTGAGTTTTACCGTCAACTTAGAGGAACTTAATCCTGTGGAACACAGCCAATCAACTTGCCATTTTCTTGTTGGGATGGGGAGATTTGTACTTTTATCAGACACAGTATGAGGTAGAGAGGTGTGCAAGCTCCAGGTAACAGGTATATTTACAGTTCTATTGTGTAAGATGTTGCAATGAATATGGAAATGTCCACATGTTATTTACATGGCTTGAAAAGAGCTGTAACTATTTCAATCAGAGTTGTTTGGAGATCAAATTCTTTGCCTACTGAAGGCTGTATTTAATGCCTGATTACCTTTAGAGCTCACACAAAGGAAGGGACACAAATAATCGACAGCTTGACAAGATCCTGCAAGGGAACCATGAGAGGGGGCGACAAAAAGTCTCCTGTTGAAAAGGAAGGGAGACATTTATGAGTTTTGAAGATGACAACAATTGCATTTAGGCCTAACTGGATAAAGCAATTGCACCCTTGTTTACTAGCTACACAAGAAAGTCAAATATAAAGTCAGATAGTAACTCACAAAGATAAGGAAGACCAACAGAGTTCAGTACATCAAAGAACTTTAAGTAGTTTGTTTGAAGAGTCAAAGTTGAAAATACTACGAAAGGGTTATCCTTGTTGTCAATGTTTCCTTGGAAACCTCTTGAAATATAATCACATGCAAAACACCTGTTACTTCTGGGTACTGACAACGTTTATGCAGGCATGAACCATAGAATAGGGTGGCCCATATCAAGGACCCTATAACCTCCTTGCTTATACCTAAAAAGAAAACACAACTGTCTCCATGTAAGGAAACAAATCAATAAAAGGTGAAAAAAAATTATTCCCATGTCACATGAAATGGATGTATGAAAAGACAGCAATGATCTTTTTGTGCTCCTTCTATGATACTAGTACTGTACTAGTATGCTGTTACACATCCCATTTGATTGGGAATAATCACTGGAAGGCACTTATGTTAGAGACCCGGTCATGCCAGTGGGCACATTGTAATCTAAGTTTTACTTCAGACCTGCCGTCCCTAGGGAACAGCATGGTCTGTAGGAAAACACCCCAACTTCATGAATTCTCAACAACTTTTATGCTTCATTCAGTTGCATGTTAGTTGAGAAATAACACACTACTTCCCCTGGTTGCTAAGAAATGGGGAGATTTATTTGCCTTTTGTTGCTTTGTGATGTGCTCTCCTCTGTTTGATGACAAAATCAACCCCTTTAAGTCCTTGTGTTACCATAGAGCAGTGTAATACTGAAGAAACAGTAAACATCTGGAAAGCCATGGAATGTCTACACTAGGTAAGTAATCCAGGTGTTCTAGAACAAGAAGAAAACTACTTCTATTCCAGAGTAAGGTCATACCTGCCTTCCAAGACCTGATTTTAAATTTCCCAATATCATTTACAGTATATGCCGATTTGTATACCTTTTTTCTGTATATTTCGTCTTTCTGTATAGAATTCCAAAACACCAAACCATTTACCATTCACTCAATTGTAAAAACAATGCATATCTGTATAGCCCATAATCGTAAAGTTCGGGGTATTGTTTAGAATCTTGTCCGATTTTATCGTAAAATGACCCACAACTACAGGCTAAATTTTGGATTTGAATTGTTGTTTCGGGAGTGGGGACGCCGTCTACCGTTCAACAATCACATTCTTTTGTTACTCGCTATTGTCATGCTTGCAAACAATCGATATCGGTGCCTTCGACATACGGTGATCTCATTAAAAACCTGTTTTTCGAGACTCAAGCGACGAAAGTGAACAAAAATACGAAAAGAAAAACACGATTTTTGTCGGAGCATTTGAGCCTCTACGCTGTATTTTGCCCCGATTTACAGTTATTTGTGGCCGTATTCGACGGAGAACCTATTCCTTACATTCTTTCCCCGTGAAAATCCTGCTTATGTAGCGTAGATGAATCGTATTTTACGTCGCGATTTCAGAAAAAAATAAAGCGACGAAGGTCTTGTGACGCTGGGCGGCCATCTTTGTTTACTCATTGATATGCATTTTTCTACGCGCTGATTGGTTTACGTCATAAAAACCTGTGCTCTGATTGGTTGACTGTAAGATTTCACGCGATCAACATGCGGCGGGAGTTTTTTATTTGGCAGGAGTTTCCACGCAGTTCGGGCTTATCTGAACAAAATGGATCGCGTATTTAATCCAATATGGTGACGTTAAGATCGACGAAAAGGTCGGATTGTACTTTGATTAAAATTTTGCAAAATAAAGTTGCGATATCGTTAGTGTAATTGTGTGTCTTGCCCAAAATCCAATTCGCCCCCCCTCCCCTCCTTCGGGACGTCAATATCGCTAGTTCGGACAGTCGTATAGTTCGGGGAGTCGTATAATTTGCGCTGACAAATGGGCTATACAGATATGCGGAATCTACTGTATCAACAACTGATAAGATTTTCCCCACTTCTTTGAGTTTCCTTATCATATTTTGCAATACCCAATGAAGATCAAACTGAAGAACCAGACTTTAAGTAACCAGAACTTCTCACTCAGCCTTGAGAACAAGAGGCGATAGGGAGCCTTTACAGTCAGTATGTCACAATGCTCACGGACAATGCACCACTACAGATATCGAACGACCGGTTGTTGTGGGTCCAACCAGCCGATCAATGCAGCAAATCCAAACCCTGAAAAGTCGACCGAGTAGTTTTTCAACGACCCTTAGAGATTATCCTGAATGACTCTTGCGTAGTCTAGCACCGTTATAATGACAGGACACGCTCAAGGAACTGTTGAAAATGTGAATTGGTTCCTGTCCGAGCTGTGTGCAATACTATGATTGATAGCGACAGTGAAATAAGCTTAAAACTGTTCGTTGATAATGTTAATTAGATAGTGCAGTATTCTGAAGTACAGAACATGTGATAGATAAGAGTTTACTTACTGTGGATAGGACCTGGCCGCCGGGGGTGTCGGCGGGGGGATAGCGGGGAAGTAGGACCCGGGAGGCGTCCGGTTTAACGGCAGTACGGGCCATTCCACTGTCGTCATCTTCTCACGACTTCACCGACGTACTGTTCAAACTGTCCGACGTTAGAAAATATCAGTGAAATGTCGAAGATCTCTGCCAAACTTTTGCAAACAGGTAATGTCTGGAGGGACCGTTCGCCACTTAATGAATGACAGCGGCCATGTTGGACAGGTGAGTATGGTTGCCAGCTGGGCCGCGTCACCAACCTGTTACGCTTCCTCCGCGGGGACTATTTTATTGAAAAAGTTGTCGTGTTTGTGATATTTCCTCAAACAGTTGCTACAAAATATAAACAATTTGTCTCACAAGATATTCCTTTGGTGGATACAAATGTTACAACATTTCTGGCTGGTGCTTAGAGAAAATAATGCTTTCTCCGGCGGAGTGATACAAAGATGTTTACACAACTACCTGTTGCTAAGGTAAACTATCGGCAGGTGTGCGGCATTCGGACGTATCAAGTGTTGTTATTGGAGTCACTTGGTGTTCTTTGCTAAGGGGCTATGCGGGCACGTTTCTTTCAAGGAAAGCTCTCGTCAAAATAAACTTTCTCAGCAGAAAAGCTGGAAAATAAACAAGCAGGCGAAGTAGTCGTGCTTTTAGTGCTGATAGGAGTACGTGGTTACGTTTGACCGCTATATTTCACAGCCAAGATGAACTATTCAGGTTTACTCTGACAAAAACATGCCAGATAAGTTTGTCTAAAAGATTTATTGTCGGGTCGTTATTGTTCTTTTCTTCGTTAAGACATTGTAATCTGTTCTTTGTATGAGGGATCTTCTTAATACTTTGATGCAGTGATTTAGAATGGGCACCTGCCGAGAAAGCACCCTTAACTGTGAAACTCAGCATGACCAGGCTCTCCAAGGGGCTAGTCGCTCAATAAACTCAGAAAAGTAGCGTCTACACAAATCAAAAGGCCCACAGCTTCAGGAAATTTTTAAAAAACAAAACACACAAAAAACTTTTCGGACATCAAGATCAATTCAAGATGGGATGTTTCTTTCCAATCATCATTATGCAAGGGCCGTGGAATTGATACATGGTCTAACGGCGCATGCACCTGTTAACCTGCGTTTCTTCTAAAAACCAAATGAGGGCACTTGTGCGCTGATAGATTGGTGACGTATTCTCTTTGTTTCCAGCGTTGTACATGTATACGGCTAACACATTTCTCCACATCTTATCCTGCTTGCAATTGTTATTGTCATTAGCACAGGAAGAATACATTACAACTTAATTGCGCACAGCTCCGCTTGTATTACTGCTGTTGAAAGGCGAACTCTGACGTCCGGTTTTATCCTGCTCCCTCGCCGAGCTGAAATTAAAGGTACATACATCTGACAGTAACAATAACAAAAGTTTGGAAGACGGTTTGTCGAACGGATCGAACGGATTCACACAGCAGAGGAAATTGTTCCATTAATTTTCCGGTTCTTACACGCAGTCCTAACAGCTACGATAATCGCCCCCATCCCTGACGCAGTGGTAATGTTTCCCGCCATGGGTCACATCTGCGCAGCTAATGACGCCACAAACACCACTTTTATTCCCCCGAATGTAGCCATTCCGGCGCCATTTTCCCAAACGTCGCCATATCCACGGTCTGATGGTGTTTAATAACGAAAGAAACTGTCATATAAAATCGCTGGTTTATTTTATGTGTTTCGATTTCAGTAATTTTGCCACTGGCCATTCCTTACAATAAAGGTCAAACAATGCAAGCGTCTACCCTTCTTTTGTAGACATGAACGTTTTTGTTTTTCAGAATGCAAGGCTTGGTACTTTTGTTCCTTCCCTGAAAAAACAAAAGAAAATCGACACACCTGGATGTTTTGATGCAGAATCTGTACATACATTATGATAAAAGAATTATCACTTTTCAACTTCTTTCTAAAAACTGAAAAGGTCGAGACTTAAAAAGACAGCGATTTACGTGCGTTTGTACTTAACATGCGACAAGTTAGTTCATTGAACATATTAAAGATATCAATATTTCGCCCCCCCCCCCCCAAAAAAAAGATGAGATAAATAACACAAAGTTATAAGGTAGCAAAATACAGTGTACGTCCGTGTTAGTCTACAGTGCAAGACTCTGATCTGACCGGACCTCGCACAGGGCAGCAGAGGTCTAGGGGATGCTCTGTGCGGCCTTTCCTCATAATTCATCAATCAAGTTGATTATACAAGTCCTGGCTACACTATAAAACAAAAACCATCCAATTTCAATGTTTTCAATTAAGCTGCTCTGATTGGTTATTTGTGAACCAGACCATGACGTGGGTGACACGTGACGCCCTGGAGTTAAAGGTGACGTAATCGGATGACAGTAATTATGAATATTTAGCTTTTGATTGCATACAATATTCACTTATAGGGCTAAGGTCACGCATGGATATGTATTGATTGTTACACTCATATAGTCTTTGATTTTTGGTATAATAGGATTAATTCATGAATTGCACCCCAGGTATGGTGTATAGTAATTTCATTTGGAGCAGCTGGAAATAATGGGATCGGTACGGGAAGTCTTCTCCGTAAAATTACAAAATGTAACTTTTCGAATATGTCTGGTGAATGATTGATACCTGCAGATGATTGGAATGATATAAGGTTATTGTGTGTTTTCTGCAATATCATATTTACACAAAGCATAAATAGAGGATCTGTACATCAACTGTATGTTTGTTTGTTTGTTTGTTTGTTTTTTCAAGCACCTTAAACAAGGCATCAACTGTTTACCCTCTCCCTGCTACCTTCTCACTGTTACCGGTTGCAACTACAATTTGGCGCCAAAAGATTACTCAGTAGAAGAAGGTCGAACCACACAATGTTTTCCGTTCCGTTTATGATAAAGATAATGCCGTTGATTATGAATCATGATAAAGATGATGAACTGTTTTATACATTGATGCTTACAGGGATTGTACGTAAATTTAACAGCAACAAACAACTATGCCACTGTCTACTGAAATATTCTATCAAAGCATTTATCGTTCATTTAGGATCACATTCCTGGTGAATGCGCGAATGTGATTTTGTAGGTGTCTTCTACATGGTTAACGGCTTGTCTAACCGCACACAGCGGTTTTCTTATCACCGTGTCGCCACGTTAAACCGGTTAGGCGATGTTGAACGGTGATTTTATGAAGCGAAAGAGCGGCTAAGAGGAGTCAATAGGACAGATAAGCGTACCTTCGGGGGTCAGCAAACCGTGTCCAGAAGTTTTAATCGCTTCTCGGATACTTTCGATGGGAGGACTTCTGCACATTTGCGCGCCGTGTGCCGGGCGATAGGAGGATTACAGGCAGATTTGAGTAATTGGGCAGAATTGACTGAATTCATGGGGTTGAACAACATCATCGTGGCTAGATTAATGTTGGAAAAACGCTCGTCTGATACGTAAAGACGTCTTCCTGTTAGCACAATTGTCAGGACGTGACTTGGCATGTCTATAGGTTTCAAAATGCACGTCCATGCATGTGGCATTATTCACTTCACAAATATATATCGGGTTGTGTGCAAATGTACATCTCACATCGTGTAGTTTTGTGTTCATTGACGACCTTGTACATTTTACGGATGTTTATAATAAAGTAGTTGGTTGGTTGGTTGGATTGGCTAGTTTGCTGACACAGGGCAATGTCAAGGCTGAAGGTAAACTTAAGTATGAAATGTTGGAGGGGGCAGGCAGTCTGTAACGATCAGTTCCATTCAGCACTCACTGTAAGTTGTTTGCCGTTTCTCTTCTTCTGTATTGGGATAACCCGTGTGCTATATAGCCAAGCAGAATTCTCGCCAATGTGAAATTTTCCTTCCAAGCAGAGGAAACTTTCAATCTGTTGTCTTAGTAATCCATAACTGATAGAAAGATTAATCAAATCACTATGCAACAATGGATATCTGATAAAAAGGGCAAACAAAGTAGCCTGCATGTAACCGGTAAGTGACACCTGAGTATATACGTTTATGAACCCGTGTACGTGACAAACAGCGAAGTGCTTCCTGTGCGGTTTAAGTGTACATGTGACGGACTATTCGTTCAGCACCAAGGACAGGGACATGCATGGCATAAACGACACACTGTTTATATCATCAAACGTGAACGAATTCGAATCAAACCAAATCAAAGAAATGACAATACCAACAGGAGTAGTATTGTCAGCATGTTACTGTCGTCATGTTCCATACTTTGGTGCATTTAAATCTTTTCAGTTATTGATATTTGACATTCCATGGGCTTCGCAATCGCCTGTACCTTTATCATTATAAAGTTTTGCCTCCGCTAAGGAGAGTATGTTTTCGCCTCTGTAGGGAACTTTGTAGCGGCTTTTCTTCAAACCGGAGCTTTGATTCAAAGTGCAAATCACAAGCATGTAGATCTCCTATGTAGTAATCCAATGTTGCCGGGCTAGTTAGGCCCCTGCTAACTCACTTCAAACGAACTTGTGGAAAGTTCTCATTTCACAGGGGCGACAGTGGCGACACCTGCCCGATGTCTGACACACCTGTCCACGTAACGTCTTGTGACACCGGTAATGTCCTTTAGCGGAGACTGTAATGCCGTCTTCACCTCCGCTCTTTTCAAAGTAAGTCCTCCGGCACTCACCTTGCTCATCAGTATGCGCCGCAGTGGTCGGGACTCATCATAGCGGCGGCCGCCGAACAAGATTAATTGACGCATTACCTTGCAAATGCGTTCCTCGCAAAATACCACTTTGGAGGCGGTGATCTCAGGAGACCTCTATTCAAAGACACCACGTTGTTCGCCGGTCCCAAATGACTCTAATGATGTTCATAACCATTATAACAAAATTTCGGGAATTAGGCACTGATGCGCTTTGGGTGGGCCGGGGCTTTTGGCGCACATCCCACCAGGATAGCTGGCTATCTATAAACGTCACCCTAACGCACAATCGATTCGCCAGAGCCCTTTAAATTCGTTGCTCTATTAAAATCACTTGTTCCCGCAATTTTCCACGCACGAGCGGCTCCATGCCTTCCCGCCTCTGTATCTCTGCCATCTGGGAAGCGGTCAGAGCGGACGGGGGATAAAATGGAGCGGGAAGAAGAATGGCAATCCGCCGGGAAGGGCTACCCTTCCGGTCGCGCTTAATGCAGCCAATTAATGTAGTTTAAAGCTCAATGGATGTTTGGCATTTATCAATTGAGAAGTAATTTCGATCCTATTAAGGAAGGGAGATTGGAATCAAGAAGTCACTTTATTTGGGTAATTGGAACAATCGGAAGGGTCTCAGCCGGCCCGGGGTATTAATGTCTCCGGTAAAACGGGCTAAATTTCCCCCGGTCTCCGGGCGAACATCGATCTGTGGAGAGGGGGTCAGGTCTCTCTCTCGTCTCGTGGGGAGGGCTGGTCACGGCGGTGGGTGGAGGGTGGTGGAAGGCTGGATTCACGTGGGACTTAGAGTTAGAGACGGCTAGACAGACATGAAAGTTTCAGAGCTGGAAAGTAAGTAAGTAAGAAATGAAGTTGGGCCGAACAATGTGGTCTACAAGACTCTACATAAACCCGGTTACACATGTGGAATCCCAGTCGATCGTTCAAGGAGGTGGCCACAAGGTACCTGTACACGGGGCGACGAATACATCAAACAAACAAACATACAAAAAAACAACAAAAAAACAGGCAAACAAATTCGCAACTAGTTAACTTGCAAGTCGAATCTATATTCATTTGAGCACGGTAGTATAGAAGTATCCTTGGAAAACGCAAATCAGCGTCTTAGAACTCGGCAATACCAGATTATAGAATAAAGAATTTCAATTCAATTATGTAACGCCTTGGAGAGGACGCTTGCTATCGTTCGTACATATTGTTCAAGCTATAAAGTTTTGGTTCACTGTTGTTTTTCATAGCATCTATTAGCCGCGTAAGAGGGAGACATAATTAAATGGTTAATTGTGTTGACTCAACAATGTCAAGTTACTAGGATGTTTAATTATTCATAAAACAAGCTGCTCAACGCCGTGCGTATTGTATATGTTAAACAGTGTGGATGAGCTGTAGATGTGGCTGAACTGATGTATAGGAACGCAGTGTTATTGTGCGGGAATCTGCGGGACAGCCCTCCCTTTAACGGTTTGAGCCACAATTATAAGTCTTCTCGGTCGAGCGGGTCCGAATCCTGCTCAAGCGGCGTGTAATGAGTATTCCCCCGAAGATGGATGGCTGCTCGGTCCGCTGGACCCCGCTCATATTCATCCTCCAGGCTGCACAAGGATCGGGAACGTTAGACGGGCATCGCTGGGTGCCCTCTTGTGTTTTATATTTTTCTCATAGAAATATGACGATGTTGACTAATCAGTCGGAAACATATTTGGTGAAGAGCATCGAAAACAGCCAAATAAATTAGTTTACCGTCGTCCCAAAATAGTTTACCAACGATAAAATGGAAAGACACCGGGAAAAATGTTAACTTCATGTAATTCTAGATAACAATCAAAGTGAAATAAGTGCAAAATGTGTGGTAGAGTATTTGTTTTAAAAACGCACAGAATTTGATTAGAACAGTACAGAATAGTTTAGTAAGGAGACTACTATCTCGTTTTACTTAGTGTACAGGGCAGCCTTGGGCTGTACAATTATGTACTATATACTATTTCTAGAGTGTAAGGTTGTCGATTTTTTTGCATTTTGTACCTAGGCAAATCCAGTGTTTTAACTAAAACTATGTCAGTTCTTGAACCTTGTAGGATTTGTTCATTAGACGTCCCATTCCTTGTTGTGGTGATAGATATCTTCAAATTCATCAAAACAAATCATCAAGTTATTTTATGTTTTGAAGGTATATCTTGAAATTAAACTTCATCAATCTGTTTTAAAATAGGAAGGTCCCTTTTCCACTCCACGGCGATCACTGAGGTGCGGTATGTCGACCAAAATTGGATTTTGGGTGGCCCTTGATTTTATTATTAGATATGATGCAGAAGATATAGAAGTATAATTCAAGGGACAGCGGAACACACAAACCGTAAAAGAATGCATTCTTTATCTATGAAATTCGTAGGACGATTTGTCAAGTTTTTGGTCACTGCGCGGTCGCATCCTCAAATGGAAAGTGGGTATAAGACATTTCGTACTTGAATGTCACCAACGAAAAACAGGGGATAAAAAACAACCTTCTAGGATGGCTAATATTCGCTGCTGCAAGGCAGCAATCATTTCCTTTTTGTGAGACATTGATGTAAGATGCTCAGGTATGTTGGACCAAACGGAGGCTGTAAAAGCACAAGTAAAAACTAGATATAAAAAGCGCAAGGTCTAAACATGACGGGAGTCGTATCCCTCTCATGTTGAACAATGGAAACTATCATCAATTTGTCGCCTTGAAAGACAGTGATGAAACACAGACGCACCATTGTAAATCCTGAATCTTCACATTCAGCAATTGTCATTACTGTCTCGTCTGCTTCTTTTCACGGAGTAAACTAATCATTACCGTGGTTCTGTCCTAATTGCTTCCTGATTTTCATGACGGCTTAGCGCCATTAAGAGGGGGAAGAGGTCAGAGATATGAATAAGAATTTGTCAAAACTACAATTATCAGAAAAGTGACAGTCGAAGGGACTAGCCATCTCGTAGAGAAATCATATTCCAGTTTGTTACGTTTACCAATTTAACTGTGTGACTTGCGTTAATGTCTTATAAAACAGGTTGAAATTTGTGACCTATTTGTATACTACATCTATTACCTTCACTGTCCTAAAATAGCTAAAATAACATTTAGAAAAAATAGAAGTAGGAACAAAATGGAGTTTGAAATGCAACGTCCTCGAAATTATTTTATTTCTTGTCAGAAGTTTTCATATCACACAAAACCGCCATGCAAAATGCCATGATACTGATAAAAGTGTACACTTTACATATCGCATGTAGAGCTAAATGATTTGTCGCTATTTACACATTCACAATCGGGGAATTCTCCAGCGAAGCAATCATCTAATTTCTGTGCTAATTTAATTTGGCTTCGGTTCGCGTACTTCGCTTCTCCGTGCACTGTACAATCGTTACAACAATGTAGAAGTACCGTGAAATGTACCCATTTATGTCGCCAGAGAGGTGTTTTACAATCCCGTATTCGTCACAATCTAAAGGGTACGTACTCTCTCTTGTCTTTTTGATAGTCTTCCGAACCATTTGGTATTCAATATTCGGAACGTCGTCAGAACTATCACTTACTCCAGTCTCATGATCAAATTATCCTACCGTTCTTGGTACGTGTACTTTTATCTACAACAAATAACATTCCCTCTGTACAAATTTACAGATGTGTTAATATCAATCTGGACAATTAAAACAGCCGACAGTGAGAGTGTGATTGAACAATGGTCATATTTACAAGTGAAACGAAGTTCTGTCCTTCCTGTGCATGTGGATATTATTGACAATATTGTCCGTGGTTTCCTGCCTTTCGGCAACAAAGCCGCGTTGCGGTTGTTCATACGTGTCCGATGTGATGATATAAGTGATGCCCGTTCAGCGCGTGTGAGTTGAGCATGTACGGTAGGGTAGCCGCACCTGTAGTGATGGGGTAATGAAGGTGAGAGGCGTAGAAAGGGTTATGGTGTGGGTACCCGGCGGGAAGACTGAGGGGGAGGGTGGGGGAGGAGCAGGTCAGGGTGGGGCTGTTCACGTCCATGCCGGGGTTCTGTTTCTTCCACTTGGTTCTCCTGTTCTGGAACCAGATCTTGACCTGAGTCTCGGTCAGGCTGAGAGACAGCGCCAGGTTCAGCCTCTCGCAGACGGACAGGTAGCGGGTTTGTTTGAACTTGTTCTCCAGCGCCACCAGCTGTTCGTACGTGAAGGCTGTGCGCGCCCGCCGCGGCTTGCCCGACCGCCCGGGGTCCCCCGCTCCGCGTTTCCGTTTGCCGTTTTTCGTGACCGAATTATTGGCAGAACACTTGTCAGCATCGACTTCACCTTCCTTGCTCTTCTGCTCTCCATCTTCAGTCGTCTCTTCGTGCTTTTCATCATCACCCGCCGGCTCATCTGCATAGAGGAAAACCGTTTAGTCTATCACGTATATGAAATATTATTCAAGTAGTTATATATAGTTAGTAAGAAAATGTGTTCGTTGATGAATTATTCGAAGACAAACAAAGAAGTGGATCCGAAAAATGTTTTTGCAAAATGTAGGTTTTCACAATATCGTTGGTAAGACATAAAACGCACAGACGCAATGGTGGCATAAGTAAAGCAGAACCTTTTACATAACACCTTTGCAGAAAACCTAGTCTCTGAACTGAAACGGATTCTTTGCTTTTACAAGCAAAATACTTCAGAATTGTTCCTGTACACCACATAACAAAACCTATTCTATATCCATCATACTTTTCTTGATACGAAACAAAAATACAAAGAATCATATTGATATTCTCTATCGTCGAACAAAGAAGGGCCTCTTCTTCGATCGGGTTCGGTAGCCAGCATCTTTGTAATGTGAGATACTTCATCTGGATGTCCAGGACGACCGCCTTTGTTTATATGTTGCGGACCTCTTCCATTCCACTATATCATGTTTGAGATGTTTAGTGTTACA
This sequence comes from Branchiostoma lanceolatum, assembly GCF_035083965.1. NCBI lineage: Eukaryota > Metazoa > Chordata > Leptocardii > Amphioxiformes > Branchiostomatidae > Branchiostoma > Branchiostoma lanceolatum. Next base: position 12,756,775 of record NC_089724.1, read on the forward strand.
ATGTTCGAATAGGAATGAATGTACTGTGATTAAATTACGTGATGTAGGATTCGTTTGTAGAAATTAGCAGTTGGCAAATGACACCGTGAAAAGGCGAAATGGCATGGACATAAACAAACAGTAATTGCGCCGTGCTTTTAGATATGAATGTCTGAGATAAATGAATGGGGGAAGGGGACAATTCTCAATATTTTTCTTATCATATCTGTTCAACTTACAAATTCACATGTAAACAAATAGACGGGCGTTTGACATATGGTCACAACTGCCCACATCTGTATGCGTGTTGGCAACAACATACAGTATATGTGTGAAATAGTGCTTGGAAAGCGTTCATCTGAATATTCACTTCATTCAATTACACCATGTAAGTATCCTTTGATATATGCCATACTTACAACAGTGTGAACAAATCACATCATTATCAAATTACAATTTCATCTGGGCCCTTCATCATGCCATCGGCGGCAAGTACCTCAACAGTCCTGGTGTTATTGTCGATAAAGAGCTGACAAATTCTTATCAAATCAAACAAAGGGGCTTGATTAGAATGTGGTGTTACAAAGAAATGCCTGCTGTCGAATTATGTGCCTATTTGTCCGTTAAGTATGTTAGTAGAATAAAAATGATAGAATCCAGCCAATTGCCCATGGCCGGCAGATACCTTACGTTACACTACGTTATCTTACCAAAACGCTCACTGTACAGTGCAAATTATAATTCACCTGCATGAAAACAAGGAACCTGCATCCAAAACAAGGAATCCTTGTACCGACAACCGTGATTATGATTCATGCAGTACAGTCATATGAACCTGGTTCTGCTGTTGATAATTCTGGCTAAAACAACATGACGTGTGATAACTACCCGCCTGTTCTAGCCAGGGGGCTCACTACATGCCGCGATGCAATATGTGTAAACTCAAAACCAAAATAGTTTCCCTCGTCTCCTTTTTCATCTCATAATTTCTGCGGAAATAGAGCGTTATTATAGGGTGGCTCTCGGGCGGGTGGATTGTCACAATAGCCGCCATATGTGTGTTGGATCGCGGGACGGCACAGTGCGGGAAGGGGCGATGCGAGAGCCTGTACTCGGGGCACATACGGACCACGGTGGGGCATATTTGTTCAAGTCTGCTGGACAATTATTCGAAAATCCTCCCTTCTGTTAGTCGAAGCCCGAAAATCAGACGGATAAAACACAAGATCTTCATAAAAGGTATATATATACAGCCGAAGGATTTCATATCGTAGAGCGATATTTCCAAAAGGCATAAATCTGTGTGTTCCTTTATCAGTATATGATGTGTGGATTTTTAGGAGAGCGCCAACGTTTGGTATCTCAGTGAGAGTTTTTTCCTCTGTTAAATCAAGTATGAGAATATCCTACCCTTCAGAAGAAAGCCAAATAAGACGTTATTGCTTTCCTAGTTGATGTGAACGTTATGTGTGCCGAACATGCAGGCAGCGTTTCTAAACCACCGCCCTCTTCCTGGAACGTTTATTTCCACCGCAAAAGTATGTACCAAGTGAATCTTTGTATAATGCTCCCAGTAACTGACAAAGCGAGGCGTTGCTGACATAAATTTTGAACATCTTAGTTGTTTTTGCAATGAAAAACACGTTTGTTTATTAAATCATAGTTGATCCTCTTAAGCGCACATCCCTGATTTCGCAATATCCCCTCCACGTGCCGTCTTTGTTGACTGGCTCTATTATATTCATCTTTATTCAGAACCGACCATTGTTCGCCCTTGTTTCTATAAAATCGTTAATAATTCAAACAGCAGTCTGCTGTAAGTAGCTATTGTGTCCCCACATTCACAAAGGCTCGTGTTATTCCAAGGAAGTCCCATAAATTCAGAATTTCCCTTTTAGTTTGAGTCAGACATCAGCTTTAAAAACAAATTCATATCATACTCTGAGGATTCGGAGTACTCTTAAGATTCAGAGTTATTTTGTGGAAAATACACTTAAATCTTAGGCCACATCATTGTGACAAATATTATGGTTGTTTGTTTACCGCCGTTGGGATCTAAAGAATATGAGCGTTTCTCTGCCCACATATGCTGAGAGGCTGCCACTACTGTGTTCAATTAGACTTCCCGGCGGGTCCCAGCGCCAATCCAAAATTGTTTGTCACCATATCTCACCTCCTCAAACATGTGGTTCTACCGAGAAGATGTAACTGCAAGTACTGTATAACACAAACCCCGTATCTTCTCAACATCCGTTTTTACCAAGCGTGGTTTGTTTTGGAGAACAATAGATGGTCCTGTGAGAACACGGGAAATTGAGCGGCTGTACCTTTTTGTCCTATCTGCTATTATTTTCCGATTAACGTGATGTGGCCAGATGGAGCAACGAAAGTTTGCATACGAAAAGATCCCCTTGAACATCAGCTGGATCTTTTGTTTTGAATTCCTTTTGAGAATTCTCTTTTGGAAGGATACAAATTTTGTTCAAGCTTTCACAAAATCAACTTTAGTTCAGAAAAACGGTGGTTCTGCAAGACTTTTTCCTCACGGTGTTGACAGACGGCATCTGAACACATATTTTACAAAACTTACCGATTTCTCCTTTACTGTCTCCATCCTTGTAGTCAATGACTACCTCCCCTGACTCTTCGTCCTCTTCTTCATCCTCATCTTCCTCTCTCTCCGGTGTGTCAATCCACGGGTGCCAGATCACGGGTTTCTTGGTACCCTCTCCCGATGGAGCCCCGCCCGGGGAATCGTTCGTTCCGCTGCCACTATTGCTCGTGTGCTTCGGATTTATACAATTCTGCGTAGATATGGTTGGTTTGGGTGTCGTATTCTGATAGTCAGCGTCGGTCTTGCCCGTATCAGTATCTGCTATGGGACTAGATGGGTCCTTTTGTGAAGTTGACTCTTTGACATCGTCGAGGTTCGAGTCCTTGGGTACCGAATCGTCGCAGACGTCGTCCTCGGCGTCCGCATCATGGTCTCCCGTAGATGGTGACTTGGCGTCCCGCTTGCCGTTCTCGATGAGAGAGGCTATGGAGAAGTTGCTGCCCTGTTGCATGCTGGTTGTGAGGAGGGAGCTGTGCTCACGTCCGGACCTCGGGGTGCTCTCCGACTGTTTGTACTGCTGTGGGCGCACAGCTGGGAGCTCATCGGCCTGTGTGCATTTCTAATATGGTCCGGTCAACCGACGTGTACATACGGACAGCATTTGGAACGCACGGTGTCAATTGGACATCGGTGGGCTTCCCCGCTCTAATTGGCGGACACATTAATTGATTGGTTTGCCAGGTTAAGCGGGGAAGTTGAGATTAGCGATTAGCACATCAGATTCTCCCTTTTGTAAGAAGGACCGGCGAGAGCCCCTTGTAATTGGCTTCTTGAATTCCGCACGCGGCGTTGCCAAGGAAACCGCAGAGGAACTCTCGCCCAGACTACCAACCAGACTTCGTGTCCGATGTATTCAAATCTGGCGTTGTACCCGGCCCTGGGTATCTGTGGAGAACGTATACGCTGCAAAATGTGTTCATCAAAATATGATTCTAATGAAACTGTCCAATACCTAATAACAATATTACTTTTTTACACACGTTTGTCAATGACAATTCATGAGTGGTCCGTTTTGCGAGACGTAAAAAGTAAAAGTAGGTAACTTAAGATTTTCGTTTGGATTTTTTATGGGTTTTCCGAGTGACACGCAGACAGACAGACATACACAGACAGAGACAGAGAGAGAGGGAGGGAGGGAGAGAGGGGAGAGAGGGAGGGGGGCAGTGACCGAGAAGGAGAGGAATAAGCCCACAACGGGGTCCTTCTGGGCGGAAATCCAGATCAACTCGGCCTGATACACCGCCAGATAGCGTACAGAATTAATAAATTGGATTCTTAAACCTAATCCCCCTTTTAATAAAACAGCTCGGCGATCGGGGTCTTATCTGACGGGCTATCGCGGTTTGACTGTGCCAGATACTATTGCCCGATATGCCCGACGCTGTTCAAAGAAACAGGGAAAAAGTCCATTTTGTTTGAAATGACAAAATTTGGACGAAGTCAGCGGAATAGGGTCGACCTGGCTTCCCCATTACCGATGGACTGTTGTGATACAGGCACAGCCAGGGGACGGTATGGCACGGGTACAGAGGCAAGCGTCATTATATTTCTATTAAAGTGCATGGTCAGTTTTTGATGCCTATAATGGCGTTCGGTAATGGACAACATGTTTATTACTGGACACAACTGGGCGCTGTCGGAGTGACCGGGTCAGTTCCGTCAGGATCGATAGGCCAAGCTAGGATAGGGGATGAGTCGGTGGTTTGTCGGCACTTCTTCATTATCTAATTATCTGTTAATTGTTTTAGAATATGTTGGTTAATTGGCAAGTGCTAGGCCCATTTTGTAGTCGAACGGAGGTTGTAACGTTAATAATTTTCTGTGTATTGTGCGCCAGGTACTCCCGTGTGTTTCAACTACTAGTACGTAGCAACAGCACGAAAAACAAAGACTGTAACAAAACTTTGAATTTGTAGAAGATTAAGATTTAAAGAAATTCTTCTACAACTGTTTTTCGTTCAGAAATACCTTTTAACTTTTCACAGATCTATGAGATGACATGTGGGCATTCAGCCTATATAACTAGCCTGGGTGCCATCCTATTTCTACCGGGGCTCCTACACTCGCTACCCTAAATAAAATATTTTTTCAGGGTAGTGAGTGTAGGAGCCCCGGTAGAAATAGGATAGCGAGTGTAGGGGCCCCGGTAGAAATAGGATGGCACCCAGGCTATATATAACCTCCTTGGTGTAACTTTGTGAAAGTCGTAGTTTTCTACGCAACCGGTGTGTGTTTTTCTACACAACAAAAACATTGCTATTCGAAGATAACCAATTCTCTAGGGCATTTGAAAACAAAAACACCCTGATAGTTTTCATGTACACGTTTGAACAGTTCTAACATGTCTGAAATGATGCATCAGTTCAGGGATCAGGGAGGATCACGGGAAGGGGAGTGAAAAGTCGAAGCTGTTTTGTTTATATCATTAGCTCATGTTTTCTTATCGTTCAAACTGCTAATGTCAACGCAAATCATTCCTTCTTCGTTACGGTCCATGTGGACGTTCTGTCCATTTCCACATCATTCATAATGGGATCCTTCTTGCTGTACCCATTATCGGGGAGAAGTCAATTAAAACATCGTGACCTCCCAGTGAACACGATCTGCACTAATGGAGTCCTTCAAAAGTGACCCAAAAGTTCACCGCAAATTTAAGAACCGAACGGTGCGTAGAACGTAACCTCTATTACAAGGTTGCGCCGACAAAAATACAAAAGAAAAATGTCGGAAACAAGTATAAACGACAGCGCATCCCTTTGCTTATTCTTCTATATGTTTATTTGTTTTCCTGTTTATAGAAGGTAGTGTGGAAATTTTAATTGAGTGTTGCAATTAAGTGGTTTTATTATTTCCCGTAAAAAAGGACAAACACCAGTACTTGGAGATATCACGATGATTAGACCACCTTCACCGATCGTTTCAGTTTGTTGTTGAACATAACCAGGAGAAAATTTTCTAAACTCTTCAGTTCAGTATGCTATCACTAAGGAGGTTATATAGACCTCCTTGCTATCACGTACATTAGTAATTGATATAAAAAACAACAACAAATAAACACCAGCGCTGAGAAATGATTCCACAGTGTATCTGCCCACATATCATGACGTGAAACATCATGATGATGAGTTGTCTTCACCTCGCCGTGTCGTGTCCCGCTTGTCTGTTTCACAGTCACCACGGGCCATCAAACATGATGGAGATGAGATGCGTACCCAACGCGGCGGCGAATGTCACACTTCATTGATATTCACTCGTAATAAGCTGCCGACGAATGCCACGCTCAATATTCATGCGTGATGAGACGTTGCGGAATGTCATGCTTCGTTTTCATCAACCTAGATTGCAGCGATTCGTCCAATAGACATTCCGGAGACAATATCTTCCTGCGACATACAGTCTTCAGTAATGATTTTAATGATTTACTGACATGGTCCTATACTACACATTTGAATTTTGACAACATAACATTCTAATTGGCACTTATCTATTGAAATTGTTCGTGTGTATTGAAACAGGTGGAATATAAGGCTGCTGGAATTGCTGTCAAAATGGCGATAATGACTCTAATTAGAGCTTAAACTATGCGGAATGACTGTAACATGCACGTTCTGAATGATCAACGCAAATGACTGAGCTAAGCGCCAGACCTGTTTGCTAATGATGCCATTCTTACTTGTTGCTTTTGTTCATTTTCTGCTTCTAAGTGAAGTATTGGATGTGAAGATGATAGGCAAACATTTGAATAAGGAAGATGCTGACAGGGGGCCGACAGCACCATACATGTATAAGTATCACTCAATGGCCTTTAATTTGTTTCAATTTAAGCTGCCCAGCCCCTTAGCTGATAGCCGAGTGATAGACACTCAAACACACGGTGATATTGCCAAGGGGAATCTCCTGCTTGTTAAACTTTGTCCAAGAAGCTAAACAAAAACACAATTAAATGACTTGTTCTTGAATCGTTATTTTGAACCGATCGCCACAAGCTTACACCAAAGCAAAGTTTGCGTCAGACATCTGGAGAGTTGATCAGGCGGTGTGTAATGGGTTGAGTGATGGGAGTCATTTCTTCAGCTGTCCGCGAGGTGCTTACCGGTGCTGATGTGGAAATGGACAGACTGTGCCAGATACTGTCATCGCGGTTTGACAGTATCTGGCACAGTCAAACCGCGATGGTGCCATCCTATTTCTACCGGGGCTCCTACACTCGCTACCCTAAATAAAATATTTTTTCAGGGTAGTGAGTGTAGGAGCCCCGGTAGAAATAGGATAGCGAGTGTAGGGGCCCCGGTAGAAATAGGATGGCACCCAGGCTATATATAACCTCCTTGGTGTAACTTTGTGAAAGTCGTAGTTTTCTACGCAACCGGTGTGTGTTTTTCTACACAACAAAAACATTGCTATTCGAAGATAACCAATTCTCTAGGGCATTTGAAAACAAAAACACCCTGATAGTTTTCATGTACACGTTTGAACAGTTCTAACATGTCTGAAATGATGCATCAGTTCAGGGATCAGGGAGGATCACGGGAAGGGGAGTGAAAAGTCGAAGCTGTTTTGTTTATATCATTAGCTCATGTTTTCTTATCGTTCAAACTGCTAATGTCAACGCAAATCATTCCTTCTTCGTTACGGTCCATGTGGACGTTCTGTCCATTTCCACATCATTCATAATGGGATCCTTCTTGCTGTACCCATTATCGGGGAGAAGTCAATTAAAACATCGTGACCTCCCAGTGAACACGATCTGCACTAATGGAGTCCTTCAAAAGTGACCCAAAAGTTCACCGCAAATTTAAGAACCGAACGGTGCGTAGAACGTAACCTCTATTACAAGGTTGCGCCGACAAAAATACAAAAGAAAAATGTCGGAAACAAGTATAAACGACAGCGCATCCCTTTGCTTATTCTTCTATATGTTTATTTGTTTTCCTGTTTATAGAAGGTAGTGTGGAAATTTTAATTGAGTGTTGCAATTAAGTGGTTTTATTATTTCCCGTAAAAAAGGACAAACACCAGTACTTGGAGATATCACGATGATTAGACCACCTTCACCGATCGTTTCAGTTTGTTGTTGAACATAACCAGGAGAAAATTTTCTAAACTCTTCAGTTCAGTATGCTATCACTAAGGAGGTTATATAGACCTCCTTGCTATCACGTACATTAGTAATTGATATAAAAAACAACAACAAATAAACACCAGCGCTGAGAAATGATTCCACAGTGTATCTGCCCACATATCATGACGTGAAGCATCATGATGATGAGTTGTCTCCACCTCGCCGTGTCGTGTCCCGCTTGTCTGTTTCACAGTCACCACGGGCCATCAAACATGATGGAGATGAGATGCGTACCCAACGCGGCGGCGAATGTCACACTTCATTGATATTCACTCGTAATAAGCTGCCGACGAATGCCACGCTCAATATTCATGCGTGATGAGACGTTGCGGAATGTCATGCTTCGTTTTCATCAACCTAGATTGCAGCGATTCGTCCAATAGACATTCCGGAGACAATATCTTCCTGCGACATACAGTCTTCAGTAATGATTTTAATGATTTACTGACATGGTCCTATACTACACATTTGAATTTTGACAACATAACATTCTAATTGGCACTTATCTATTGAAATTGTTCGTGTGTATTGAAACAGGTGGAATATAAGGCTGCTGGAATTGCTGTCAAAATGGCGATAATGACTCTAATTAGAGCTTAAACTATGCGGAATGACTGTAACATGCACGTTCTGAATGATCAACGCAAATGACTGAGCTAAGCGCCAGACCTGTTTGCTAATGATGCCATTCTTACTTGTTGCTTTTGTTCATTTTCTGCTTCTAAGTGAAGTATTGGATGTGAAGATGATAGGCAAACATTTGAATAAGGAAGATGCTGACAGGGGGCCGACAGCACCATACATGTATAAGTATCACTCAATGGCCTTTAATTTGTTTCAATTTAAGCTGCCCAGCCCCTTAGCTGATAGCCGAGTGATAGACACTCAAACACACGGTGATATTGCCAAGGGGAATCTCCTGCTTGTTAAACTTTGTCCAAGAAGCTAAACAAAAACACAATTAAATGACTTGTTCTTGAATCGTTATTTTGAACCGATCGCCACAAGCTTACACCAAAGCAAAGTTTGCGTCAGACATCTGGAGAGTTGATCAGGCGGTGTGTAATGGGTTGAGTGATGGGAGTCATTTCTTCAGCTGTCCGCGAGGTGCTTACCGGTGCTGATGGGCGCGTGATGAGGCCCTGAGTAAAGATAGGTGCGGCTCACCGGCGACTGGACTCGGATTAAAACAAGGCGCTGGGAGACTCTCTGGACATTACCGTATATTTAGGCCAGGGATCCCGCGTGCCAGGCATAGTTCCTGGGCAAAGAAAACGTCATTCATCATCTTGCGGGGCCGAAACGTCCTGCCTGGCATTTGGTAAGCGTACCTCACAAGTCGAACTTTATGATGGATTTGACTTTTATATCTCCTTTCATCCATTTTACAGCAACGTAGGCTTCTCAACAAAATTTAAAAAACTGCTTGTAAATTACTTATCTATGTATAAACATTAGATTAGGTAAATTATTCCATGTTCACTGTCTGTTAATGCGCGTTATTATTTTTTTCACTTGCAATTAATCTTCTGGCACGAATTTGCATTTAAGATTAAAAATCAAATATATGTAACGTGTATTATCTTCGCTTCTTTCTCTTACAGCATACCTATAAAATTGATATGCTTTCTTCCAACTTACTTTCCATGACTATCCGATATGATTAATGTTCCTTGCTATGGGCCCTGTCACACTTGTGCGTATATTCAAGTGCGCGTGAGTTCCGCAGTAAAATTTTTTTTGTTTAAATAGATTTTGCGGGGAGGAAGTTGTTTTCTACTTTGACCCACCGTTGAGCAGTCTAGTTATCAAACCAAAGAAATCACTTCATCGGACGCTAAACCAAAAACATGTTAATACGCAACTAATGCGGGCTTGTATATACGCACAAGTGTGACAGGGACTTATCATCATGACAGTACGTATGGATGCATTGAACGTTTTGTTGTGACTTACAAATTTCACCTTCGAGTAGGTTGCTCCTGACTGTGGTATGCGTATGAACCGCAATGACATTGTTAACTGTGTAGTGCTTTGTGTGTATTACAACTTCAGACCTACTCTGATTATTTTTTTATAGATGCTGATAATTCTTTAAGGAAAAGATATACCAAGTTCAGTGAGTAAAAATTGCCACGTGAGAGACTGTTAACTGGATGATATTCCAGGAGACAAATAAAGATGTAGCAGCATAACGTGGCCCGGAAGTAACCAAATGTTTGTATCAAGATCTATCAAGAGTATGTCCGACCAGTCATGTTAGATGTTAATGTTAGTGGGGTAAGGAGAACTTGAAGATAGGCTCAATGCCGCGATGTTCTGTGACGGAAGACGTTTGAACACGCAGCAGATCAAGTGTACTCACCTGTCTAAATCAGTGTGGATTTCTTTTCACGATTTCCTTACGTAACCTTTAATGTCCCCTCAGCCTACCCATTGTGCCCCATGTTCTTTTTGGTTCGTCCCTTCGACGCTACTGGAACTTGGAAGGAGAATTTGACATCTTGATCCACTTGTCCATATTACTTCCTGGTGGCTATACGATCTGCCCGGCCATAATTCTGATGAATCGCCGGTAAATGATGTGAATTTTGACACCTCGGCAGCCTGTAGAGATCCCATCTGTGTGGGATTGTCGGGCTTATCTAGTAATGCACCTCGGCAGGGCTGGTCTGAAAGAACCTTTGTCGTCTTAAGACTGCCAAAGACTGAGGGATACGTTGATGGAAAACATTGTTATAATCCATTTACGAGGAATGCCCAAAACATTTGTTCCACGTGCCGAGGTGATGAAGGACGAGTTGTACCCGGTAGCTGTTCACCAATGACGCTTTTTGGCGGTACGATTCGACACATTTCCAATTCTAATTGATATGATCTATGAAATACAGCTATCTTAATTGAGTCATAGCATCATTCGGGCAAAATCTTTTCTGATACTGTTTCGACACAAAAGGAAAATGATATGCTCCCCCCCACACGTCTTTGATATGTACTTTTGACATGTTTGCCTACAAACTCTTGACGAAAATACATTCTTGCATTCCATCTGTGTTATCCTTTTGTCACTTCATATTTACTATTTTGCCCTCTAGTTTGGTATAGAACAGTTATCGTACGTGTTATTGGCTCGATGGTTCGTTTCCATCCAATCCGTCCACCGGACAGCAGGTCACGTCTGGCTCCGGGAGGTCATCATGAAAGAGTAATCCTCTCATCTTCTTTCCATTTCGCCCAGATCATCTCAATTAGCCGCCATTTCCACGGACCGTACCCTGGCACTGAACCAGTCTCGTGAACAGGGACGGTCACCTTGGAACGGGGCAACGTTTAGCCCCCACCAGGCCTTTCTACGGAGGTATGGGTCGTAGAATTCGACAAAAATGGATCCAATTGGCAATGGGAGTCAGTCTGCGGGAAGGTTAACATTTCCCTCTCCGAAGCCTGGGCAAAGAAACCCCATCCAAAATTATTCCCCCCACAGCCAGCGTAGATAGTCTGGCAGAGACTAGTAACCATTGCCAAAATATCAACTTGATCACTGTATATGTTGTGGTACAAAATCATAGCCGTCCTTCCGGCTAAACTCCATCACGAGCTTCGCAGGTACCCGCTCGGTGGCTATAAAAGTTATAACTTACGTAGGCTATAAAAGTTGGATGTTCATAATTCCGACCAAACGTTTCTTGATATTTTTCTTCCCCTGCCGTGCCCTGTGGCATAAGGGCCGCGAGTTTCCTTCCAGCCACTGGTCTAATGATCGCTAATAAATGTCATCGCTTGTATCGATGTAGTAGAGAATGAAGCCACAACTGTATGAACTTTGCAGAAATCCCATTGGCTGAGTCACAATTGTTTCTTAAATGACATACAAATAAATAGTTTATTGATAGTTGGACTCCAAATGTACTAAAAGAGAACCATGTGAAGATCTCAGAATCGAGTGTTTCTATTACTGTCTAGACCTCTCACAGAGATATCTGCTGTGCAGACCCCTGTATCTTGTGGATCCGCATGTGGCATACATGTGGATACTCTATGCAGGCTCACGTCGTAACGATTACGGGACTCACGAAACAATAATCTGTCTATTGGTACCCGCCCGGCCTCACTCTAATTGCGCAAGCTCCCTCGGCTTTAACGTTTAAAGGGAAACCCTGCTGGTCAAAGTATTTGTTTGTGACGAATGTTCTGTACATTTTGATAAATTACTCAAATGGGCTGATGGTCAGATGTAAGCTTGAAGTGTTGGAGAACTCGGTCTTTTGGCATGGAATTAGTATGATTTTAAACCGTTACTGGTATCATTATCTTTCAAACTGATCTTCCTACAACAAGGAACCAAGACGGGAAATTAAACCACGTAAAAAAATTATAATTCTAGATATTGTGGTAACTTCACTACACTTTGATCCGATATATTGCTACTATGGTTCATATCCCAAGTATTAGACCAAGTCGCCATTTTGTAGTTTCTGTTGTACTGCTTCATTTGCAAAATGATGTCCACGTCTGATTTTGTAACAGCCAATTATGAAGTAGATTTCCCCCCACAAGACCTCCGGGTAAACCCCACTAATTGTCCTGAGCTGTGCCCTTTATGTTCAGTCACGGCGCTTTCGTTAGAAACTCATGAAACCTCCATCCTCTCATCACCTGGCCATTTGCCTTCGATCGTCCCAATTAGCCAGTCATTTCAATTAGCGGAAGGCTAATCTTCGCTCTCCGGCTTCTGCGGAGCAGGCCTGCCGAGGACATTGATGGAGATCGCGGCGATGCCGTCTTACCGGACATGCTGGTCTCATAGGCGGGCATATAGGAGAGCTCACGATCTGGACCAATAACAGACCCGAAGCCAGTCCGGTCCCTGCAAGAGCAACATTTTGTTATGGGGTATCAAACCATTAAGCCGCACAAGGTTCTCTGGTATTGTCTGTCAAAGGTAAACAATGCAAAACGCTAATAAACAGTTTACATAGAGTTGATAAGGTAACGAGCTGACCACGGATGGACCGTACCCGTCAGAAGAATCGCGCCAAACGGAAAACGAATGAAAAGTAAAAAAAAAGAAGTTGACAGAAAATAATTCCCTCAAACATTTTCCCCCAACAAAACACCTTACGATTCTCACCTAGGATTTGACCAACATAGTACAGACCTCTGGGAAGCGGACCACATTTGGACAAAGTTGGCCACTAGGATACTCCATTTACTTTAGAAACTTATCCGAACTTATAACTTACTACTGTAGAAAGCCCCCCCCCCCCGGAAAATGTCGATAACCGGTAATTTGCAGACGCAGAAGTCAAGGTCAATCCAGAGGTCCATCTGAGCTGATGAAGACCACAGTTTTGCTGACGGCCCAGCTGGAGAACAAATGTGGGAATCTAAAGGTCAAAGGTTAGTGATGTGGGCCTTGAGCCAGCCCAAAGTGATCCTACATGATCCCCAATGTTCTACAGTGTCCCCTCGCACCTGGCAGCCAAGAGATCGTCACCAGATGGAGACAAGAATGAAGATTGAAGAACGCTTTAAACTTTCAAAGAATAAAGAAAATGAAAACCAGAGACTTTAGTGACCACCTGCAGAAATACGGAAGGGGATTTTACAGTTTCAAAGTAAGAAGGCAATCTAACGAGTAATGACATTATTATCATCAATAATAATGATCACCCAGGGGCATCTGACAGGTTCTGGCCTAAGTTAGAAATATGTATTGACTCCTGAAGTGCTTCATTCTATAGAAACACTGACCGTAATTATTGAAACGTATTGAAACTAAATATAGAAGGACACAAAACCATTCACCGCTGAGAAGTAATGGTACAACTCAGAGGGAGTTTCTTGACAAGAGCAGGTAGATTACCCCTGCTGAATGAACGTCCCGCTGAGAGAACAGATTGCCTCAGCCCAACACAATTAACACTCGGCATCCTGACTTGGACGCAGGTTAATGGGGCGGTGTTCTCACGCTCTGCGAGCCTCTTGTATTTCCACCTGTAGAATTGAAGGCTGCGTCAAATCAAAACAGTTCAAGGTAGTGGAAATGAGTTCACGTTTTATTGAGGAGATCCATAATGAATTAAAAACAAATGAAAAGTTCTTTTCATGGCATTGTGACAAGCCTTGAAAGGATGATCAATTCAATTTGCCATCTTTCTTTTCGAACTCGCATACCAACAAAATGTCTTAAAGGCTGTAAAGGTGCTTTGTAAATGTCTTAATACTCTTATAAAGTATTTTCTTAACATAGTCCAACGTTAATATTTCATAATGAGTATGCTATTCCACAAAAGACATCAAAGATCAAAGAAAGGTGCATAAAACTTTGCATCCGTCGCACTGGTATCATGTACAGGCCTTACGACTGGTCACGTTCACGTTCCTCTTGTATACTACCTGATTTTAAACTTGAAGCACATAACTGTCCAATGGGGCGGACGATTAGATAAAACCCATCCGCGCTGGTAATGTGGTCGTGTTGTAAGTGGCCCGTGCCACATCGTCCACAAGTAGGGATGTTCCCGGGCGCTCAGCCGATAAGCAAATTGGCCGGGATGGGAATATTGGCCCCGTTTTCTCATCGTCCAGCAGAAATTGATCTTTTTATTAGAGAATAGGACGCGCGGGCCCGGAGGAGTGACTGACTATAATGGTCGTCATGGAGGGAGCAATGGAGGAGAAAAATCGTCCGAAGTGGGGGAAATTGAGGAAAATTGGCGCCATTGTGAAATCTCATCTGGTAGATAAACCTTCAATAACGCCGTCCTTTTGCCCTGGATATTATGGACTTTATAGGCAGGAGCGAGGAGGGGGAAAGGTCGTCTTCAATAGAGCTGAGGTAGATTCAGCTCTCACTTTGCAACAGGAGCTCAGCTAAAGCATTGTTTGAACCCGTGACGTGTAGTTCATTTGTAACTAGTGAGTGACCTACAATCAAGGACGGAGAGATCTAAAATAAACGTGTGTTTGAGTGACTGAGTGAGCGAGTGAGAGAATGAGTTTGTGAGGGAGTGATTGAGTGAAAGATAATTGAGTCAGTGAATATCGGATAGAGTGTGAGAACTGGGATAAAGACAGTGACAATGGAAAGAATTAAGCAACAAAGATGCATAGAAAGGATATAGCTGCTACCTATCCTATGATGAAGCACACAATCATGTGTCTCACTTGAAGTTTCAAGAGGGGTTCCCCAGCCCCTCTCCCGACCCTCCCCCTACCCCTCCATCACGTCCCATGGCGCCTTGTAGCGCGCGTCCAGCTGCTCCAACTGGACGGCGAGTAATTGCCTCTTTAATGGGCAGCAAATCGATGTTTTATGGTGACATTGATTTCCATTTCCTCGCCATTCTGCCCAATGTTCTCGGGGACAGCCCCCAAGTTAAGAGAATGACACTGACCGAAATCAATTTACTCTGCATTTTTCTTGGTGAAGCACTTATCACCAGGTCAACAGACTGCCATGCTAATTTAGAACATCTAGAATCTTTATCAATAATCTGAGTTTGGGAAGAAACAAATTTGCAGATAAATGTACACTGGTGATTCGGAAAAGTCTTGAACGACTTTGATGAGGCCAATAGTGGTGATAATACAACCACGCGCAAGACCATCAGTGAGCTGGAATGATTTCGTTTTCAAACCATTTACCACTTCTGAAACGTACCTTCTTGTGGGCCCTTATCACGGCACACAAATTCAATTTTGGTCTGTGGTCGGCAGCCCCGAAAACAGAAAAGACGAACTCTTTGTGTCGATATAGCCTGTGTGTCGAGGAAGCTAATGCCCGTTTAATTGGAAAGAGTCCCAGCAGATTTATTATCATTTTAATTGTGGTGTAACTTTAATTGCCTCTGAAAGAGAAAGCCAAAACATTGAGATTATCATAATTGTCGAGGTGATTTGGAGACAAAATTGGTTTCCATCGACGGAAACACGAGGAGATATCCGAGAGCTTTGTTCCTCGTCAGGCCGATTGATTGGGGTTTGGGGAGGATCCAAACATCGGAAAGCCGGTACGGAGATCTGTGCGGGCGCAGGCCCGGCGCACAATGGGAACAGGCCCGCCTGAAGTCAGGCTATTAACCGCCAATTGTTGGCTCTTGACATGTGATGAGCTAAGGCGAGCTGGGGATGATTGTTGGAGTGGAAGCCATTTACTCTGCTGTAGACCTGCATTAAACACGCCGCTCAAGGGCCACAAGTGCTCCGCTGTGATAAGGACACCGCTCAGGATGAACCCTTTGTGTGGGGCTGTGGCGGTGGAGCTGACTCAGTTCCAGTATCATACGTTATGTGTCACTGTAGTAGTCAATAGATGGGAGACGGGCGGCTCTTCTCACGCTCAGGGTTATGAAAAGTAATCACTACTTTTCTATAAAAAATCATTTCCATTCAATATATACGGCCTTTTCAATAGATATATATTCAAGTATAGATTGAATGAAAATAGTATATTGTCTAAGACATACCATGTGTCGTCGTTAGACAATCTAGTTGAGTGCATCTATCTATCTAAATGACGGACAAATAAACAGAGACGACAGACTTTACACAGACATAACCATACAACCACTAGCACTGTAGTGGCGGGAAAAGCCAGCAGGTCTGGCGCGGGATCATACTCTAAATGAACCCATGTTATGACATAATATTAGTTAGGGTAATAAACACAAAGTGTATAATAGCAGACAGCCATTCTGGCCTTTATGTTTCATAGAAAATCTAGAAACCATTGTCACAATATCGTATATGCTTGTATCGTTTGCTATATATATTAAGTATTACTGACTGCCAGGACATCTAGTCTTTGGTGAAACATTTCCTGCGATTCAGTCAAGTAGTAAAAATAAAGATAACTTCTATGTTCATTTGATAATAGTATAGAAGTAGTATATTAAGAATCAATATTTTCTACACTTTCCTTTTAGGAAAATATAAGAACCCAGTATAATGCAAACGAACCGCAGGCGATTCAACAATATTTATCTACAGTTTGGTTCTGACAGAATGTAATTCGTAATTCCTTCTGGTACGTTAGCGTGAATTCAAGCACTAACAGTAGCGCTTACGGCGATACACATGTCCAAACCCGATAACATTGGGATGATGATCTGCACTAATATCATTATGTACGATATCTTCTCGTTATGTCCGGGGGCCTTCTACCACCACTCGTGCTAACGCTGCAACTGAGGATCTGTCTGGGTATCTGGGATACTTGATTTCTAAAGTAGTGCTACAGACAAAATTGGCACAACCTAACAACCCTGGCATTCTATACTCTAACAATATTGAAGGATCTACAGCTGAATGTAGCATCGTTTACATTTATCTTGTAAAGGAGGCACTTGATTGGTGTGAAGAATAAGCTAAATTCTACCAATCAAAGTAATTAACCGCATAGCATAGGTATCATGTGCGATGGCTTCTCTGCTATGGTATCTGATATTTTTTGCGAATTGGGGGTAAAATTATCAAGAATGATTTTCGTTTTAACTTGTAAAACTGCATTAGGAATTCCCCTCATCTCTAATTTAAACAGAGCTCCAAGAATATCTTGTCGCTCTCGCCATGTTGTATTCGGGACGAGCGTCGATGGGAATTATTGATAACAGTAAAGCGGATTTAAAGGAAAATGATGAATAGAAATATAATAGTCTGACAGACACGATACTTGGCTTACCTGGCGGTATTTCATACGGATAATTGTAGGGTAAGATTTGTGGCATGTTTATGTGTCGCTATCCTGTTATTTCGGGGAAGGTCGTGTAGGAAAAAGAGACGTAAACAAGAAAGCATAACATAAGAGTCGTTGATAGAAAAGTCTAGATGAGCGAACAGAAGCACAAGTGAATGAAAAAAGAACGTTATTCAGACGCCTCATCACAATACAGAGACTGCTCAATAGATGCAAAAAAGCACAGATGATAAGAAGGTAATTCTATAGCTAGTACACTTGACTCGTTTGTAAACAAACATTACCTATCTGCGCATTAAAGAGGGATTTAAGAGAGGGTTGTCTTGCGAACAAATTAGCAAAATTACTCTTAATTTCAGAGCAGGAAGGACCGATGTATCTTTTATGTGACAAATGCGAATAACTTTTGTAAATCTTTGTCATATCAGAGACAATGACAAAATAATAGACAAATTTGAAGTGACAGCATGTTTGAATGTTGTTCTTTTTCCATATTTGAATCGTGACCGATCACACGAAATTTGACTGTGTGTATTCTTGTAGTATAGCTTGAACACTTTCAGAGCGTCAGATCGGATTTCATGTGCTCGGCAACTCGGTATTTGTGAATTATAAGGATTAAGATCGGTGCGATTTAAGGATTATTCTAGCTGGAAGTACTCTAAGTGATACCAATCTACCATCATCCGAGATAGCATTCCAGATAGACAAATCCAGCATAATGTATGTCGGGGGTAGACATCCACTATTGTTCGAGAATGAATGGTGCAAAAACATTCTAATGACTTGTAAAATATTGAACATTTTCTTCTCAAAGCATTTGGTTGCATTCCTTTTGTTGCAGAAATTTTCCTAATTAAATATCAGCCCTAATTATGACAAACAAAATCAGTAGTTTACGATATGTATCCTGGTCGTGTCAACAATTTTCCTTTTCAGTGTCTCAGCGCGGCCATCTGTGCTCCGGCCCGGGCGTGTGTGGGACAGAAGGGGGCCATCTGTCGGACCTGTGCTCAAGTGGGATGACCAGGCAGGGGGAACTACAAAAATGATTTTTTTTCAAATTCCATTTCCTTCGTTTCAAAATACAATGAAACCAAAATTAGGAAAAAAAATGTTTTGATATATAGACATTGAAGTTAAGAGGTCTGCCTAAGATTAATAACAATTGTATATAACAGCAAGGAGAAATGTTACATATGGTTTATTCGCATATGGTAAGCTTTGATCTCAGTCCGCAGGGGCAAGGGGTAACAAAAGCATAATACACGTAAATGTCCAGAAAAGTTACTCTATATAACGGTAACTTTTATCGGTCTAGTCCAGTTTATACAAAGCAGGGGAATGCATAGAAGGGATTTTCCATCACACATGACCGCATCGCAATGTATTACAGAGCAGAAGGAGCACGTCGCACCCCCATAGGTGCCTCTAAACATGGCTATTAAAGTGTAACTCTACACTGCAGGGACATGTCAGAATGTGTAAAAGGCAGAAAATTACTTGTGTGACAGGCGTGGAAAGCGAGAACGTCTCCATCGCAAGGTATTTTTTCTCAAAGGATATAACGTTAACGACTTTGAGCTGAATATTGACCCATGAATTATTATACTAAAGGGAATAATTCATTGTATCTAAGATTACACACCCTCCTCGGCATGGCTAGAAAACGTGTTTTTTTTTGGGCCATGCTGAGGAGGGTGACATTACAATACTTTCACGTAAAATTACCTCTGTAGTTTCAAAGAGGATTTTCCCGAGAACGTTGACTTGTGTTGTAGGTATGTATGATGTTAAGAGTTCACTCGCGGTCAACCAGAAAACGGAATACGCTAAGTGCAGTAAAGTTCAACAAAGAAAACAAACGCCACTTTGCAATAGTTCATTTCAAGGACACACCACTGGAAGTACACCATCAAACTTCTAAACAGATATGCTCAAATTTGATAAGACAAAATATGAAAATATATCTGTTCCATGTTGCGAACTCGCTTCGGTCACTCCAGCCCTGTGGGTGTGCTCTAGATCTGTCACAGCGTTTACTCGTACCCGTGGCTCTCTCAACGCCAGCTTACCCCAATGCTTTGTCATCACACCATAGAAAAATTGGCTACCATGGCAACGCTGCCTGGCCCCGCCCTCCCACCTGCTCGGAACCAGAGGAACCGCTGTGATGAAAATTAACATCATTTCAGCAAATTTCACGGAGCATTAAAAGGCATTGTCGGCAATTCATTTCCCGCGCCTCCGTTTGGGACCACTTGGTGCGGTTTCCATAATTCCAATCAAATTACAAGTAAATTGAGCGAGAAATGACAAAACGTATGGGAGGTTGAATACAAAGGATGCATAGAAAAATTAGCAGGGAATTTTCTATTAATAACTGAAATCAACCCTTCTCTATATGACACCTAATTGGATCACAGCAAGGAATCTACATTTTCAATGAATTTTTTTAAAGGGAAAAATAAGGCGCGCGACGATGATTAAGTAACGTGTAAAAGTTATGGATAATTTTGAAAGATGTTTATATAACGTTACGATCCACTTATGAACGAATTAGATCACAAAGATACAGCCGATAAGAAGTTAAGAGAAGCATACTTCAAATTGTGACACCGTCTTTTTCATTTGAATGCATATACATGGCTCGCATCGAAGTCCAGCTTACCTAAAGATGACAAAATGTCATGACAGTCACACATTGAAATGTAAATGCGAAAGAGCACTCCAGTGAAATGGTGATAAGTCAAACTTTGAATCATAATTGCAGTCTTCCCTCTTCGAACATTTCTTACTAGTTTCTAAGACAGCCTGGAAGTTATCTAAGTAATGTTAAACTCCGGTCCGTTCTATCTAGGTCTCCATATGTGCTGGCTTTCCATTTTAATCCAGCAGCCGTCTTATCGTGTTGAAAACACGCAGAATTCCTTTTTAATCAAAACTGCGCGATTCTGATTCTTGTGTCTCCTCTGGAGAGCTGACACGCTGCTTCCGAGACCGCCGTACAAACGAGCCACGGAAATAAGCAATTACCGAACGTTTTACCTCTGATACCTCCAAACCTTTACCACACATTGTTTCCACTCTCTCGTGGGAGGGAACTGCGGTGTGCGAGATATAAAATGTTCATTTGTCACTTTCATAAATCTACATCGCCTATTACAGAAGATACAAGAGGAATCGTAATTCTGACAAGTGTAGGTGTATTAACACATGTGTTTCACGGCTAGACGTGCTTTCGGTAGTGGGTGTGTGGTGCTGTGTTATTGATCTTATTATCGGAGGGAGGGGCGGGTGTGTGCTGTAATGGCCCACTGCACTTACTTATTTCACATGTAATCTGCGCCGCCATCTATCACAGGTCCCAGTGGCGATATTTGTGCGCGGCTCCAGCGCACCAGCCACTCTTTGTGGTAATGAAATCAGAATGGGCCCATTTATTGAGTCGGTCTTTTGTCAATGCGTCAAATGTGACCTTTAAACGAAGTTTGCGCGTGTAATGAAATCGTGCTTTAATCATATCGATGTTCGCTTAGGTGGGGAAGGGGGAGGGTGGAAGTGGAGCATGCTGTAGGTGTTGGAGATGGCGAAGGAGAAGAAGTCGGCTGAGACGGGCCGGGGAACGGGCAGCCTGACCAAATAAGGCTTCTAACAGCCCTTCAGCCCCGGACAGCGAGATATATTGTAACACAGGTTAGGGAACAGGGCACCGACTCGCTGACAAGAAAAAAAATATTGTAATATGCGGAAACTGTACTGGCGCTCCCGTAGTCGACTCGTTGGTTTGATACAATATGGTCACGATGGTACGTCGAGCGAAGGTGGGGGCAGAGCGGTCTTTGCCCCCAATTGAGACGGGCATATATAGACGGGAAGACAGGACCCCTTTGAGCATTTGACTGTAACACATTCAGTATAACATTTGGAGAGTACAGCATCTGATCAACCTCGCTGAGATGAATGTGACAAGATTTCTTCTTGGTAAAAACGGAAATTCCAGACAAGAGTACAGCGACCGTCCGTGTGACCACAGCGACTCAGACACTAGGAGTGGATATGATAGGAACAGCCTCCATCTCCAGTCAGCCCGCAGTAAGCGCCATCTCCTCCGCCTCAGTGATCCTCCACTTGCAGATTCCTTAAACCTCTCTCTGCCAGCTGACTGCCCGCCAAGTACCGCCGGCAGCCGGCTCCAAGTGCGCTGATAACAACGTTAACGGAGCGAAAATCGGCATTAATAGTCACTTAAACACAATCATTTCACTCGCTTGCCTCTTCGCACTCTGCCCTGCCGATTTATTAACCATCTCCGCAGCTTTAATGTAGTTATTAATTTAGAACCATGCTTGCAATTGAAAGAGACGCTGATCTAATTTTTGATAGGGGGCAGGTCAGCCCGAGGGCGCGACTTTCACTTTCGCAGGCTGACCCCCGACCGCCAGCGCGATTAAAATTCAAGATGGCGTAATCTTGCGCGCAAATTTGTGGCAATTTTGCATAAAGTAACACTTGACCCGCCGCCTCCTGGCAAAATTGCCGTGAAATTGCTCAATGCCGTATAAGTATTGCCATAATTAAGCAGCCAAAGGTCGCCCGGCGTATTATGCCTGGGCTGTCAGTCAAACATGGCGGCAACAGAAACATGTTCCCTCGCACGGCTTAAATATTCATAACGGGGTGATTCTCTTTCTTTCACTTTAATGGAAAGTGTTCCTATACTGTGAACCTGACACAACAGAGCTTATGGTAAGGCACCGTAGAGGCACATCTAATGCAAGCTTCAGGTATACAAAACTATACAAATTGTCAACAAATTCAACCAGCACTGATTAGTGTTTTAAGTTGTCTGACCTCGTCCCGCTTGTTTTACTGACGTTTATCGACTAATAAACACAAAAACAGAAGTCGGAAATGTCGGAAATATCGGTGTGGCAACGCAAGCGGTGTGATACCCGAGGACCTGAGAGAAACAAACAAGTTTTCACTCCCCCATTCCACTAGGGCGGCGACCTCGCTGCGACCAACGACAAAGTGCTCAACGAATTTCATAGATGAAAAACAAATATTTTCATGCTTTGTGTGTGTGTGCGTGTGTGTGTGTGTGTGTGTGTTCAGTCATACTTTTACATTTTGATATTCCAATTATGAAGTCAAGGGTTACAGAAATGCAATTTAGGTCGCAATGAGATCGCCATCTAGTGGAATGGGGGCCGTAGGAAAGCTACATACATACCTCTATGTTTCATTAAAACAAAGTGGTACAAACGTGCAGTGTCTTTTAGTGGTAGTCTGTCCTTTGGAATTGTTAGCACACTTTCCACGTCTGTGGAATGAGTACAATACATGTGTATGTGAAGTACTGGGTTTCTATTCACCTGCTACGTTCTTAGGTGACATAACAGGTGCCAGGAAGGTGCCATGCAGGTATTAGCAGGTGTCGTACAGGTGTTAGATGTACAGCCAGAGGTGATATGTGATTTGTCACGCCAGGAAGCGACTCTGCCACAACACAGGAACTTGAGTTTTGCATCATTGTTCATTTCATATGGAGGGTCTCTTGGGGGACCCCAGGAAACCGACAAGAGCTTTTGTAATTTTCTATTTTTATGTCAGCTGTGTGCTTGTGTTTCAAATGGACGACCAACTAGTAAAACAGCGCATTCTAGTCAATGTTTGGAGTAAAAGATTGTTGACTTTTCTGCTGTCCGCATACGTGATGAACTAGAGCACAGCAAAGTTATCTTTGCCCCCAGGTTCCCCATACACAGCCTTCACACATCTTGTTGAAAAATCGATGTTGATGAGGATGGGAGCGGACGGAAACATGCCCTGGATTCGTTCCGGCCGCAGGAGCCGCTGAAAAATGAGGCTTAATTTGCAAAGTGGCAGTCAGCGAGGACGGCTCTATCCGCTCTACAATTACACGCCGCATGCACACATACAAATACGGCGAGATCAGACAATATTCTCCGGCACTGGGAGTATTTAAAAGGTACGAGGTAGAACGGCGAATGGAACATTTCTGTCGATTTTGTGACGTGTTCTGGTATCCCGGAATGACGAATCCCTGCGCTTTACCCCAACAAGAGGGGTGTTGCCCAGTACCCGATCAAGATCAAGATCCTGTTCTTCGGTAGTTATGGACCAAAAATCAGTTTTACAGAGATAAAAGCCAGCCCTTCCTTCGAGTTTGTTGTTCTCGTGTTAACATAAGAATGATGTCAATTATGACAGCCCAATATGTGCAAACGTCCAGCACTGCAGTGTGTATTTGAGGCCGTATTCCCTGTCTCCTACCTTATGTACTGGCCAAGCAAAAGAATGGCGGAAAAAAGTTATGAACTGTAAATTAGGGAGTAATTTTCCGGTATTCAGTATCCCACGAAAAACATTTCACTTTTACAGGGCCAGGTTGTTTCGGCTCCGCTTCCCCTAACCCGTGCTATCCTGACCCTTCTCCCTAAGTTCCTAACTGTGATAACCTTGCCTCCAGGATTGGTTTCACGGCGGCTTCTCTCCCACACAGAGTAATGAAACTCCACCCTTCTCCACTCCTACACTGGGGGCAGGCAAGCTTGTGTGGTAAACGTTTACTTAATGACGCCAGGGAAACAACTGTCGTCTTTGGTAACGACCTATTTTGCTCCTTCCTTCCTTCCTTCCTTCCTTCCTTCCTTCCTTCCTTCCTTCCTTCCTTCCTTCCTTCCTTCCTTCCTTCCTTCCTTCCTTCCTTCCTTCCTTCCTTCCTTCCTTCCTTCCTTCCTTCCTTCCTTCCTTCCTTCCTTCCTTCCTTCCTTCCTTCCTTCCTTCCTTCCTTCCTTCCTCCCTTCCTCCCTCCCTCCCTCCCTCCCTCCCTCCCTCCCTCCCTCCCTCCCTCCCTCCCTCCCTCCCTCCCTCCCTCCCTCCCTCCCTCCCTCCCTCCCTCCCTCCCTCCCTCCCTCCCTCCCTCCCTCCCTCCCTCCCTCCCTCCTTCCTTCACTCACGATAGTACAACTCATGAACGAACGGTAGTGGTAACCCATGTAAAGCATCACTCCATCTCTCATATTACCTATCTTCCACTAAAATATCATTCCCGAGGAATGTCTCGGTGTTTTCTTTAAGTAACACTGAGACCTGTCCCGACCGTTGCTAAGATGCGTGGCGTTCACAGGTAAGAATATCCCGCCAACACGTGTCCGACATATCAAGGTTTCCCCGCCGTGTCAGCACGGGCACTGTCTGGTGATTTAAGATCTCTATTAGATAATTAGTCAATTACCGGGTGGGTTTATTTAAGAGATGGTAATCACATCCCAGGGCCGAGGAAATTAGCCCGCAGTCCCGCCATCACCGGGCAGGGTTAATAAAGGAAATTTCCCATTAAGTTGGGGCGTTGATGAAAGTGTGCGAGTCAGGGGGGTCAATTGGTTGTTCTTGAGTGGCAGTAAGTTAGGATATCGTCCTTCCCGGGCCGGTATGAGGTATGGGACGGGGAATTAGCAGCAGGCTGGAGGGGCGAGTTTATACAGCATAGAGGTGAGGTGAATATAGCGGTGTTTACCTCTAGTCTGTTTCCATTAAAGAGCTGATGGTGACTACTATGGAAGAACCAGGAAGGATTATGAACAAAACGATAATGCATGAAAGTGATGATATTACAGACACGCACGCGCGTGCGCGCAAATACACATAGACACGCACGCAAACACATAAAAGCTCCCTCAAGACGCACGCGCGCACACAGAGAACACCCCCTCCCGTGCACGCGCGCGCGCGCACACACACAAACATATATTCATACATGTAACGTTACATGTATATACACACATGCACACAGAAACATACATACAGTATTATATATACATGCAGTGCATACACGCACACACAGGTACACACGCACACTACCTGACTTGACACACTTCCAACTTATCATGCATTTCGCATGTTATTCGTGTGACTTAGCTGTGACCCTCTCACAGTCCACATGGCCCTTGGATGTGAAGGTCATCTGTCTTCATTTTGGATCTACTTGAACTTCGGCCCGCTGACCTGTTCAAGAGGTAGAGAAACTTCGCAGGTCTCTGTTAGAAAAGGTGGATGTACTCTAAATAAAACATTATGCTGTAGACCACCATGTATACATCTATACATAGCGTCATACTAACTTCTGAGTAGTTTTTGTTAGAGTTAAGTTGTGCATGCATTGAAGTTGTGTAGTAGGCGTCAATTCGCCCCTGTTATACCAGTAAAAAAGATCATTTAGAAAACTTGAAGGGCTATTCAAACGTCATTCTCATGTGTGCAGTGGTATCGGGAATGGTCGCAGAGTTTCTTTTGAACTAAAATCGGGTCCAATTTGGTCGGTAGCGTTTAAGCTGGCTGTGATTTGAGGGATTTACGTAAAGATACCCTCGCTACATCATCTTTGCTATTGGTTCTTTTGAAAACACAGCATTACAAAGACCAGTCCCAAAGCCAGACTTCCCATGACCTTATGTAGGATTCTGTTATTGTGTCCCCCAAGTTTCTCTCTGAGGACTTTGAACACTCAAAATCTCATTCCTCTCAATTTGCGCACTTGGCGTTTAGAGTGGTCCCTTTTGTTCGGGACAAGTGCTTCTGTACGGGCCACCTGCGGCGGTAATTACTGCCAATATTGGCGGGAGGACAGCCGTTTTATCACCGTGGACAGGCCAGTCGAGCGCGCATGGCGGGGCAGCCGCTCGTGACCTCTGCCTCTCATCCGCCATATGGTCAAAGAGCAGAGAAGCAGCAAGATGGAACGCCCGGTCAGAAGGTCCTTTTATCATTCGGAGTTTAATAACAATTTAGAATAAAACGTCCAGCTGTTTGATAGGCACAGGGCGCAATTGACTAGGTAATGACTCCTCTATCGATGTTTTATGGTGACATCGGTTTCCAATTTTTCCTCTCTCAGCCTTTAATGACAATCCGTGTCATTGCCTAAATTTGTATTGATCGTGAGCCGGGGTGCCAAAGACAAAGTGGAAAAGCTCCTGTGTGGAAAATTAGCCCAAAATTGCCTCTCCCCGCGAAAATCTCCCCTCGAATTGATTTAGTGTTATCCACACTGATAGATTGGCGCTTAAACCGAGAGGTTGCTTTTACGGCGTCTCAAAACGGCGCTCAGAACGTTTTATTAGCCGGATTTACCGGCGCAATTTCTAAGGTAAGTCAGCAAATGGCGTGCCCCGGAAAACTTAAGGCTCTCATCTCCCGACGTTTTGTGGAATCGATGTCCGAATGGGGGAGTAGCTCCTGATCGGCACGCACCTCACGACCGCCGCGGCTCTTATCGGGAGATGCATCTGGGAAGGGAATTAGAATTTTGTGGTGGCTCAAACGGACTCTATTAGGATAATTGTGGGTTAAATCTAGCAAATAGATAGACGATTAATGGTAGAGGGAAGGATAATGGGGGACGTAACGTCAGACTATTACGGGACCAACCGACGCTATGATATGAAAAAAAGTTGACCGGAAGTTCAGAGTGGTAAAAGATCTTGACTTGACACTGGGTCTAAAATAACTAATAAACTCTAACGTCACACCTTGTTTTCAGCCATGCCCTGTATAATCAAAAAATAAAAGTGGAAAGTTTATTATTTATTCTTTGTGACGATTGCTGATCTTTTCTAGTGGGTCTGATTTTCCTTTAAAGTTTAAAAAAACGATAACACAAACACGGCTGTTACGTGCTAAAGGTATGACAATGCTGGGAGCCAACTTTCTACTGTTCTGTTAGAAAAAATCATTTTGGGATGTTGAAGAAAAGATTGGTACATTTGGTATTTGTTGTCGGTGCATCTGTTTGAGGCTCATAACCTTTTTCATCGTAAACCCTGGTCACCGTTTTGTTCCTGACGAATGTTGCTGAAGTGAATGCAATAGCAATAGCAATACAGCAACAGCAATTGCATGTGGAAAGTAAGTACATACATGTACATGTACTTGTAGCCATATCCTTTATTGATTTGGCAACAGAAGAACATTGGAAAGATGACATAAATAACCGCCTCGCTCACTACCACCTGCCACTACACCCAGGATGTTTCCACTGGTGTAAGATAGCCTGAGAACACTTAACTTACTGTTCAGGAAAGTCCTCTTTATAGTTGCCATCAGCCAGAGATCAGTACAGATCAGAACAGACGAGGATGGTGTTTCAGACGGTGTATCGGACGGGGACGGGCGACTTTAGTCCGGGGAGAAACTGAACATCTGTACCTTAATCCTGCATCGTGCAGGTGCCGCTAATCCAGTAAATCCACCCTATAGGATGATATGAACGAGCGGACATGGATCTATACGGAATATCCCCGATACCCGGCGAGTTGACAGAAGCCTTAATGCCCGCAATCGGAACAAGAATGGTTTGTTAATCCCTCTTACGTGCGCATTTCGGCCGGCTGATTTGCGTATCCGTGTAGCTTTCTGATAAGGGTTCTGAAAGAGGCTTTGACCAAATCGTATTAAATCGAGAATCGAAACAAAAGACGGCTGTTTTGATACTTGCAGGGATGCATTGATAAGTTTATAGATGTCTGTTTTGCACACAATTATGATGTTTTTCCTACGCTTGTTATAACGATGATTATACTTTGACTTAAGCGTTATAAAATCTAACAGTGTATTATTAGTTACATAGAAGACTACGTTTGAATAAACACATCAGTTCAGAATGAAATTCCATATCAATATAATGATATCTGTTTTTCTTTGGCACAGGTTGTGTGGAGAACCATCCTGCAGGATCCAACCCGGATATAACAAATAAATTATGACAATTATGGTTTAAAAGAACGAACAAATCAGCTGTGAAATTAACAATGCAACTAAAATAATAACCGATGCTCTGTAAAGATTTGGTTTGCAGAAGACACATGTACATTACATAATCACAATTCCTCACCAATTGTGTTGTACAGAATTCACAGAATTGAGTAAGTATATAGTTGCCTCTATCACTATCAGGCCCTCTCCAACCAACAGCTAGGTCTAGTTTCATTTTCATTGATTGTAAGTTTCTTAAACTTAAAGATGACATGAGGAACATATATGCTCGAGGAAAACTTTTATTAGAAAGTTTTATTGCAAGTTCATGCCGGTGGGCAAATACAGTATTTCATGCTCTGGTCTTTGTGTGATAATAACATATGGATAACAAGATGGCGAAGATGGTCTACCACAGAAATACCGGAAAAAACAACTATATAGACCAAACAGCGTCCCGTGTTGTAGATTCTCCCGACGAACGGTATCATGTTCCCGACACCACAGCTCCGCATTACCGCGCGATCCGCGCACATCTGTCGGTAATCCTGGCCATGTCCGCCGGCGGAGATTGCGTGGATGAACGGATTTCGGAGCTTCCGTCCCGTGCTGCGCTGAGCTCCAGGCGGACGGACCTATCGCTGCCCCCGCCGACATGTGGCACAGGCCGACGACAGACATGGTTCGGACGCGCAGGTGTTCTATGCACCAAGTTGTCTAGTTCTGACGGGGCTCTTGTAGTATGAAGAGTACATTAACAGCATTTAACAACATTGACGGTAATGTAAAATTATGTGATATCTACTCTATTATTGTTGTTGTTGCGGTTTTCATAAGGAGAGAATTGTTTTCATATTTCCTGTAAATGGCTGATTATACATGTATGACTAGATCGACTGTTTGACGAATTTATTACGGTTCGTTCAGGTACGAATGCGAAAGGCTTTGCTGCAATATGTTGGGCGTGCAAAACAACCATACATGTCACGGTGTCACAAGCTGCCGCAAAGTTGACTTGCACATTTTCTGTACTTTGACGCAAGTTTGACGTAAGTTCATCCAGAAGAAAACTCGAGCCCGTGTCTACATATTGTGTGACGGATGACAGGCGGGAGGATAGTCGCATCCATCCATGCTCCGTCTTCCAAAGTGGCCCCTTTCAATTGCACGAAGGCATCGCCGAAAGATCAGTGAAATGGCCAAGTTACACTTGAAGTATTATGCTTGACATGTTGGATTAAGAACAAATCACACTGGAAAGTAACACCTCAAATTGCCTGGTGCGCCGTAAAGGTCATCAGCCGCTGTCGTCTCCTCAAAGACACATTCGACATTCAAGCTAAGAGTCGTGCTCATCAGGGAAGCGCCATTTTCACGGGTAATCACCCCTGAGAATGATCTATTTTGTTCATAATTTGATAATGCATATAATGCGCACCTCGACTCGAGTCATTGGCGTGTTTTATCGCCGCCGTTATTCAAATGGGGCGGGCGGAAAATGGCCTCTCACACTAAGTCATTATGTCGATTCATTACTGATATCTGAGCCGGGATTCCAGTTGGCGCGGTGATAAAACCGCGGAACTTCGGGGCACGGGATGTCTGCACCAGCTACTGCAGGCAAAGGGTTTTCTACAATACAAGTGTTCAGGATTTTAGTTCTTTTTGAGTTGGGTCAGATAATTTGGCAATATAGGTCTGGCGTTTCATAGAATTTCATTTCTATATCTGATGAATACTTCAAAAGGCAATTTTATGAAATGATGTGCCATTTCCATCATCATGCCTGAGCTTCGTTCTCGAGATCTCTGTTACGACGTTGGACTTATATTTTCCGCGTAAACTGATAGCAGGGAAAAACAGTCAAAATAGAATAGTATAAATCAACGACCCAACTCTATATTCTAATGTAATTTTTGGAGTACGACCCCTTCAAAATGTGCGAGGTGGCAATTCGACATTTTAAGTGCAATCTTTCCATTGTTGCTAAGCAAAGTTTTGTTCAAAAATTCTGGAATAACATCCACGGTACATTGAACAAGGTAATGAAAAACAACAATTGACTCTCCCTATTCCCCCCGGTTGAATCATCCATGTGTGCTGTGAACCGAGCGACTCCATCTCATCTGCTGATGCTCCTCCACAGGCGCAGCTTCATCTGGGCATCCCGCGAGACTGATTCCCTCCCATAATGCCCCATTCTGCCGCATCATTCCCGGCCCTCCCCGGCTATAAACGTCGGGAAATTACTGCTGTCGGAATGACGAATTTCCGGCGCTATGTCGGTTTGACATTTGGGAGATTTAAGAGTCATTTAAGCATACAATAACAGACGGTGATCAAATTAAGGTAGCAGCGCAGTTTTGCTAAATTGTGGTCTATGACTTATAGAAAGATGATAAATGTGCTGGGAGATACGGAGCTTCGGAATGTTAAAAATGTCAAACGAGCAATACCTTCTAGCGAGTCTGGAGATGATGCTATGGAGGTAGCGCTTGGTGCATTTCAGCTACCAAACTATAAGGACACGATACATATACAGTATGCAATAACATTATATATATTATATATCAAATTCTATTGTATATTCTGAATTGTCTACTCTTTTCTTCTCGCCATTGGCAAACGGGAAATGTCAAGAAAATACAGAAATGAGTTATCAATTATCACGATATGAATCATCTGGCTGGCGTTTGAAGAGAAACCGCATGGCCAATTCTGTAAGAACACTGTGACAAGAGGTGGTATATCGTTAATCTGTTAACGTGCAGAAGCGTAAGTGTCGGGTATGTATACAAAATGTCATTA
Source organism: Branchiostoma lanceolatum (assembly GCF_035083965.1). Taxonomy (NCBI): domain Eukaryota; kingdom Metazoa; phylum Chordata; class Leptocardii; order Amphioxiformes; family Branchiostomatidae; genus Branchiostoma; species Branchiostoma lanceolatum. The sequence continues at coordinate 12,787,777 of NC_089724.1, forward strand.
CCACTAATGAATCCTATTTGTGTGATACCGCGATGTCTGGGACACCGACACACGAGGGGAGCACCCAAGCATCTGATATCATTGCTTACAGCATTCCTTGGTCATGTCTAACCATTCAAAAGCGAGTTATATCGAGCACTAATGTACGAATAAACGTTCTTGATATCACAACACCCTTCTTGGATATGAAACTTCTAAAACTTTGCTTCCAGGACGCATGACACCCAAAAAATCAGTATTTTTCATATCAGTTAGCATTATAAATTTGATTAAAATGTAGTTTTATTCTGAAGGACAACTTGATTAATCAGGACCGATTGGGAGTAGTATTTGTAGGGGTGGTTTCGTGGTTTCCTAGGACTTGTGGATACACATGAGTCGGTTTCTAGAGTCTGTCCTTGTGTCCCAGAAGACAGCTGAGTGTACAGTGTCTATCCCCTCCCTCCCTCCGCCCTGTGAATTACGGCTAGCAAGCTGCGTTTATGCAGTTGCTGTTTTGCTCCAAAAGACTTGCCATAAAATCCCATACATAGAAAACTGCTAATAGCAAGTTACTACCGCATAAAAGTTGGCCTGGTAGTCTTGACATGTCAGTAATAGGTCAGATACAGCTTACAGAAATAGCTGCCGTGACAGAGAGCAGAACTGCTGGTCATTTGACGGTTGCCGGCCTACATCGCTGCCAAATTGCTGCGATGCGAAGTCGTTTCAGGAAATACGTCTGGAAAGTCATAGCCAAATGCCCGCAAGAGCGCATAACCGCTGGGAAAAAGTCATCGATTTGACGCCTCGTTGAAGCACGTTCAGCTATGCCAAAGATAGAAAACTTTTTGCGTGCTTTCGACAGAAAATACTTTCATTTACAGTGGTTTTTCACAATCTATATATTGTTTAATTGTTTTTTTTCTATGCAAAGTAAAATGTCATACAATGTAAAAACTGTCTTCCAACTGTCTGAAAAGTGTCTTCCAAGACTGACTGACGGTAGTTGCATAATGAAGATTGGATTATATTGGGGTATTAAGTCTTCAATTTCGAAGAACAATAAAGATCAGGTGATTAAACCATTCAGTTAGTCATCAACTATGACATTGTAGAATTACACCGCGAGATTCTGCCGCCAGTGACGAGTGGGCAAAGTTGACAAGACCAGACCTAAATGTCCATGTTGTGAGTCCCGTCAGACCTCAGCCCTTTTCCTAACTCTACAGACACGGACTTCATTACCCTGCATACCACACCGGAACAACTTTGTCCTTCTAACTATAAAGACAGACGTGTTTAAAGGAATTTGGACATCAAAACACTTTGTTATCCGAGCGATTTTCTGCCGAACGCCCACAGAGATCCACAGAAAGCCTACCGAATCGCAAATAAAACCTACTAATTGATAGTTTGGGAAATATTCTAAGCTGGGCGCGGTGTTGGACTGGTTGATGACGGCTTAAGATGATATCATCCCCTAAACACCCTCCTTTCGCTAATTGGAGGCAGTAGAGCTCATTAAGTCTTTGTTTTTACTCCTGCTATTATCGGAAGGCTCAACAAATCGCGATCGAAACCACTCAGGATGGTGGCACGGCTTGTGCAGCTTTACGACGTGAAAGCGTACACCAGGAATATTTGTGTGTGAATGCTAGCACAGTGTGATGTTTGTTATCGGTAGATTCAATGATCGCTTTGGTGATACTGTATATGCATATTCATCCCATAAAAGGAGACTTCGATGCACTGAATCCGGCTAAGGGAATCGTAGGCGAAGTTCTGGAAAAGGGGAGTAATTTCCTCGAGTAATTAAGTGACATCACAGTTAATAAAGCGCAGAATAGTGGGGGCTATAAATACTGGCATGGAATAATGGCATCCAATGTTCAGTAGTGTTTAGAGCCACCACCGGTCACAGAAAATTACAAGAGAAGGCTTTTGGGGGTAATAAATCCGCCCTCCCCCACAAAACAAACCATACGTTGACGTCACACTGTTCAGCCAAAATACTACAATCTTTGCCCGGAAAAATCTTCCAATGAAAACCATACTGACTGTAGATTCCGAAAAATGGGGTCTATCCTATCATAATTCTACTAATTTCTAGCACGATCGCCCAAATCCCCAACGACCCAGGACCGTCAGCCATCTTGAGGGATGGAGTAAAACTAATAGATATGGGTTCGGAATGTTGAGTGATATCATCATATCATCACGGGGCATCCAACTCTAATTAATTCCATCATCAGCACACTTCACTTGTCAGGAAACTGGTAGAACTCGTGGAGGGTGATCAGAAATGATTCTTACCTTCTTTATATGCTGAGTCATGAGAACAGTTCGGACTTTATTTTATCTTGAAACATTAGTTTTACCAACAACAACAACAAAACAAAACTCAAGACTTTGAAAACTATGACTATTGAGAGCAGCTTGTGAGTCATTGATTTCACACGGGAGCGATAAAGCACCATTTCCAGAAAACATGGCCGTTTGACAGATAGATGAACTCATCGATCAATTCGTTATGCTGAACATGGAAGACTTAATACCCCCGTCCAAAATGATGGGGGTGATGAACTTTTATAGTCTTTCTGCACAGATCTGTATGTCGAAAAGCCCGAATCATATTGCGAAATGACTGACTTGTACTACACATACTCATACACGTACATCCATCCCTTCGAACGCAGTGTTGATGTGTCATAGCAAACTATGATCGACTATGTAACTGTTACTGGCAGTGTGGCACGGTTGGATGTTTTCCTATGCACATTCTGTTTTACAGAACTTTCGCAATATTTGAGACTACTCGACTATCGATTGTTTGTCACAATCTATCCAGTTGACAGAAAGATCAGCGTTTTGTTTCATTGTTACCCCTCTTCCAACGAAAAAAGGTTAGAAAACAAGAACAGCGTTTGACAATATGTCCAGGTGGTGACGAGGGGACACACTCTCCCTGTCCCTGACTATAGTAGGAATATAGGTTACAAATCTGCCCAGATGGTGACTCGATGCGCCCGGCTTCAGGCTATCGTGTGTCAGTTTAAATAACGTCTTCATCTTTCTGGTATGTATTAGTTTGACATCTGTTATCTAAAGACGTCAGATCGGTCCTCATCAAATTAAAGCTGTCGAAACTGATTGTGACCACAGCATGGAAAAGATTACCATCAACTTCTGTAGATGGTTGTCTCACTCAGAGGAGGTACAAATATGGAAACCAAACAGTTTGGTAAACTATCTAGAGTACTAGTACCATCTCAACAAGCCGTCATTGTAAATACTTAATTAAGACACATAAACCACTGTCGAAAGTATAGTAAACGATCATTTTACTCAGTGGTTTGCTAATCTATATCTTTATTACTCAAGACATGAATGTGACTTGTGACTATGCCTTTGTTAGACTAAAAGCACATGATTCAACTTAACAGGACTAGTGCAACTTTGTAAAATGATTATTTGCATATATTTTGCTATAAATGCTATAATGCAACAACCATTCCTAGTAGCGCTTTAGAGATCAGCATGGATGTAGAAACCTACTAATTCATAACATCAAATTTTGATTTTACTCAATATTATGCACGTCAACGTATACTATTACTACAGGACATTTATTGCATAAAAAGAAGTACTAGATTTAGTCATATTTTGATATTTGTCTGATGACGAGGTTGAGGTAGGTTGTGAGCTTTTCGCTCTTCTATTCAAGTAGCATATAGTTGGTTGTAGTAATGGTAGCATACGATATTAGATATATGAGGCCTATGCTGCTGGAGTATCGTGTTTCAACATGACACCTTATTATAGTTATACACAGAAACTATATACAGTGAACATTGTCATTGTAGCATAATCATTACACAGGAGTTGACAATACAACTATCATCCCCAAAATTCATGTACATAAACACTATTTGCAACAGCAACTAGTATTACTCTCCAAGCAGAGGTTGAATGGGCAGATCGTCACCGTTTTATCATATGCCGTCATTTTTTGTCGCTAGCCCATTCTAACTCTAACCCGTTAGAATGGGCTAGCGACAAAAAATGACGGCATATGATAAAACGGTGACGATCTGCCCATTCAACCTCTGCTTGGAGAGTAACTAGTATGGCATTAAATCAATCAATCAAACGATCGATCAATCAGGCTGCTTTTCTGTGGATTCAGTCAGACTTCCATCAGATGTATAGACACCGTTATGGATAATGTAACGTTAGACATAAGCAGAACAATACAGAAAAGCATGATGACGAAAAACTAGTTGATTTTATCAAAGATGCAGTCTTAGTTGCAGAACAGGCGAGGTGCTAAACGCGTTCAGATGGCAGGAAGTGATGCACTTGCCCTCCAGGTGACCGGAAGTCCCTTTTCAGGAGGGCAGGGGAGAGATGCATGATGGGAGTCCTGGTGGGGAGGGGACAGAGCACCTGTGGCCTGAACAGTGAGCCGACGAAGGGGTAGAGGGGCAGGGGGTAGGGAGAGGGGTATGTGTTGGCTGCGGTGATGGCGGCGTTGATGTCCATCCCGGGGTTCTGTTTCTTCCACTTGGTTCTCCTGTTCTGGAACCAGATCTTGACCTGAGTCTCGGTCAGGCTGAGAGACAGCGCCAGGTTCAGCCTCTCGCAGACGGACAGGTAGCGGGTTTGTTTGAATTTGTTCTCCAGCGCCACCAGCTGTTCGTACGTGAAGGCTGTGCGCACACGGCGAGGCTTGCCCAGCCTGTTCGGGTCACGACCGCGGGCCTTCACCTTCGACTTGCTGTTGTTGTTGTCGTCAGACGATTTCTTAGCAACCATCTTGTCCGCTGGCGTCTCGTCCTCAGGGCTCGACTCTTCCTGGTCGCCCGCCTTGCGTATGTTCTCTTTCTCGTTACCAGGGTCATCGGAGACGCCTTCAGGGTTTGCTGAAAATGAAAACAAAATGTTTGTTGGTCAACTGTATAATCCCCAAAATCATCCGCCGTCATGTCCGATCTATCATTTACAGATATGTGGATTTCATGACAAAAATTACCTACGTCCTCTTCTTTCATGACAATTAAAACGAAAATTTTGTACGAATAATTGAAGTCCAATTTCTATCCTGATATTCAGCCTTGTTCAGCGACCGGCTATCCAGTGGTACGTAAATGATTTAATTTTACGGACGGGCACGGGACAGGAAACTAACGGATGGTCATCAAAAATTGTTCCTAATGAGTAAACTGTCCCAAAAGCAACAGTAACTCTTGCGTCTGTTTTGTCCCAAACAACCAGTTTGTTATGTGATCCAGAGAAGTGACAGGGAACTCCGGTCTGGATTGATGTGTGAGTGAAACAGAAGCTGCTAACATTAGCACGGCAGGGCCAGCACCCGGGACCCCGCGACTGATGCGGTGGGCGGCGGGCATGTGTACAAAATGGCTTCTAAACGTTCTAATTTCCGCAGAGGGCATGAGTCAGCCCAAACACATTCCTCAAGGAACGCGAGCAAAGAGGGTGCTAGTGGGACCAGGTAGGGAAGGGGGCTTCAGTTTTGATTGTTTGAGATGATGAATTAAATAAAAATCAAGCGAACACGGTATAACGAGAACCGTTTTAGCGGCATACGTACATGTACGTACACTAGCTCCAGACGTGTTCGTAGCCTCAATTTTGTAAAGCCCACTGGATACATCTTTACATCGCTAGCCATAACAAGCACGTCTGTTTTTCTTCCGTATAAAACGTTTTATAGAGAAGTTACAGAGATAAATAATAGCTTTAGTCTAAGCCGACAATCTCGGTCCTGGGGAGCTCAGCGTGAGAGGGGCATGCGCAGAATGTGCCGGGCATTCTCCAGTCTTTGATACCACTGGAGCTGGCACAGGTTCACGGTCACATGGCCACATGTGTGCGCTCGTATTTTGTTGTCCTCCGATATATAAGACCGTGTACATATATAGCTGATAGTAATTCATCCTAAAAGCGTCTGTGCCGCCTTTTTCAACGAAGAGACAAACGTGTGGGTCGAATGTATGATACATTTAATAGTAAATGAACAATCTACCACAAGCAGAAATCTGAATGTAAGGTGTCGCCTGATGTAGCTCAAGAGGAAACACGAATATCAAGTGTAGCATGTTGTGCACAAAATTAATGTGGCTTTCCTGGGTCTTAGCCGATGAGAATTTCAGTGTGGTTTTCATAAACTACAGCATCACACTGCTTTCTCATGGACTAATTCATACAATCCTACCTGTTCTCTCTGAATAAATGAGCTCAATGAGGTACTTCGAATTAATTCACCTTGTCTTGATCAATGAAGAAATGACGGGTAGCATCATGAAGAACGTTACCAGTACTCTAACAAATTCTTCCGTCAATCCGACTGTCGTCTAAGGTAGTCAGAGGAGCGAGAGAATCCCTAATTTGTAAACATGTTTTATTACGTTCAGTAATAGAATTTGTCATTTCTGTTAATCTTCCTTTACCATTGCGGGAAATACCGAATGTCCAAGCCCAGATCTGTCCTTTATATGGTCCTGCCGCGGTGTCAGTCAGTCTGTCCATCTCTAGAGCTCTGGGTCTCTCACCATCGTAAAACCTGTCACCATGACGGCCGGCCCACCTCTTTCTACACCCGTCTCCCTCTCTACAATCAAACACTTCCATAATTTATTTTCAAAATATTTTCTCAATGTGTACAGTATGTTAAAGGCATCGTAGTTGTCGCGTCCTTTTCTGAGTTGGACCTTTCTGATTCGAAGCCATCGTCTGAAACATCGGTCAGGTCTGAAGAACAAACTAACATGGGCCACATGTGTCCTCTGTATCGGACAGGCTGACTGACAGCACGGAGTCGGTGGGAAATATTTGTGTTTGATATCAAAACAGCCGGTAAATGACTTGACTTCCCTAAAGATGATCATGTAACACCCCCATCACCGCTGAGGACCTCTCGAGTTGACAAAACAAATGTTACGCTGAAAAAAGCAATTCGATCGAGTGATCAAAGTTGTCCCAAGACGATCTCTGAGATTGTTGCAAAGTAAGACGTCATTTTTGTCTTCCCCTTTCCACCAGTCTGATAGATTACAGACATCTCTCCTCTTGTCTAGTCAGTGCCCTTAATTAACAAGGAAAGGGTGTGAAAATATCGGTGCGGTACCGAGCATAAATGATGAATTGGAAAGCTTCTAACACTAATCTGTCGCCCCAAATACTTCAATCAACATTTACACTAGCTATGTTCTACATCCATGTCTCCTCACAGAAACACTTAAAGGAAAACTATTCGTTTTTTTTCCGGATAAAAACGTGTGGTGTACTCTTCTATTTCAGGAAGAGATTGGGAAGGTTTATGTTATCAGACCCTCTCGTTATCTGATAAACATGTATTGAGTTCAACGCTTAATCTTTGATCTCACACCCTGCGGCTCGGTCAGGACAGGCACGGTCTGTGCTAATATGAGAATCAGGCAGCCTGCGGGGAGGGCAGCTATTCACAACGTACGGACCCTAAACAAACCAAACTCGACTTTATGATATAATCATTGCGTACATTATGTATCTCAACGATTCATGTATGTTAACAGAAACACAATGTATCTTTCAAGCCATCCACGTGCACTCAATTTAATTCAACTTGAAATATGTCAAAATTTCATTGGAGGTTTCAAGACTTACTAATACACTGTATATATACGGACATGATTATCACCGACGAGTGTGTTTCCAAGCAGCGCAGATGACTGAGAGAATTAATCCCCTATAAATTTTACATAAGTCGCCTTTAACGCGAGTTTTTCAGTTGGAAAATGGACAAATACCTGCTTTGTCAGATTCTTCCACGGCGATGGGCACATCGTCCATGTCCTCCTCCTCGTCATCCCACGGGTGCCAGACGGCCGGCCGGCGGGCTGGGGGCTGCCCTTGTCCCGAGCATTGTTCGGCATGACTCGGCGTCGGGATGGGTCTGCTGGGAGGACAGGTTGGGTCTACGATACTTGTCTCGGGAAGACATGGACTTCTCGCGTTCGTAACCTCGGGGTCGGTTGTGCTGTGGGCCCGGGGGGAACCGCTGCACCGCCCCTTGACAAAGTCCAATGCCTCATTGTCCATCTCTCCCGTCGTAGGACTTAAATCTCTCGGCTCCGAGTCTGTAGAGTCCACTTGACACCTTCTCGTCTCTCTGTCGTTCACCAGAGGCGGCAGAACCAGAGGTTGCTGACCGTCGCTCATATTTTGATGTGTTCCTGACATGATGCACCTCAGAGCACCATTTCAGCGTTTGACGAATTTAAGGCGTGCTAAACAGTTAAGTCACTTAACATGCGTAAAAACTTCCTTAGGCAGACTTTCTCAAGGTCAGTACAACAGGAGACCAGACAGAAGACGTAGATCAGGTGGAGCACACCGTGAGGAGTTCCTGTCCTGGGCGCACGTGAGCAGCTCTCGTCCCCACCGTGCCTGCCGGGGTGTATGATACCACTGCTACTGAGCCCCAGTTCATATCGGCCGGTAAAACACTTGCGTATCCATTGACCCCAGCTTAGTTCTGCCGCCGGGACAGACCATTTTATAGCCCCGGGGCAGGGATGTCAGTTAGTTGTTGAAGCTCATTGGGAACCATTTGAATAGTAGAAAAACAACGATTGAATGCGGAACCTAAGGGAATACGAAGAGGGTGAATATGATATATACACAAAAGCAATATTTTGAAACCGAATCTTTTCGGACATTCTCAGTCATTCACATTATTCAGTACAGCCCTTAAATTTCTGGGGTCTGTCAAGACACCCTGTAGTCCTGAAACTTTGTACGGAAGTCTAAAGAGTAAGCTTGCGACAACGGGGATGTACAAATGGTGGAGGATTTCTGGCTGACAGCAGATAAGAGCAGAATAAAGGAAAATAGTGATATTCATCTCCTCCATCATCTACGTATACAGCATGTCAAATGACTGTCCCCCAAAGCCACGAACAAGGCCCGTGGCCCTAATTGGTCAGCGTGATAATTGATGGTTAGGACAGGCTACACTGGGCAACAGAGGTTTAACGATTAACACCCAGGGTTACACCTGACCCTGGTCGTGCGGGGGAGGGCGCGCTGGGTTCAGAGTCTGGCGGACGGCAAGGGTCTGCAAAAGGGGACAGAAGTGTGCATGACTTGCTTTCTTGCGTATGTCGATGTCGATGTCTCGTCTGGGATGTGTATCAAGGAGTGTAGTTGTGAGCATTCTTCCTTTTCTGGTCAAAGATGCAACCGTTTTCGTCATTGCAGCATGGTCCCAAATGGGGAAAACGGCGGCGTGTCCATGTGTTTGACCTCCTGTTATGTATAACTTACAGGGCATAGACTAGAGGGAAAATCCTCTCTTTGGTGTGAATATATATACTCTCTACACAAACGGGCACTAGAAGTAGAACAGTAGCCACCCCCTCACTATCAGTGTCTTCTTCAGTTTCTTCTTCAGTGAGGACGATATTTTGGTCACGGGTGCTATAGGAACAAGTTACTGTGTTTTGGGGAATAGAATCTTTTCTCTGTAAATTAATTATTTTTGTCAACAATCCTACTGTCTCTAACCTGTGGTCATCGCGTACGTATGTCTGCCGTGTGGCTTGTGTCGTGTAAGTTCCCCCAACACGGCCCGTGCCTGTCGCGGTATGGCTGGGTCCCGTGCCCCATCGGCTTGTTGCGGTGTGGCTAGTGTCCGGTATGTGTCCCATCACGTGCACGTGCCGTGGCTGTCATTGTGTGCCTGGTGTCCCGTACGTGTCCCATCGGCCCGTCGCGACGTGGCTGGTGTCCGTACGTGCCCCTTCCCGGGCGGCATCCTGCCCCTCAAGATTAATTCAAGTATGATTACCCTCATTAGTGTGTTATTTCACCCGACACCTCGGGCTGCCCACATGTGAGGCGCCGTAAGTGATAGGTCTTCTCCGCACTGCGCCACGTTCGGCTGTAAGGTAGAGGAGCCCCACGTCTTATCGGAAAGTCTAAGGAAGAAATCCTAATCCAAACTTATCAAGCTTCAGACGGAGGGAAATCTTGTCTAGTGATCAAAATATTGTACCGACTTGGGTTTAACGAACGGGATGGTGCTTTCAGCTTGTGTTGTGCTCGATAGAACTTTTTATCCCAGAGTTAGAGAACTTTTCTCTTCTTTTCGGACCGGATATGTCATATTCCGAGAACCAAATGGGTTGGGCATACAACACATCAAATTTGTAATGCAAGATGTAGGACTATCTCTTTGCTACTCCATCGTTTCTGTCTGCCCTGGCGTTCCTCCCAACCTTGTCCCCTCCCTCCCCCTTCTCAGAACCCCCCCTTTCTACCCCCTCACACCATCCACTTTCCGCCTTCATTTCCTTCAAACTCACAGCCAATTCGACGAATGTCAGCTCGAACACGTTTATGTGAAATTTTGATACAGATTCCGTCTGGAGATAGTGACTTTATTAATATGTTGTCTCCAAGACGTCGATAGCATCTTCAGAGGTCATACAGTACCTCCGGAAGGTCGTCTCGAGTGGCTGGGTAAGTAGGTGATAGTAATTCTTCAAGTAACTAGTCATGGAACCGTTTTTGATAGATAGAACAACTGAAGACTCCAATGTGAAAAAAAATGAAAAATGTTGTTTTGATTAGAAACAGCAAGAACTTAGAACCTCGTCAGGGATGTGGGCTATGGGGTAAGAATGGCGAAAATACTTGGACAGATTTTCCACAATATTTTGCGGGGAAATAATCCTCAGGTAATGGTATCACATGTGTCTGCATCTTGGGCAACCCAACACTAAGAACGAAACATAGACTTGATCCAGCTCCAGCTCATGATGTATATAACCCATTGCTGCAATGTGCCCAGGCCCGCACGGCCACCCTCAGTCATGGGATGGGTAAGTGGTAATTTAGCTGCTTTTTGTAGTCATTTCAATATAAGGGTACTGGTGTGTTCACCGCGAGGAGGCTAATCAGAAACGACGACCGTGCTTAATCTAACAGAAACAGTCCTTGTTAACGATCAAAGCGTACCACACCACGAGCGCTACTCATTGATAGGAAAGAATTGTTTGTTATTGAACAGGGTCAATGATGTTCACTGATCTTGACACGATTCCTTGATTCCGATGGTTACGGTTGCCATGGTATTTCTATGCACATAAGTGGCTCAACTTTGCAGCTTTTGCCGCCATTCTATAAGATCCCTCTCGCCAATTACATGCCAAACGGGACACAAGCGATGAAATTTTCCGCTGATATAAAGTGTTGATTTTGCTGAGGCAGAGCCCGATGATTCGATCCCATGCCCCATTGCCGCTGCCGGGGTGCGGCGGTCAGGTATCTCGGCAGGAGTCGCGAGGGGGGCGGGCCTGCTCTCACCACTACCATCACTTCTTCCGACTTCAGAGATGTCAAACAATCATGTCTGAAATAGAACATATGTAGATTTAAACTTGAACAAAGAACGAGGAAAAAAATGATATCATCATGGCTCTGGACCGACCAGACAGAGATCGCAATCGACTCATATTTTCAAAATGAAAGCAAAGCACTGCAATGGGACGCAACATGCAGTCAACCTATGGATCTGTGGGAAAATGTTTATTGTTTGTACATGTTGGGAATCATTTTTTTTCATCCCAGAAGATACAAAACGGACAGTCCCCGCAGGAGAATGAGGCAGGGTCCAAGAGGGTTTATCCTCTATAGAAGGAAGGCGTAATCCCGACATTTAAAATTCCATTGACCCCCTATTAGTTACTCAAATAGACAGAATGTTGTTATAAAACATTCATGATGACAGGACGGCTATCCTGACGGGACGTGGTGTTCCCGCCTTCCCGCGCGATTTCTACAACTCTGCTGCCTGAAACTCCTTCCATGGGCGGGGGATTTATCTCCCAGTTTGAATCACATCCTAGAGGTCAGCATGAAACAGGGTGTCAATCAAAAACATCTTTACGACTAGGACGGTACGAAAATATCGGTATTTATTAGGGACAGATGGCGGAGGCACGGCTTATGTTTCCTCGGCAAACTGATGGGTCGGCGTTCCTCAGTGGTCGCCATGGTAACGGCGATCGCGCCGGTTATGCATGTCCCGTGTTGCAGTTGCACTGTTTTCGTCCCTTCTGTTTATATCTGTTTTATGCGAAAACCGAATCAACTATTGGAACCAACAAGGACCTTTTAAACTACTGTCAAACTTTGGTATTAAACGGACGTTCGCCGAGAAAAGAGCATGGTGAGTTAATATCCCCTGAAACAGACAAGAGAAAACTTAGGCTTACTTTGTTTATGATATAACTATGATCTATCGATATCGAAATATCCAACTTGAATTTACACGTAAATTGATTTGCTCCAAGCAGCTGTCTATGGCGCTAAGCAGTGCGGTTGGCGTGGTCGTTGTTCCTACATTCACTTATTGTTCTCGTTGACCCCCGGTTTAGAGAGAGTCAATGGTGACTTTTGGCGTAGCTGTCCGATGGTAGCCTGAGTACCACACTCTTGTCGACCGAGCTCACTAACCACCGTGCTTAGCAAGCGACAAGCACTGAGCCAGCGGTCACTACGGAGGATGGTACTCAGGCTAGTCCGATGGTGCGCACACGTCTGATTGCAAACTATCAGATCCAAATCTCTCCTCACTGTTGGGTCCTGTTGTCAGATGTGGTCGTTGACTTGCACTAGTCTCCTCACCCCGACTAATGTCGTCCAGAATACCATCAACCTTGGACATGTGTGCCCCGCATCTCCGGCAAAGCCGCGGTTGTTATTTCTGTAAATAGCCGACATTTGTGTCACAAATTACTCGTCATCTGAGCACTGGCTGGAATTTGGGGTTTTGACACCAAAGGAGCCAGGTGGAGATTTGGTAACCGTGCCCCGCCTCTCCTACTTTCTACAGGATCGTGGATTTACGCCCCGAAGTCTTGTTTTTCAGCAAACTTTTAGAATGTTTCTCGACAGTGCGAAAGCCTTCAAATTGACTGTCTGTTTTCGGTGTGACTGGGTGACATGTCGACCCAAGACATCTTGATAACAACGACATCTCGCACAGCTCTCGTTTCAAGGTCATGTGACGGTGGACACGTTCGAGGCCAACGGTTAAGCACCGCCATGACAGGTGGCCATGGCCGACATGATTATGTATTTAGGTCTTTGCAATGACAGAAAACTTTGCAAATACTTCAAAGCTTACTGAGGTGCAAATTGATCTAGATTGTACCTTTGGGCAAGAAAAAAGACAACCGAGGATCTGTAAACACTGAAGTTCATAATGCGAATTTCGCCATACAAAACCAACTATTTCCTCTAGGTTTTGCTAAATTAAGTAGCCGCAGGTGGATCATATTCCAAATACATTACAAGACGAGGCAAGGTGATGACGAATAAGGATTTCCTTGCACAAAACCTGGACAAATTGATGTCTCACATTTGAGAAAAATTCTACAGAGAGCTGGCTTGAGGAACCGGAGCTCCCCTCCTTTTTTTTATTAGAAATGCGTGGCAAATATCACTGCTGGTCACACCACATCAGATCTAGTCCCGTCACGGTGTGCCCACGCCCGAGTCAACTAGCTTTACTGCATCTGGAGACCTGGGCCGAATCACCCGCCACTGCGCCCAGTAATCCCCTCATAACGATGCTATTTGGTCGGCGGATTCCGCCACTTATCGATAAGTCCTCTATCGCGCCCCAGCAAGACACCTGGGTCGGCCCACCGTTTGTGGACGGCGTTTAGAAGCCGTTTAAACTTTTAAACACGATTTGCGAGGAATCTGCCGACGATGATTGCCAATCAGACAGAGGTTAATGGAGACATGGGAAGCTGCGTGGGCCACAGAGGCTCGGGAACCTGGGACGACACCAGGTGGAACCCTGGAGTCCTGGAAACTGGTACCTATAGGATCCTATAGCAGACAAAGACCGGTTCGCTGAAACGCATGGGCTCAAATGTAGAGAATCGTGTAATATGCGTCCCCAGGGCTAGTATGAGCAACTGAATACGACCCTACGAAAAAGCATCGGTTGCATATTTCATGTAGACTGAGCTAAACGCTGAATGGGTATTTGAAGAATGAACCGGAAATATGCTTACGTTGAAAAAAATCGGCTTCTATTCTAATAGAAAAAAAATCTTAAAACACAAAATGGTCAAAATGGTATATTTGTGAACATAAATATCTCATTATTGCCATGGAATGTCAAACGTTTCCTCTCTTTGCTTCATTTTAGGTTGTCTTTGATCGAGCAAATTTCAGTCTGGCTTCTCCATTAGATGATAACAAAGAAATGTTGAGGGACAGTATCACACCCAACCCCACCCCACCCTCCAAACCGTTCTCCGAACACACACTGACGATGTGTTCCTACTTACATAAAAAGATAATTGCTTTTCTGGAGATTACAATGGAGACAATATTACTCTAATAACATCTCACATCGATAGCTCCTAGGTGTGCAAGGTATAATGGTACCAACGTATGTTTGTGGCAAAGGATGAGGAAAACAGCAAAGATGTTTTGTTGGGGGTATACCGAACCACTGGACAGGAACGGTGGTGGTGCCATGACCATACGGGGGTGCTTCACCGTCCCGCGGGGTTGAATTGTCGTGACCTTCATGGTCGGAACTCGGCAGGGGCACGGCCCGAATGGGAATGAAATATTGAACAGACAATGATTCAACGAGATGGTGCAATCATCAACAACACGGTATACCGATCAGCCATGACTGCCATGACTCATGATGACAAAACATGTTCCGTCTGTGCGTTTATGGTTGCCCCTATGATATACATGATAAAGTTGTACATTTACTCATGGTCGACAATATTAAGTTAACCATTAACGTTGTCTTCATAAGAGAAATATAAGGTTTATCTACTCCACGAAGTCTATGAAACCTCCTCGGAGAAAATGGATGTCGTTTTAGACTTTTTTTACGAAAAGTTTTATTGCAAATTCCTGCCCGTAGGCTTATTGCAAGTACATGTACATGTAACACGGAGTGGACGGACAGACAATAATGAACAGTATAACAAATGTCTACTCTAGTCTTAACTACTGCCACTAAGTTCTAACTTATTATTGTGACTAGTTGTTCACAATCAGACACTATTGGTGAATATAAAACTCCAAATGATAGCGATTGCGCTACCACAAAAGACTTGTACTTCGAGCCTGTGATCGTTATTGTGACAAACATTGTACATGACATGGCTTACGTGCATTCTAACGTTACCGTTATAAACTACCACTCCGCGACATTGCAGTCGTCGACAGTCATTCTCCTTGATGTATCGAGGTGCGGGCCATCGCTATGTACAGAACACTGTACTCCAAAATATCTATTGATTCTATATTGTTCGGACATGTAAGTTTTAGAGGGCCTGGGTCTGTGTTAAAACTCTGCAATTAATGTTCTTGGCGATGCGTGAAATATGAATTAATACTTAAGTCCCCCGAGGACTGTGTCTTTGCGATCAATTCATATTATAGGCGTCATTGGTATCATAATCATGGAAATATTGCAGGTCGCAGATCACATTTGGGTGTAATTTTACGGTCTTTGGCTACATGTAATATGCTTATAGGCGTGAAATCTGGCATTAAACAGAGTGTATATCTTTCAGTATGTACGCCCGAGAGTGCAATAGTTACGAGCGTCCTCTGGCGTATTGCCGAAAAAGCACCGGTAGGCAGGGAGATGAAAGTTGAGAAGTGGACCATAGCTGTGCTCTCCAAGCAGAGGTTGGTGGAGACGATTGTGACCTTTTTATCATACGCCCCGTTTTCTATCGGCACTCTCCACCAACAATTTAGCTGCTGGATTCAGGCTATTATAAGTCTTGTTTTAAAAGTGTACGTTTTCGCAGCAAGTTTTTTACAATGTCTGATTGCGTTTCTACACAACTGTTCTTGAAAGGAAAAGACGAATGATATCGGAGAAAAGCTAGAAGGAGGTCCACAGGAGACCACTTTCGCCGAAGTTAGTCGAATATGTCTGCCATCAGAGACTTACCAAAGAAGTCCAAAGCCTGCATACCAGACTTTTTTTCATGACTAAAGCCTGGAAACTAGCGCCCAGGCTATTATTAGAAGTCCACTCTCCAGCCTTGACCGTCTTCCCCACCACGCCGCACCTCTCCGCGTTTTCCGCCCTTCGGTACTAGAAGTAGAACGCTTGTTGTCAGTTCTAAATTGAAGCTGGTTCCCCAGTCTTAAAACTGCCAAATAGATCGAGTTCGCTTTAACGTTTCTCTTGGTAGTTTGTTGGCTAATCTAAGGCCAATCTTCAAAGAATAAAAATTACAACACCTGTGGCGGCATCTGAGAAAGTTGTGGAAATAACCTTCAAGGCTGGAAGTGACCTCAATCAACCCGGAGGTCAGTACTAACCAGACCTGGTACTAACTGCCGAGGCGCCGACAAGTGATGGTATGATAATCAGGGGTCTTCCGAGGGTAAGTAGTGGCCATGTGTAAATGATTATCGCAACAGAAAGTGTTGACGTATTCTAAAAGACTGTGTACTTGGCAGATGTCAATGAAACCGTCACTCCGTTGTATTTTCTGTAGTCCATACAGTATCGACTGAAGTCCTCATTTAACAAAGATCGAGAGAACCAGTTGCAAGGTTTGAATTCAATCACCAATGCGAGAGACTATGGAATAAGTGTGAAGTCTGAAAGAATGACAGGGGGCATCAGAATGAATATGCAGTTCTAGTATAGTATCATCTGCATGGGCGCAGTCAGTCGCAGACGACAGCATGAGTTTGACCGTTGAGGGAGGACGGAAACACCATGACGGAAGTCAGGCATTCAGACATATATTTCAACAATCACCTAATTTTCCTTTTAGAGAGGGGGGGGGGGGGGTAGCTCTCCTTGTTAGGCTGTACAAAAGAAGTGCTCGTTTTTTTGTAGCCTCCGTTGCAGTCCTTCCCACTAGTGATTTTTTAGCGATTTTTTTCTTTCCATTTGTGGGGGGGGGGGGGGTATCTGCTTGAGGCCCCGTATCTGCTTGGGATTCTGTTACCGCTATGATCCTGTGCAAAGCTTTTCATTGAGGTCATGAGGGAAGAGGTAAGGAGGGCGGACAATACATTGTAATGAGATTTATACATGAGTACTTCTAGCACATATCCCTCGAAGACTTTGTTCTCTTTTAATTAGGTTTCGCCATCAAAATTGACAATTTGGGGGTCATATGAAGCATTCGTCTCCACCTAACACAGTTATCTGCTAAACCGTACATAATAACATCAACCACCGACTCCGAAATTCGTGCGATGCTGGTCCATAATAAGACTAAAACTAATAAGAACATTTTTAATCTCATTATCTTTATAATAAGGACGTGATGATACAGGCGTGCCTTCTTCCATCGTAACGCTTGCTGTGTTGGGAGCTGTTCCACCTGAGTGTCTCTGTTTTGAGCGGGTCACAGTAAGAACATGATGATGAAGACGATGTTTGGATTACGTCTTCTGGTAACTATAGCGACCATAAGCCTTCCTTCAGGTAAGACCCGAAAATGTATGTATGTTATAACGTTATGTCCTGTATTATTGGGAGGGATCTTAGCACACTTCGCCCGAGTTAACCGATACCTGATTTTTTACTTGAACTGTTACTTACTATAAACTCCTGTACTATCCCTCTTCTGCTCACCCCATAACTTACTTTAGTTGATAAGTGAAACATGACGGGTTTTCGCTGTTTTAACTGGTACACGGCGCTTTTACTGGGTCTGCTGAAAGTGCATTTGGAATTGAAAGTAGAGAGCAAATATCCAAAAGGCCAATGATGACATATTTGTGCAACTCACCATGTGGGTTTTACTAACTACTATAGATTTCCAATTAAGCGTGTAATTTAAACCAAAACAAAGGCCTTCGTGACTCTCTGGAACTGACTTTAAGTCCGTTTCTATCGCATGTTTCCCAGGACTGGCGCTGAAGTGTTACATTTGTAATGAAGTGGCGAGCAGGGAGGCTTGTATGAGGAGCAAGCTGACGGACTGTAGGGCGGACCAGACAGCGTGTATGACAACATACAGCAGTGAGTGGACGTGGAGGGGAAGGGTGGACATTAGAAAGAACTGACCGTCTAAAAATGCACAGAAAAGCTGCCACATGTTAGACGACAAAATATGCATGACGAATATTTCTTTTACTTGAAAAATGGCATCGACGCATTTCACAGGCACACACTATCGGTTTGAATGTAAAGATTTGATATTTTTCTTCTTCACTGGTTTCTGCATCTGATATCTACACATAATATTAGATTAACTAAATTATACATGTGAGGGGGTACATAATGTCCCTCGCCGCCTGATCTTGCAGGCGAGGGCAGCTACCGATCGATTTCTTACGTAAGAAAACCCATGTCTCTGTGACTAGTCATCCCTGCCTTGTTTATGGCTTCGTCAAAGCAAAATCCACAGGACAAACATTTCAAATGATATTTTCTACCAGTCAATTTCCCGTATGCTTGTTTGCACAAACTCAAGTGTCATTCTATCTCCATCCTTGTCCCGCCAGAAAACATCGCTGGAGAGTTCTGGGACAGCGCCTGCATCGCACAGGACAAATGTGACCGGTTTGTGCAGCAGTATGCGGATCACTGCCCCAAACACGACGAGTCCATCTGCGTGTCCTGCTGCAACAAGACAGGCTGTATGGGCAAAGGTGCAGCGGTCACGGCCAATGCCAGCGCACGGGGAACTATGATGGCGACAGCGGTCTTAGCTGTTTTGAACCACTTCGTATTGTTCTAGTAATGTTCTCCGCCTGCCATTCACAGGTCGATGATAGTATCCAAAGCTATCCATAGTAACATGTTGTAGAGTCCATTCCAAGTCACCGCGAGGGTTGTTATTGTCATATTTTAGAATTATTTTTAAGTTATTTTTATTATTTGTGTAAGAGATTTGATACTTTTGAAATATTTTGAATGTGATTTCAACTTTATAAATATTTCTTAAGTTTTCTACAACTTAAGAAATATTCATGATGTAGAATTAGATATTTACAATGGTTTCTAAATAATGGTAACAGTATTCTACCATTATTTACAATTTCTTACCATTTTCTACCATTATTTGTAACATCTCTATAAATAGGTCAGAGGGCTGGGAAGAAAGTAATTCACACATCCTTACAAAGTTTAGGGAAGAATGCTTTCCACAAAGGACCTAACAGTGTCCTGCAGTGAAGTCTAAAGATGTACAAAGGCAGACAGAAGGGCCAGATTAGCACCTACTTTTATGGGGGCAATCACCATTCTACCATTGTTAACCATTTTCTACCATTTTCTGTTAATATTTCTAAAAGTTAAATAATCACATAGATGTTAAGAAATTATTACAAATAAAGAGGTTTTTGTGCAGTTACTTTCAAAATATTTCTAAATTATCTATTCAAATTCAAATAAATTCATATTTTTGTATTTGATCTTTTAGAAAAATTTAGAACTATTGTCAGTCAGATATTTTTTAATAAGAAATTTTTCTAAATGATTACAAATATTGTTATAAAACCCTCGCGGTGACTCGGAATGGACTCTATGTTCTACTGCTATTTTGTTTTTTTCACTGTGTTATATCTGGTACATTACTTACTCTCTACCTATAATCATGACGATTTAGAATAGCAATTCTGCCAATTGGCTCCTATATTTTCTTATTATTTTGCGTCGCATTGTTATTTTTCCTTTAGATTTGTGTGCTTGTTCGGACGAGTATTCGGGGGTTTTTTTTTGTCATCTTTTTTACAATCACCGGCAAATGACGACTACAAACATTGTGGATGTGACACCGTCTAGACTGAAATCAGCTCCCTTATAATGTTAAACGGCTATCAACTATTATCGTCACCAGTACTGAAGAATAGTCAAGTAACTATACAGATATGTAACGTTACACGTGTAACTAGTAAAACATATTACTAATTTACTAAATTCCGTACCTACGAATGTTTAATGGAAGCTTCCCTTGACGTAATTCTCATAGCACGAGTGTACATAGAAAATGAAACATCCTGTGACCATTTATACATTAACATTGTTCTCGTTGGTAGGGAAAGTGTCAATAAAGGTTCATTATATTCATTCCATGTTCGTGCACCTGTATACTAGTACTCATACTAGTATTTGGATAAGTGAAGCTTGCGAATTGATCTGCTGCTACACTTTCCACTCATTTGTAGCATGCTCCAAAACCAATTTCTTTGCGGAAGAATATTCACATTGATCACATGTATACCTCTTTGTAAGCAGAAAGTCCCGTGTTGGACCAAATAACCTCCTTGGTTTGACTAACTTTGAGGACAGTCACATCTCAATAGGCTGTAGTTCAAACGTATATCGACAGAGGTCGCTAAAGCACAGCGCTAGCTGCGTTGTTGGGTCGGAGGTCATCTATCAGCTGTGAATGCCAGCATGGACATGGAACATGCCGAAAATGTAAATATTGTGCAAGTCTATCAAGATTCAGGGCGCTAGTGTTACGCCAGTTTATAGCCTGACTGACCTAACGCCCAATGTGAAATAGAGCAAGCTTCTAACGAAAGCCATGATATTTTAAAACTCCGAATCCAATCGCAAGTGACTGACATGTGACTGGCAGGTGAAAAATATTTGCGGCATTCGTCTTGAGATATTATCCACAAATTGCCATGTCCATTCAATAGAATATTAAGTATTTGGATATCTCCTCATCATAGATTGATACTATTGATTCTCTTTTCGCTGTTAACCCTTCCTCCGTTAAGCGCCCAGAGATGCCCCCATCATCTATAGAACCCCTGTCCAGACTGAGTGGTGTGTTTGCAGTCCACAAGCCCGTGGGGTGGACATCTGCAGACGTGGTCAGGAAAATCCGAGGTGTTCTATGTACAGGTGAGGAACAACTACGTAACGAGTATACAGAGTCACCTAAGGAAAACAGACTGTTCTTGGTACACTGTCATTCCTCTATCTAAAACCTGGCACTAATGTCAGTGAATGAATAGACTCAACTCATAGTCCCCAAAGAGAAAACCACATGTTCTGTAGATTGAGCGGTTTCTGCAACTACTGCCAAATCATTACAAACCCCACCCCTATTAAACAAAGGAAAACCTTACAGATATATTCCAATGATTCACTGATTTTCCTGTTAACAGAGATGAGGAGTAGAGGTGCCCAGGTGAGAGCTCGCTCCATCAAACTAGGCCACGGAGGCACGCTGGACCGCAGCGCAGCAGGGGTTCTAGGTTTGATCGACTTTCTATCGTTAGATATTCAGCAAGATGTACTGTACTTTCGTTTACTTGTGCGGTGGTTTTAGTTTGTGGTAGGAGGTAAAAGGAGGTTTTCGTGGTGTTTTGAATTTGGAGTTGAAACAATACTGTTACTGTAATAAATAATACAATACGCTGGAAATGCATATTTGCAATGGCATGCATTTATAGTGGAGAGGTCACCGCAAAAATAAAACCACCAGTTCCTTTTTTGTCTCTTTTCTGCTTTTGACCTCATATGTGCATTTTGAATGACTTTGATATTACGATTTTGTAATTGTTAATTGTGAGAGAATGAATGAAAGAAAGATTACATACAATCTTTTTAATGAACCAAAAAGTCATTTGTTGAATGAGCTTGAATGTCTTGTCTCACATTTCCCAGTTTTAGGTCTGGGTAAAGGAACAAAGCAGCTTCATGACCTTCTCAACACAACACAAAAGGTTGGACTTCACTTTACATGTCATATAAGGTACAACTCAAATTTGACCTTCTATCATAACAAAATATATTGTGGTGTATACAGTATAGTCATATTAGTGTAGTATAGTATAGTATAGTATAGTATAGTATAGTATAGTATAGTATAGTGTAGTATAGTATTACTACATCGTGGTGACATTTTTCTGTCCTACAGAGATATATAGCAGAGGGACTGCTGGGAAAGGCCACAGATACCTCTGACACTGGTGGAGAGATCACAGAGGAGAAACCTTTCGGTAAGCTGAACTCGTAGTAAACCAGGAACATACACAATCAAGTGTTGGTAGACGTGGCTACTGGTTTGTGGTTACTGAGGCTAGACCCAGCCAGCTGACACGCCATTGCAATGAAACCCAACAAACATCCCAGTAACTGTCATCTATGCTCTTTGGTTAAACTTTTGAATGTTTTGTTATCACCACAGATCATGTCACAGAAGACACCTTCAGGCAGACCATGGACACTTTCACAGGGGAACAGATGCAGGTGGCCCCCATGTGAGCACCTACTTCTGCACACTGAATATCAGCTTTGCAAATGCACTGACAAGTCTGGCTATGCTGTACCACTACTGTACAGGGCCAATAGCATTAATTGATGATCTTTATTGAAAGAAGCTAACACATCGAAAAGTATGTCACCAGTACAGTGATCTAACAAAGCAAAGGTTTCTGTATTCAAACTTTTTAAAAATCCTCACTGATGATAAACTGTTTCTGTAGCTACTCAGCGCTGAAGGTTGGAGGTGAGCGGATGTCTGATCGCGTGAGGAGAGGAGAGACAGTAGAACCCAAGCCTCCACGTTCTGTAGTCGTCCACTCTCTGGAACTCCTCAGTTTTAACCCTCCCCATTTCCAACTGGGTATGGTTCAATACAACACAAGTAGCATATTGCACATATAGAATAGATTGGTTGAAAATTTCTGGTACTTACCATAGCTGATAGGGATGTCCCAGTAGCTCAGCTGGTAGCAGCCTCAGAGTTGAGCCCCTGGTTCCAATCAGTTGCTAACTCGGAGACCCTGGTTCAGTCCTGGTTGGGGCTGCACTTTTGGGAGGGACGTAAAATGGGGGTCCCATGTACAAGGAGGTGTCTTGAAAACGTTAATGGAGAAGGGCTAGCAACCCCTGCTGTAAAAATATACCGTTACTGAAACAGTAAGAAAACTTACTGCCCTATGTGCCACTAGGCACTAGAAGGGTCTGAACGAACAAACAAATGAACTATAGCCGATGCTGTTGATTACCATAATTTCATGAGCCATGTATCTTTTGCGTCGGCCTGTGATTTGGCATTGGTCAATAATTAATAGCATTTCTGCTGCAGGGGTCACCTGTGGAGCAGGCTTCTATGTGAGGTCCCTTGTCCATGACCTGGGGCACGGTCAGTATTACAAACCCATATCTAGTGATAGTCCAGTTACTCAACTTTCTGTACTGGTGTTTTCAAGAACGTTAAAAACCTCTTTGGTGTTTTCTACAGTGTTCAGTTGTGATTAGGAAGACTGTGTCTAGTTGATGCTATGACATTATGAATCATGACAAACTTTGCCAATGTTATGGAAATATTTCAGCTTTACTTTTTTCCACAACATTTGAAAATATAGCAGATACGTAGATAAAACTTACATTACATTACATTGCATCCATTAATAATCCATGTACCAGATCAATTAATACATTGACATACATTGACACCCAAGTGTCAGATCCAAGTCAAGTTTCGCTTCCTTTCTTAAGTTAGGTTTAACTTGATATCCATTTTTCCTTCCTTAAGCTGTTGACAGTTGTGCCCACCTGACATCCCTGTGTAGAGTCCAGCAGGGGATATTTACACTGGAACAGGCACTACCACCGGAGAAGTGGACATTACCAGACATAGAGGCAGCTGTCAACACATGACAGACAGGAGCTGGGCACTCACATTTTAGCAGAGACTGCCAACACGACCAGGCACAGGACAGTACTGTGAAGCTGCCATCACGATTTCACTGGTTTTCTGGGCACTGTATTTCAATTGTGCAATATCAACAATATATCACAAAGAGTGCCGCCACCAGTATCTTCCTTACACATCTTTTGTAGGCATATATAGTGGTCATCTGGCACAATATTAAAAAAACACAGAGTCTCTCATATATAAATAAACCGTCCAATATTAAAATAAGTTTATATACTTCCTACTGTGGACCAATCCAAATGAACCAGTATTGATCAAATTTTAATTCTTTACATTAGTCAGCAGGGAGATAGTGACCATCTTGGTGTAAGGGTAGATAGAGTACTTGTAATCCATTTTATATCCCCTCTGTTGGCTGTAGAAAATATCACAACACTTTACTTGTCCACTTGTACAAATATATTCCATGGTCCACACCACACATCAGTAACTCTTCTCTGCTTGAAGAACTCCACTGTACAAGGAACCTCACACCTTTCTGTCTGCCCACTACCTAACTGACCATAGGCGCCTGTGTGGTGGGAAAAGGTAAACTTCAGTCACAGAGGACTACAAAGAAGCAGACTTTTTTCATTCCATAAAAGAACTGATCAAAATTTATGTGAAAATTTGGATATATACACTATTGAAGGAAATATTGATGAATAGAATATTAAAAAAAAGGACTTACCCCATCCCCATGTTAACAGCTGCCCCTCCTCTGCACAGGAGAGAAAAAGAGAGATAAGATGAAATTCATCCAAACAACCATCTGTCCTAATATACAGTGAGTACCTTTTGATAAATGTAGCAGTTTTGAAATTGTCATGTATGATTGTAATTTGAGACAAGGTATCATAGCAATGTATGAATACATGTCTTTATTGATTGTCTTTCTACTTTGACTATGCCTTGTCTTTGTACAATATTTTTCCATTCCTTGAGCCATGATTGATGTTAATGATGAGTTTTATTTGCAAGTTCTTGCCCAAGGGCAAACTGCTACATGAAACAGTTAACAAGTTAACAATGGTGACAAGTTAATAAACACATCCACTCACTACACTTACTGGTGAGAGCTGCTGTATGCCTGGATCCACAGCTGACCTTGGACACCTCCTGACCAGTGGGCAGGTCCACTATGGTAGGGGTGGCCTGTACCAGCACCTCTGCTACATTGTCACCTTGCTGTGCCATGTCACTAATAGGTTCCTTGTCTGTGCACGTGGTGCATCCATCTGAGGGTCCAGTCTTGTGTTTGGATGTGGGTAATCCCAACTGTCCTGCTTCGTTCCACCCCCAAACATACAGGTCTCCACAAGCTGAACAGGGAAACAGATTGTATGAACAAAATGCACATACAAATGTAGCACATTCATTATACAGTACATGTATATGACATAAATTATTTCACATATTATTGAAGACTATCTATTCTAAGGAAGACAGGTTTGGTCATATACAATGTAGCATCATAGCTGAACTCTTTGCTCCACATACTGGTTGCTAAGCCTGAATGCTACCTTGGGTAGCTTTACAACTGGAGTACCTGAGCAGAACATCTTAAACTTAGCCTGACTAAATCGTGCTCCTAGTGGCCGACCCGACTGTAACCGCCCCCTCAGGCAGGGGGTCATAAACCTCCACCAGCGAGAGATTGTGTAAACACAGGCTAGTCTTCAACCATGGTGGAATCCAAGTAAAATTTGTTAGTGAGAACATTTATGATGCAAGTGGAACTTGAAAGACAAAAGAGATGAATTTGAATCCTTGGCTTTTGCAATATGTGCTACCACGTCTTTGGCAAATACCCTTTTATGATTTAGACTGCTATATTCCAATGAGAAGGACAAGCAGTTGGTTAGCCTAACCTACCACTGACAGAGACAGAATGCCAGCCCCCAGCAGCTATGGTTACCATGGTGACACCCTCCAAAGCCTCTATGACCTGTGGAGTGTTGCAGGCTTCAGTTGTACCATGGCCCAGCTGACCTCGACTGAGTGAAGGGGGAGAAACAGAAAAATGACATGGTAACTAAATTTTGGTTTGGTTTCAAGTGCAAGTTGGACATTTGGAAGCCACAGAAGCATTATTATATATAAGCCATAACTTCCCCACGTGAACACCCTCCCCTTGGAAGTTGGCAAAAGAGGCAATCCTCTGCACAACACGTACTCCACCTTTCACTCACAATTCTAAATTAAGTTTTACCTGCCATTCCCCCAACTGAACACCCTCCCACTGACAGTTAGTGCTAGGGAATGTTCCTTGCCACAGCAGACAGCCTTAACATTCTCTCCCACATGCACTGGCAGGGGGGTAGGGTTGATGGACTGCACATCCCCCAGCATGGTGACATCACCAGTGTCTGTTCAGTACATGAATGAATAAAAAAAATAAGATAATGTGCAAATTTTATTCAAAGACACTAAAGAGAATCACAGTGTACAGCACATTGCTTTATCATTAACTACCATCTGCATCATGAAGTTACCTTCCAGACTTCTAGTCATGTATCTCTGTCCAGTTCAAACTTAAGGACATTTATAAGTACTGCGCACACAAAAAAAACAGTTCAATTTTCAAGAAATGTTCACTGTTCAGTGGATTTGTTTGTTTGTTGTTGGCATCTTCTCGGGTTTAGTTTCCCAGTTTCTGTGTACCGCCTTGGCGCCTTCCTCTGTACTGTATATTCATGTGAAAATGGTCCTGAAAATCTGCTATCTGCTCTTCATTGATTCCTCACCTGTCAGTGCCAGTATGGTGCTCTCCCCACAAACCACATCTGTGAACTTGGCTCCATCTGGACCATTCCATCTGCCCAGCTGCCGCCCCGTACAGGGGTCCACCTGCACACACTCACCCCCCTCCCGCACCACCACCAGGCTGTCAGCCGTCCAGACAGAACTCCTAACAGCAGCAGTCTCAAACTTCCTGAACTGATGGGACTCTGCATTTAGAAATCCTTGGGTCATGATGATCGTTTTGCCCGCAAAGGTGAGATTAGCTGAAATGTTAGAGTAAAGGTATCACGTACGTCAACATGCTGCTCGTATATCTTCGTTATCTCTCTGACTCTGAGAGAAAGAGGATCATCTACACATGTATATAAGATGAAAGCTAATCTGTGTTGGAAGCTCGCTCTGTGGATAGTTGAACTAAAAATGTTCAAATACGTAAGAATACATGCACAAATTTTCAGCTGACTCACCTGGGCATTATACTGCAGTATTCCATGGTAATATTACCATGTAGACAACCAATCAACTAGGGCATATGATAATACAGACATGTGACACCAGCAACTTGGTCAAAAGTGCCAAGGTGTTTATACCTGTGCACTGTCCCTATTCAATGATGGCTGTGGTGTAGAATCTATTCCTCCATTATTCCTCTTTTGAAGTCAATGTCCATGTGAAAACTCTCATTCATCACATGTTAATAAAAGAAGGCTTGAAATCGTTACACAAGTGTGCTACAACCTTGTCGCCTTAGACATACCTGCAAAGATGGCAGCTGAACTCCATGAAGCTGTAACCATAGTAACAACAGCATCACCACCATCATCTGGTTCTGTAGCCTCCAGCTCCACAGGATGGACCAGGAAATTGTCACTTCTGTCAGGTCTCAGCTGGCCAAAACCATTATGACCAAAAACATACAGCCTTCCCATCCTACAACATTCACCTAATCATCATCACTTTCACAAGGAGGTTGGATCCCCCTGTTTTTTTCACTCTGAATATCTAGCCAAAACAGGCCATGACTGTTGATGATGTTGATTGAAAACTGAAATTAAGAACATGTTTTTCATAAACAAAAATGGTTCAGACCTGTTAGAAACATATCTTTCTACCATATTTTATCTACTGATACTGGACATGTAGCTACAATACAAACTACATTTGTATAACAACCACCAGGGGATCAAATGTACTCTTCCATTCATGTCAAAGGTTACCGAGCATGCGAACAACGCACAAGGGGGGATTTTGTTACAACGTGTCCTATTGGCTAGGTAATCGAAGCCAAAGATATCGGCCAATCAAAAATCGTGTTTTAAAAGACGTGTGTGCAGAGTAACAGACGTCAAGATGGTGCTGGAAAGTACTATGATATGGTGAGTTTTCTGTAAATTTTATCACCTTTTCGCCCATAAGAATGATCGTTTACTTCACACAGATATTTTGTAGAAGATGAGGTTCACTATAGTGTGTATATTTTGTGCTTTGTGGGTTTACCTGGGTCGTCGCGAGAGTGTAAAGTTGGCGGTGGGTGGCGATGACAAAGCAGACTTTCGAAAGCAGCCCCCCACCCCACAGGCTTCTACTTCTACTTCTATACGTTACTCAACAAAACCCCGCGAGGGGCATAGCGTTGAGGATAAAGTGACAGGGTCACGCCCAGCTGCAGCGGTGGTGGTGAAAATCCGAAAAAAAATAAACTAAATCGACGCAACAATAACTATATAAATAAGTGAGTATTAAACAAACGGTGCTATATACATGTGGCTACAGTGGGTGTTGTCCTGACACTCTCTATATGACTAAATGTTGGTACTGGGCAGGCCAAGGGACTTGGCCAACCCAGATTTGAAACTGGCTACCGATGTTGAATTGATGAGGTGTTGGGGTAGGTTGTTCCAGTCGATTACCGTTCTGGGGAAGTAGCTGCCGCGATGAGTTTCTGTTTTGCATGGAAGTGTAATGAATCGCTGTGAGTGACCTCTGGTGCTGTTGGTGTTGAAAGTGAGTATGTGTGCGGTGGGTATGGCAATAAGATTGTGGACTGCCTTGTACATAAGAGTGAGGCGGGCAATGTGTCTGCGTTGTTGCAGAGTGGCCCATCCTAGGGAGTGTTGTAGTGAGGTGTTACTGGCAGTGTAGTTGTAATTACCTGTGACAAAACGTGCAGCTTTCCTCTGTACAGATTCTATCTTAGTGGCTAGCGTGTTGGACTGAGCATTGTGTAGTGTATGTGGATCCCAGACTGAGGAAGCATATTCAAGTTTAGGGCGGACTAATGATGTATAAGCCTTCTCTCTTACCTCTTTACTTGCCCCCCTTATATTTCTCCTCACGAACCCCAGGGTTCTGTTGGCCTTGGTTGTGATATTGTTGATGTGTGCCTTCCACTTGAGGTTGTGAGTGAGAATGACACCTAGGTAGGGATGTTCGTTGTTGTGGCTTAGGGGTTCATTGAACATTGTGTACAGGAAATTTGGTGAGCTTCTGGGCTTGTGGATGTGTAGAATAGAGCATTTTTTCACATTGAATTTCAACTGCCAAGTGCTTGACCATTTACAAAGTTGGTCTAGGTCGCCTTGGAGTATGTATTGGTCTTGGTCAGATAGTATGGAGCGGTAAATCAAACAATCATCTGCGAAGAGCCTCAGCTGTGATGTTATATCCTTGTTGATGTCGTTAATGTAGATAAGAAATAACAAGGGCCCCAGGACAGTACCCTGCGGGACTCCTGACTTGACCTTGACGGGGTTGGATTTCTCTCCGTCCACCACTACTTGTTGGTACCGGTCCAGCAGCCAGTTCTTTACCCAGGCCAGGGTTTCCCCTCTTATACCGTAGTACTGTAATTTATGAATAAGTCTGTTATGTGGTACACTGTCAAATGCTTTTGAAAAATCGAGTATAGCCATGTCAATTTGGTATCCCAGGTCGAACCATGAGGTTAAGTCATACAAGGTCGTTATCAGTTGTGACTCACAAGAGTGCTTGGCCCTGAAGCCGTGTTGAGTGGGTAGTAGAATGTGATGGTTTTCTTAGTGTTTCATAGTGGCCGAAAATAAGATGTGTTCTAACAGTTTACAGCAAACGCAGGTGAGTGAGACAGGTCGGTAGTTAGATGGGGCACTCCTATCCCCCTTTTTGAATATGGGGTTGATAAAGGCGCTCCTCCAATCCGCCGGAACCTGTCCACTCTCCAGTGACTGGTTGA
Source organism: Branchiostoma lanceolatum (assembly GCF_035083965.1). NCBI lineage: Eukaryota > Metazoa > Chordata > Leptocardii > Amphioxiformes > Branchiostomatidae > Branchiostoma > Branchiostoma lanceolatum. Next base: position 12,817,426 of record NC_089724.1, read on the forward strand.
AAATGATGTGTAAAATGGGACTGATTTCTGTCGCGTAGTCCCTAAGGATCCTACAGGGCACCAGGTCAGGGCCGGAGGCCTTAGCGGGGTTGATACCTTGCAGGAGTTTTTGTACACCTGCTAGTGTAACCTCTACTGGGGGCATGTCCGGGTAGGGACTAGTTCCCAGTTCTGGTACGGTGGTGAGGTCCTCAACTGTGAAGACAGAATCGTACTGCCTGCTGAGGATTTCAGCCTTCCCCTGTCCATTCACGACTAGTTCGCCGTGGTCCGACAGGGGGGCCACCCCGGAGGCAGTCTGCTTCCTACTCTTCACGTATTGCCAAAACTTTTTGGGGTTCTCTAGCGCCTCATCTAGGATTTCCTTGAGGTAGTCATTGTGTGCCCTTTTAATTTTATGTTTGGTTAGTCTACGCATCGTTTTAAAATTTTCCCAGTCCTGCTCACAGCACACTCTTTGATCAATTAACAAATTTCCTGTTGTTAGAACTGCATGGGGTTGTGATTTTTTGAAATGTGCAAGCATAATTTTTAATACGGTTTATGTTTTTGCTGTCTATTTTGGATGTTATGCTAAATTCATTGAATGAATCATATTGGATATCATGATTCCACATTGATTCATACTGATGTGAGTGATGTCCTTTGCATAATTGACTTGAACTATTCAAGGTTTGACTTTAAACATCAGTTACCGGTAACCCCTTAACTATGTTATTTTGATTGACCTTGGGGATTTTTTTATTCAGTGTGGACAACAGTGAGTACATGAGAAATGGAGACTTCATACCAACACGGATACAGGCACTTGTGGATGCTGTCAACATGGTGTGTCACAGCAAGTCCCGCTCCAACCCTGAGAACAATGTGGGGCTGATGACCATGTCTGGCAGGTAAAGTATACACTGTAGTCTGTTACGTGTGCTACAGTAGTGTAGATCTGGATTCTGGACAGGGGGTGGATCAAAAGGTATGAAATTGTACTAGTGGTGGGAGCAAGACAGAGAAAAATTTATATGGATGTTGGAACTTGAAGGTTACGTACATGCATTACAAATTGCATTCAGTGTGGCAAGTAGATTTGCCTTGCGAGCACTACATGTCGTTTTTCATAGGATCACTTGGAAATGGAACGTCAAGAAGGGATGTACTAATAAGACTTCTTCTTTTTGTTAGATGTGAGGTCTTGGTGACACTGACCAGTGACGTAGGGAAGATCTTGACCAAGATGCACGCTGTTCAGCCCAAGGGAAACATTCATCTCATGACTGGGATCAGAGTGGCCCATGTGAGTACACTCTGATGATGAGCTAATAGATTTGAAAACATGTTTATAACTACATTGTACCAGTAACTTGTCTAGTAACCCAGATGCTAACAGAAGAATTTGTTGTCCTTATTTAACCTGTTCCTTGCAATTCATGGATACAGGGCTCCAGACTAACTTTTAGGCCTAGGAGCACTGTGCTCCTAACTCAAAAAAGTTAGGAGCACTAGCAAAAATCTAGGGGCACCACTACAAAAGGTTGGAAGAACAAGCAAAAGTCTTGGCTATACCAAATAATACTCCTATTAATCAATGTTATACATTAACAACCGGGAATAAAGTATTTGAATAGATCATAAAAGATAAAAACCTACATTGATGGTGCAGAACAATTGGCAATTCAATTCATTCAATACCTTCCTACATACTGATACTAGTACGATGGATTTTTAGAATAATTGGGCATAGGTTCCCCGGCTGGCCCCTATCCGGGGGCCACGGTGCCTCAAGTTCAACAAGTTGAAAAATACACAATGGTATTTTTTACTTGGAACAAGGCAGGTAATGATTCACATAACCTTGAATGATAAATAAATAGATGACTCTAGAACTTATCTATTGGGTTCATGACCAAAACAAATAAAGTCATATTCCATAATTTGAAACTTCACTGCTGGCATCAAGTTCAACATTTTTACAGGCATTTCTTTTCTTTTTACTCACCCTCTGTCTACAGATAATCCAAAATACTTTAATATCCTTAAAATTCTTGCTCAAAATAGTATCAAAAATGATCTGTTTGTGCCGACCCAGTCAAATCGGGAACTTCGAAACGCGTAGTTCAAATTTCCCGCGTCAGGACCGCGCGGCGCCGTCATCCAATGACAGGCAGACCGCATGGGGAAAGCTTTGTGATTCGCCGCTGTGCAGTATAGACAGCAGCAGAATGAAAGTACATGCAGCACCATAACAACGGGCAGGTAATGAGCTTTGAAATGATACCGGTGACAAAAGGAAAATTTGATATTTTTTTAAATAAAACTCCACTTGAATTGATTCATCAATTTTTGATCGTAAAAATCATCGCTTGAACAGGTATAAATATGACCGCAGGAAACAAGCCTTTCATTCTGCTGCGGTCTATTTTTCATAAACATCATGGCCGCCATTGAAAACAGCGAGCGTCCGGCGAGCGCTCACTTTCATCGACAAAGTTTTGACGTTTGAAACATTTTACAAATCAAACAAATACACCACAAAGGAGAGAAAGTTATATCCTTTATTTCTATAGGTAACTTTGCCACTAGGAACGGATAGTTTGTGTACCGCGGGTGTGGGAACATGATAGAAAATTCACCGACGATATTCGCGGTAGCATTGGAATACCTATATTTTCGGCTTACCGCTTAGTTCTGCAGCCATTATCCTGGCGCAGGTCTTAATTTTGGATTGTCGCACCGTGCGACCGTGATTTTAAATCTAGTCGCATTCTCAAGAAACTGGTCGCATACATATTGTGTGCGAGTCGCACTCACGAGCGCTGGGATAATGATTTTTTTTCCGAAACAAAAAGTTTTATCTTGGACAGTTCTTGACTACATATACATGTTCTTGACTACATGCCAAGATAGCTACTAGCACCCAATACAAACTAAAATGCTAACCCTTTGTTCCGTCCCCTTTAGCTTGCTCTAAAGCACAGGCAAGGGAAGAACCACAAGATGCGGATCGTGGTGTTCATCGGCAGCCCCATAGAATCAGATGACAAGGACCTGGTAAAACAGGCCAAGAGGCTGAAGAAGGAGAAGGTTTCTGTAGACATCATTAGCTTTGGAGAAGAGGTGAGTTGGGAGATATGCTGTGATTTTCTGGCATATTTTACGAATTGCTACACACACCCATTACTAAAACAGTATCTATTGGGGCCCAGAACTTAAACAGTTGGCCCTCTTTTACCGTGTGCTAAAGGCTTTTCATGTTAGTTATATCATAGAGAATTCCATTTAACACACGCAATGTATCTGTACTTTGTTTTGTTCATTACAGGAAGTTAACAATGACAAGCTGACATCCTTTATCAACACCCTAAATGGTAAGGAAGGCACCAGCTCCCACCTGGTGACGGTGCCCCCCGGCCCCTCCCTATCCGACGCCCTGCTCAGCTCACCTGTCATCGCTGGGGAGGGGGGTGCAGCCATGGGGGCACTGGGGTCTGAAGGGAACTTTGACTTTGGAGTGGATGCAAACGCTGATCCTGAGTTGGCCTTGGTAGGTGGCTTTAAAGTTTATTGAACTTGAAGGGACTTCCCCAGTTTATGACTTTTGACTGTAGCGTTCGTGAAGATTTGAAAGGACTGAGAAATGAGATTGTATGTGTGTGTCTGTTATATATCTACTGCCTCATTCTCTGTTCTGAGGTTAGAGAGACAAGCGTACATATTTTGATATGGCTATTTTCATCACAAGGCCCTGCGAGTGTCCATGGAAGAGCAACGTGCTCGGCAAGAGGAAGAGGCTCGGAAAGTGACCAGTGAATCTACGACCACTGAGACGGGGGTGACGCCTGCCTCCACAGTTACCGAGGGAGACAGCGAGGAAGCCATGTTGGAACGTGCCCTGGCTATGTCCATGGAACGCGGGGAGATGGCGGAGGACACACCCATGCCTACTGTGGACTTCGACAACATGACAGAAGAGGAGCAGATTGCCTATGCCATGCAGATGTCACTGCAGAGTGTGCAGACACCAGGTATGTCTTTTTCATCATCAGAAATCTTGGCCTTTTTTCGTATATCTTCTATCAATAGATCAATACATATGTATATTTTCGTAGAATGCCTTTAAAAATTATATTTATTGATATGGAGTACTGAAGGAGTTTCAGTACTTAAATTCTGTATTGATGGTAGAAACACTGCAGGTTGTTTTCAAAGTCACTTTTCAAGTATGTCATTCTCCCCAAACAACAGAGCTTTCAAATTTGGCAAACCCGCCAAGCGAGGCCGAGACAGACACCCCTGTTGCCATGGAGACAGAATCGGCATCAGCACAGGTTAGCGTCTTTCTTTGTTTCACATCTTTCAACATGTGGAATAATAGCTGATGCCTACTGGTATTCCAGAATGCCCGACATACTGAGCAGGAACTAATCTTTGATACCAACAAGAAATACTGAGCAGGAACTAATCTTTGATACCAACAAGAAATGCTAAGCTACAAGAGATATCTAGGGCCATTGTCTTGTACCATTTCCATTCAGCTGGTTGACTGTCATGTTTGTTTTTGATCGCTCCAGGCTGAGGAGGAAGATGACTATGATGATGTGATGAGAGACCCCGCCTTCCTCCAGTCTGTACTGGAGAACTTACCTGGAGTTGACCCCAACTCTGAAGCCATCCGCACAGCAGTGGACTCACTACGGCAGCAGGCCAAGGATGATGACAAGAAGGACGACAAAGACAAGAAGGGAAAGAAGTGATAGCATTGCCATGTAGGCTAGGATTTGGTCGGGGATATAGGCTTTCCTCAGGCAGATTTTGTAGCGTGGGAAATAGAAGACAGTCATATTGCACATTCAAAATGGTCAAGTACCTTTCATGTAGTTCCTGCCTTGTCATGGTTGAAGCTACTTTTCTTGTGAGTTGTAGTCAGGGTAAATATGAGTTTAGGTTTAATTTCTGGGGATTGATGCAAGGCTATTGTTTTCCCCAACAAGATTAACATTACAGTATGGTGAACAGCTGTACTATCACACACTTTTGTTGCTGTACAATGAAACATAAGACTGTAAGGAAATATATTTCATAATTATATCGCTCAGTTGGACTTTGGTAAGGATGGTTATCTCACCCTACAAAAATTTCATCTACTTTCCAAGTGACACTACAAGACATTAAATTTGATGCTGAATTAGAGCAAGGACACTGAAAATCAAGATTTACCATTCAAGTATTTTGCTTACACATCTGTCTGTACTTTCAACTGGATATACAGTACATTGTATAAGACACTATTTCAGCAGAGATAATTATAAAGATGACATGAGAACAAAACCTCTCCTTCAGTGTCTTTATTCTATACATACTAGTACCAGATATATACATTTCACTAATGTGGACGTTAGCTTCACTGTTTACCTTTGTTCATAAGTCACAAATAGCCATGTCTCAGACAAAGGCTTTGTAATCGTTTGCGCTGAAGTTACTTGCTAGTGAGAAGACAAGATCCTATCTACATGTCTGTGGTATATTCATGGTATTGGAAGCATCACGTTGTACATGTACTATACCACATTAGAAGATAAAGCAGCTGTATTTACACTTGGCATTCGTAACTTCCTGAAAAAAGATTTTTACATTTGCTCTTATAACTTCTTATAGACCAAGGAAGACTAAATTTGTTTTGCACAATATTGAATATATGTGATATCACACAGTATTCCACAACTGGCAATTCACCAATGTTGAATCCGTTATTGGGAACATTATCAAAGTATTCAATTTCTAAACAAATATTCAAATCAAATTATACACAGAATAGGATATCTGGCTCTCAGGCTTCAATAAACAACTGAAATTACAGGTAATGATTATTGCAGTTTTAGAGTGCACTTATGCATAGGCTTTGTACACTTTGAACACAATCCTGTGATGGAACAGTTTCTTGTATTTGTACAAGGACCTCCCACTTTCTTGATTGTTGTTATTGGTTATATGGCACAAAGAATGGAAGGATGAAAGGTCCTGGAAATTGGCCTCTCGATGAGCCATCGCTTCCTTACTTGCATAGGCTATTGGATAACGTCATGTATTGTTTGAATTCTTTGATTTTATCTCTTCATGCCAAGTCACTTCGATCCTGATGATTTCCTTAGCTCAGTAGCAAGAATCCTGGCTCTACGGTAGAACTCGAGTGACAGCTCCTTATCGTTGAGCTGTGTGTGGTAGATCTTGGCCAGCTGTGTCAGCACGTACATCTCCTTTTTCTTGAAGTCCCCGTGCATGGCAAGCCCGAGGGCGATCTCGTAGTACGTGGCAGAATCCCTGGCGTCCTTCATGTGGTTCAAAGTGATGTCCGCGAGAGTACAGTACAAGTTCAGGTAGTATCTACAACCCACGTCTTCTACGAACACCCCGTGGGTGAGCGAGAGAGCCTGAAGAAAGTAGTGCTCGGCGAGCTCGTATTGTTCCTGACACATGTGGAGGCGAGCCAGACGGAGACAGGCCACGCGCTCGCAGAGAGGGTTGTTCGCCTCTGCACTGAGCCGCCAGGCGCGCTGTGCGTGAGTGGTGGCATCATCGTATCTATTAACTTTGTAAAGGAGATGGGTCAACCAATTGTGAGCTAGAATTTCCTTGCTGTTGTCCCCTGACTTCTCGGCCAAAGGAAGGACTGCCTGTTGGAAGAAGTCTACAGCTCTTCCGCGCTCATCCATACTGTAAGCGTAGAGCTTCCCGAGAGCTTGGCAAACAGTCCACTGTTCCTCCAAATCCCCGATGTCCGTCGCTATGATATTTGCCTTCTGATAGTACATATCGGCCAGTTCAAACGACTCCATACTACCGTAGATGTCGCCGGTCGCCTTCCACGTTCTGGCTTCGTTCTTCTTGTCGTCCAAGTCTATGAATATGCCGAGGCTGTCCTTGGTGTGGCTGAGTGCCGCCTGGTGGTTACCTGCCTTAAGGTGCATCTCTCCCAGTCGCGCCCGGAGTATCCCCTCCACGGACCTCTCCCTCAGCTCCACCGCGAGAGGTAGGGCGAACTGGAAGTACTTGGGTGCTTGGTCCTCCTGCCCATCGTTGAGATCTCCCTGACAAGTCCCCAGGAAGTTGGCCAGGTGCATCTGCCCTCGCTTGTCGCTGTTCCACAAGGCGACAGCCAGCGCCATCTCGTAGTAACACTTCGCTGCCGGTTTATTGTCCAGATGGAAGAGGTAGATGTTTCCCAGTGCAGCGTAAATGTCTGCGTAACAGTTGAAAGCAAGCCTTTCATCTTCGGCGGGCACCTCGATCAGAAGGGCCTTCCTTAAACACTTCTCTGCGATGTAGAAGTTCTTCCAATCTTTGTACAAGTTGGCTATGTTAGCGTAAGATATGAGTTCATTGATTTTGTTGTTCGTCCGCAGACTGAGTAACAATGCTCTCTTTAGATACCCCTCTGCTTGTTTGTAGTACCCCTGCCACTGCAACACTAGCCCGAGCTTGTTACACACGATGCCTCCTCCGAGCTCCGACTTAGTCTGGTTGGCCAAGGACAGTGCTTCTTCTAGTTTCGATGTTGCCATCTTGCCCTCGTGACATCTTTCTTGGTAGAAAGACCCTGCGACCGTCAACAGTTCGAGACGCTCTGTAACCATTCCCAGCTCTTGACTGAGTGACATGGCCTCCTCAAGATGGTGGACGGCGGCCGCGACGTCGTTCTTCCCTCCGTTCACAGCAAACAGACCGGTGTGGGCCTCAAACTGCAACGAGCGGTTCTCCGAACCGGCCGTCAGGTCAAGGATCCTCTGGAAGTACTTCCTTGTCTCGCTGGGAACCACCTTTCTGTCTGCATCCACCTGCGTGTTGTTGGCGCCCACCTTGATGCACAGGTCGGCGAGCTTGAGGTACAAGGTGGGGTTTGTTGTTTCGTACTCCAGGACTATTTTGAGACACAGGGAGGCGGAACACCATTTCCCTTCTTGGGTGTACAGCGTGTGGAGCGTGTAGAAGTCCCCCAGTGTGGGTCTCTCTGCTGCCTTGTTGATGAGAAGGGCTCGCTCCGCACACATCGTGCTCCAACGCAAGGCGTTCGCTTGGCCGTACAGGCGGGAAAGCTGTCTACACATTTTGTTCTCGGTCTTGGCATCGTCAGCGAGAATGGCCTTGAATAAGTAATACTCATACAGCGGTATGACGGTTTTGACATCGTCAGGTAGCATGTCGTCTGATTTACCAGGAACAATATGGTTCAACAGAGACAGCGCTTTTTCCAAGGAAATGTTCCGCCCGTCGAAGTCACCAATTTCTGCGCACAGATGTCCCACCTCACAATGCAGTCTCGCCAGCAAGCTCTTATCCATACCTTTTGTATCAAGTTGATAGGTTGTGGCTGTGAGGAAATGGTCTCTTGCATTCGCAAGGTCTCCTTTTTGTTTACTTATCTGGGCTAAAAATATTTCTGCCGCCGCCTGAGTTTTAGGGTCCTCCAGTTTGGCAGCTACCTCTTGCAGTTTCTTGGCACACTGAGCCGATTCGCCAAGGCTGTCCTCTCCGTCTTCACGGACTAAGACATGGAGGAGTTCGTGAAGGTTGTCCGAAACCGCCTTTAGGTCTTCGTTTTCCTCGGCAGACTTGAGGATGCTCCTGAGGTAGTGGACGTTCTCCTTATCTCCCTCGGAAGCAGTGGAGGGTGAGTCCTCTTCCACTGCACGTTCCCCACTATCTTCCTGCTCTGGCGATCCTAGACATTTGCAAACAAACAGAATAAGACAGGAAAATCAAAATGTCGGAAATGAGTACTGTGATGCTGATGGGAGATGAATATGACACTAATAGCAATACATGGGCAATAAACGTACACCAGCCACCGGTCAACTCAACCAGTGACTTTACAAAAATACGATGTGCTAATGCTGTGTGATTCCAACTCAACAAGTGTGTAGTACTGTCGTGAAGTTGCAAATGATTGTCAGTAGGTTACCTGTTGCACCTGTTTGTGAATGACCAGCATTCGCAGCCGGAGTCAAGATGGCGGTTGCTCCAGGCCTCATGTCGACGCCATCCTTGTTCTCCTGGCCAGCTGCAAGGTCACCCAAACTTGACCTTCGGCTGTCGCCTAAACATTAATACTTTATTTAACAGGCTTTGTAAACACACAAAACAACATTGACTATAATTGAACATAAGGTAGTTGGATGACAGGTAGCTAGCTATATATACATATATTATGCTCTTCATACAGACGATGATAAAGGATTCTATTCAGGACTTACTTCGTATCGTCTCTCTTGATGTCAAAGCTTTGAGTGAAGCCACAGCGGCGTCTGCGCAACTTTTAAGTCCTGTGTGGAAAGACAATATCCATTTACGTACACTACAAATATTAATGTTGAAGCAGCATCACGTCTTCACATGCCAGGCGTTTGTTGAGAGGTCTTTAATAGAGGTAGAGGAAAAAGCTGTACTAAGAATGATCTTGAACACACAAACGCATCTTTTCAGCCCTTAGATTGTTTGATAATGACTCCTACCTCTGTCGTAATGTTTCTGTCTATACCGGTCCAGTACAGCCCGGCTGACGGCTCCTATGGAGTGGGTACCGCCGTTGTTTCCGCTGGCCAGGGACCCGAAAGGATCTGTTTTCTCCGTGGCTGGGGATGTCGGGTCGACAGCACTACAGTGTTCGAAGAGACGCAAAGCGTTATGAAGAAGTAAAGCAAGGAAAACATGTAGAAATAATGAAAGCAGAGATAAAATACTCAGGATTTTGTCATTATCAACTAAGAAATGCATGCACGATGCAATGTCCTGGAATGTAACGGTGAACCGATTAAGAATGCTAAATTCATCTCGTTGAAAACTCACTCTGCCTCCTCCAGCTTCAGGCAGGATCTGGGGAGGAATCCGTGTTTGGACTCATCTAGACACCGGACCAAACACCAGTCGATGAGCGGACCGGGTCTGTCTTCCACCGCGACCACCACTCGTGTGCCGCTCGGCACGCTGATCTCATCACCAGCTTTAGCCTCGAAATCTTCTTCAACCACGTAGGTTCCTGTAGGATCCATGAAAATTGGTTTAAAATTCACCTAGCTTTTTTAAGTGTTCTTACTGGATGCCCCATCACAGTTATCGACATGTAGAATTAAACGGCATAGCTAGCTTTTTCACATTTTACTGACAGTACAGAAACATTGTAGATTGTTGTAATATAGAGTTGAAGGGTTTAATGATGAACTATTTCAGGGAAGCCATTTCCTACTACTCCTTGGTCACAGTCTGTCGCAGTTCGGGGATTGCACGGACTTACCTGGGACCATGGCGTGGAGATTTGCCGCGCTGACAACTGGGACGGATTCTGGCTCTTTTCTGTTCTCTGTACATCGCTTGAGCATGTCACTGTAGTAACGGCAATAAAACGGTGAGCAAACATCGCAACACGGAATGAAACCAGAAAAAAAGACATATTATTCCTAATATTCTTCTGTTGACCTATATTCATCTATTTATTAGTAAAAGGTCTTTCGAAATATTACAAAGGTAATTAAGGCAGCACATGCATAATTGTGTACATGTCAACAGATCAACAATATACACGATGAACATGAATTAAGCTTACTCTTGGAACGGCCCTACGTGAGCTACGTTGTCTCGCAGGATCGAGCCAGTCCGCTCGCCCCCTAGCGACTCCACCTTGAGCTGCGCTACATCTTCGGCCTGCACCACCCGCAGAACCTCCCCTTGTCGGGTCTGGATGTCCTCTGGGGAACTCAGGCCACATTTGCTCTCTTTCACCCGCACGAAATAGTCACCTACAAATAACACATTATCATTTTCCAAATGTTAGATTGTAAGAGCGGTTAAAGATTCCCAATGACCCCAACCAGGAAGAGAAAGAATGGCTTAATTCAACACGAATCCTCCATCCAGACAAGAGGTATGGGCCACCGTATCATACAAGTAAACTTACGTATGCGACACTCACAAAAAGTATAAGGTCATCCATTGAAAAGTGAAATTACTTCTAACGCTTCGACCTTGCTAACATCAATTCGTAGACAATCACATTGGAACTGCAGACAGGTGGATCGAATTTTTCATACCTTCTGACAAGGTTTCGAACACAGGAAGGTAGTCCTCTTCCTCGACGTCAACACGCATGCGCAATTCTTCCATGCCTAAGTTGGACCTCATTGGTGACGTCAGCACGGTTTCTATCAGCGGTTCCAGCAGCCCCAGGGCGCTGTGTGTCCAGAGCGCGTGCGCGTTGTCCAGCGTGCTGAATCGGAGTCTGAGGCTTGTGGTGTTAGCGTCAGTCTTCACCAGCGTCACGGAGATCAGCTGGAACACTTCGGTCAGACGCTTCGTCACGTCTTCGTTCAACAGTCTGTCCTTTAATTCCTTGTAGACTGACACCGGGGGCATCTCACCACTGTCCAAGTACGGCCGCAGCTTGGCGGTTATTTCTGGTGAAAAATATCAACATTGTTCATTCAAAATGCAATGGGAATCATTCTGGAACTTTTGACCAGATTGATTTCAGTTTTTATATTCTTTCTGTACATGTATTTTAGCTGTATAAAGTTACAGTGGTAAAATGTATCATTATTTGCAATACCATCACGGCTTTTGTTATCTCGAGGTGTCTAAATTACACAAATAAATTATTCATACAGACCTCTCGTACGAGATGATAACTCATCGCAGGTAAACAAAGTACGTCATGAGACAGCCGCTGGTAGTACATTCAAATAAAAATGTCCTACGTTGTTTACAGTGTATGTCTTTAAGGTTAAACGACGCTATATTGGTTAAACCTGAACACGTTAGGTTAAGCACAAGCACCATCACGCGAACATCTGTTGAACAGCACCCGACAATAAAACACCGGTGTTATATCCTGCTAATTGCCTTGCACATTAACTCTTTAATAAAGGAGATACCTTTCACTCGAGTTGGCTTCCCGCCTTCAGTACTCTTGTTCCGAGACAGCATACCTGCGGGGACATACAGGTATGTGAGCTTGCGGCGGACGAAGTTGGGATGACTGTGTGTGGACACCATGTTTGCACCCTCGGTTCACGAACAATTGTAACATCAGTATAATGACGACGTTCATTAATTATTCAACGCATTATGTGATGACGCGGGATGTAGCTCTATCAACTCTATCTAAACAGGCCACGTTTTGAAGGATTTTGATTAAAAAAGACGACATACTCAGAGATCATGACGCACCGACACGCGTTTGGATATACACCACCCAAAATAGTATGAGCTGAGCCTTGTGAGAAGAAACATATCAACTAATGCTTGCATGGTATTTGTTGTTGATGTTGCTGATCGTTATTTGTCACGCGTACGGCAGAACTAGAATATCAATAAGTAAGGAATAGCAACTATTAACCTCACAACGTCGGAGCCCTTTTAAGGTATCGGTTGTTTCCTTGTCAATTCTAGACCCCATTTGTCTTTTCAGTTGTTGACAAAGTACATTCATGTGCTTTTCGTTGTGAAATATTAAATCGTCCAATGTCAACTTTTACTTCAGGGCCTTTCGGTTGAACGAAAGCCAATATACACAGTCGAAAATTCACCCCTCCTCAATCCTCCCTGCCTCCCCTCCCCTCCCCTCCCCTCCCCTCCCCTCCCCTCCCCTCCCCTCCCCTCCCCTCCCCTCCCCTCCCCTCCCCTCCCCTCCCCTCCCCTCCCCTCCCCTCCCCTCCCTGCCCATCCCCTTACCCGGGTGGAAAGTGGCAGGCCTGCCCCCCTGCAGAGCGGCCTTCAGCGCCTGGATGTCCTCCACAGACAGCGGCTGTCCTGGCTTCAGACCAAGAGCTGAAATATAATACAAAAAGTTATTCACAGACACTTTGCGAACCAGTGTAGTTACAACAGATTTCACATGCTAAAACGGCAACATTTGCGACCTTCTATACATGAATATAATAACTTTAATTTATTAACAATTGTACAAGGTACAAAGTATGGCATTCACTGTATGTATACACCCAGTGACCGAAGTGTTTATTTCGGTGACTTTTGTAGACACTTCCATCATCCTCTTGCATATTGTGCTACGGCATCTACTAGTATATTGTTAGACACCTGTCAAGTTAATAGGTAACAACGATCCTTCTATCATTCCTTCACAGTTCACATCAACAAACAAACACAGAATGTTTATATTAGTATACCTGTTCAAAAATGTTCTCTTTCTTGACGGTACATCGATCTAACAGTGTTACAGATGCATTTTCTTCCACCACAAACTACAAACAAAAACCGTTTCTCCTTTAAGTTTTATCAGTTTATTTCTATTTTATTTTACTGCTTACCCTCTCCCGGATGGGCCCCTGAGTGGAAACTTTTCGGTCTGTTGTCGCGCAGGCGCATCCTCTTGTCCTGGATGTCGTCAGTGGTGGCTGCATGTGCCGCCATGTTGGATTCTGTAGATGGAATAAGATATGTATCGTGATTTTAGTTAATGATCCATGGGAAATTGTCACACTTTGGTAACTAGATAACGAGAGATTGTGCCACAGGCTACAAAGTTCCATTTGCAATTTTGGTATTCTCGTTTTCAGATGATGTAGCTTACGTGGAGCTGAGGGAAGACATTATTGATGTTACTGATACCCTAACTGATGGCACCGATGTGTCTATTAAGAATGACCTCGGATTTGTCAACGACAATCCATTTACCCCATTTGCCCTAAGCAACTTTGATTCCCCGAATGGGACACGTAGGGGTACATTTGAGTCAGACAAATGTTTATAGAGATATTTCACCACCTCGTGCCGGTCCGTACCCATGGCACGCGACCGGAGCATTTGCGGAGGACAGGGAGCACTGATTGTGGGCGTTGTGTGTGGGAGTTGCTCGACCTTGACTGACCTGTTTTTCTTTCAGTCTTATCTTTATAGTTTGACAACGTTCCAGCGCCACTGTTACATGTAGTGTAGGGCTTTGGGGTCCGATCGTGGCTAAAAGTCCCCCCAGACAGCTCGGATGCTCTATCTGACATACCTGATTGCTTTGAATTTGGAATAGAGAAGACCAATGGTAATGTAATACACTTTGCTAGGTATCAGGAAACATTGATACACAGGTATCACGTTATACATCCAGAACAGAAAACACGGCAGGATAGTGACTGCCAGGACAGAGGACAATGTTTGCGTCTTGCTCCCGAAGCCACCGTGCTATGTGTCCTAGGTAACAGTCAACATGACGGACGATATATCAATAGGAAAAGTTGGCACTCTACCAAAAGTGCTCCCCTCCCCCTCCCAACCAACCAAGCAATCAACCACACAAATACACACACACACACATACACACACACACACACACACACACACACACACACACACACACACACACACACACACACACACACACACACACACACACACACACACACACACACACACTCACTCACAGAGAGCTCAGCTGCTGATACGTCCAACAAATGGACATATAATGTTATTTCACCCGCTTGGCACATTGTTTGGAACGGCCCACTACAACAGCACAAACATATCATAACATTATCATCGTCCATCATGGCTGATAGCACAGGTACAAAAGTCCAACGGTCAAGCGGATGTGTCATGACTGTGATTGGCAGGTCTTTGTTAATCTCCAAGCAGATCCACGCCGGGCGCGAAAATCGTAGTATGCTAGCCAGAGAAGGTCCAGTCAGCCAGAGAGGGTTCATCAGGCTGATGAACCCTCTCTGGCTGACTGGACCTTCTCTGGCTAGCATACTACGATTTTCGCGCCCGGCGTGGATCTGCTTGGAGATTACCCTGCCGGGCTGATGAAACCTCTCTGGCTGACTGGACCTTCTCTGGCTAGCATACTACGATTTTCGCGCCCGGCGTGGATCTGCTTGGAGATTAGGTCTTTGTGCGTGACCCGAGTTGTGCAAACGGAGATCACAAACGTAGGAACCTGCGGTGTTCTTGTATCACATGTTTGTAAAAGATACAAGGGGCCGTTTCTGAGTTCATGTAAACTTCATGTTTCAGAAAAAGGAAAGTGATGATGTTTAGAAATATTGCACGTGCGTCCTTAGACTCATCTCACAAGAATTATCGCCTTAGTGCAGGTTGCGTCTTTCCCATCTTGTTCTTTCTTGGTTGTGCACATGACCCGCACATTAACACTTACATCTCTGACTTTGAAGCATGTTCTTTATGGAGTTTCCCTTCGAAAAGTCTCCAAGATGTTCATTCGTTGCCAGTCACTCAGTCTTGCTATCAACTTGATCGAACCTGGTAAGCACAGGAATTCCTGTCATACAGTACGTCCCATGGCGTTTCAGAGGAACCAGTTCCCTGCTCTCATGTTCATGATATTTGGCGCATGACAGTCTTTCAACGACTTTGAAGTTGGGCGAAACTTCCACGGTTAAGTCTGGTAGGAAATCTCTCGCCGCCGGCTAAAATTCAAGGTATGTTGACTACATTCTTGTGCAAACAGACTTCGACGGCTTTGCCTGATTTCAGGTACGTGACTAAACTAGTAATTACGGTTCAAGCAGAAAATGATGCTGACAATTTGGTCAAGAAATCCAAACACACTAGAAATCTCCGTCGCCAGCTGCATATGAAAATCAGCAGACGCACACAGGAGAAAGGCGAAAAAAGGTAAAGAAGGAAGGGGGAATCTCGGAAAGTTACAGGATTAGATACGTCTCCCCCCTTGCGTTCACGCCCCTTGTAATTGTGTAAACACTACTGCTCTTGGATCTTGCGCGTGTACACAATGAGTACGTGATGTCCGCTACCTGTTTCTCAACAAACATGGTGAATTACCAGTAACAAACATAGCAAGTTGGGGCTCAATTCTTGTGTACATACATCACCCATCGACCTATAATTTCAACAAGATTGTTAAATTTGAGATGTAGATCATCTGTGTACTATTCTGACATTAGCAAGCAACGCCCCATGTTGTCAAATATCAGCAAAATCCACTTATGCCAACTATTATATCCTTATATGGAGAGAACGTTTTCTTTGGCAGATGCAATTTTGATCATCTCGGCCCGCGGCTCTTTGGTCATTTAATTTTGATGGGACATTCAAACAACAGGCATCCGCGCGCTGTCGAACTGGCAGACACGCTCATGGTCATCTGATATTTCCTGCGGGTTGACGAGGGGAGTCATCTCTCATCACAACCCGCCTGTCCTGTCTCTGGCGGACATTGACGTGAAACATAAACTCATCTAAATAGACTTGGATCCCGTCCCAACGTCAAGTCCATATAACCGTGGTATGAGAAGTGAGTAAGACAGAGCTGGAAGGGGTCCTCCGGTTGGCAGGCCTAGGGTTGCATAAGGACACCGCTTGCCTGCAGGCGAAGGTTAGCTACTTTGGGCGGTTTCACTGTCATGAATAAGTATCCCTGACAGGATAAGCAAAGCAAGCTTATCACAGGGCAAGCTGTGTGTCTGCCGAGACGGAACATTGGCACAAACAACCCTAAGAACATGTCTAGTAGTGCAAACCCTTGAACATGATGCCCTACCTCTTCGTCGTCTTATTATGGATGACGCCATCTTGGACCTGAGAGACCGCCGGAGGCCTGACAGTAGTGGGCGTGGGTCCCAGCTACCTGGTAAACTTTTCCTACGGGGCAACATCTGAACTCAAAATATTAGATGGTAAATATTTGATGTTTGGCCACCGTGTGCTAAGGTACACAGGAGTCACTGCTGGTGCCAGTACAGGAGGCGGGCCTGCAACGCTCCCAGGGTGCACTACGATCTTTGAACTCATCAAAACAGGTGCACGACCCATGGAAATGTTCCTGAAAATATCCTTGACTAAACAATTTTTTCTGCTTTTGTTATTCACAGGCATACATTTCTCCCGTTTTTAGGTGAAGTGAAGTATAGCGGTACCAGGCACCGTTTGTGTTACCCAGCAGAGCGACACACGTATGTCAATGGCATTTCCACAGTCATGACAGTTTTGGCTCACTGCTCGCTGCCGACACAAGGGAGACTTTCACAATCCGACACCCGGACTGGGACGTGCAGACTCAACTGGCAAAACATGTTGACAGCCAGCATGGTCCGGAAATTCCCGAGGGGGCGGAAATGTTCCTGGAGGGAGTCACTTAGGCGATTTTCTGGTCCAGCGGGGGGTAGCGAACAGCGTTGAGCAGGTGGAAACGATATCACAACTAGAATGTTCTGTGCAGGACCGGTCCTACTCGGTACTGCCCAGTTCTCTGCTGCATGGCAGCAGTTCACGTCCCTCAGACACGGTTAGTCCGAACATTGAGTTTAACTAAATGCCCTTGGTCCGAACCAGCCATCACATATTTATACCCAGGCTCCTATGTCAGACTTTATGTCGTAAATGGACATAGGGAGACCAGTGTGTGACCATAGGGGCAAGGCTGACCAGCGGGAGGATAATTTCTGTCGAACCCCTCCAGCGTCTAGTGATATGAAACTGCCCGTCATAGTCAGATACTCTTCTACACGTGCACATGCAAGTTTACTGGCGCTACAAGAGATAGTCCAAACGGTGCTATCATAGTGCGGGGTTTTATAAGTTTCGATGATCTTGACACATGTAGAAATAAAATTTAAGCACACGTATTGATAGCTTTGCCCTCGTCTGATTTCGCTGCTAGCGCGCTGTAAGAAACAATATACAGAGCCTTTCATGACACAATATACTAAAATGAATGAATGAAATACGTTTGTTGTACGTTTATGCTCTTACAAGCTAAGTACATGTCATTACGACAAAGCTTCTATGTACAATTAGTGATAAGAGTGTGGTATCTTACTACATCTACAAAAGACTAATAGATATTTACATGATGCATGCACGATACGGAACCACAGAGTGAGACGTAGGAATGTTGTCCTTGGATAGCTGAGGCGCTGTGTGAATCTCACAAACTCGTCAGATCGGACGCGCCTTAATCAGAGGAAATGAGTGCAGAATGTGAAACATGTTGACAATGTGGACCAGCGCGTGTTGCCCCGTAACTTCCCGTGCGTCAGTAGAACGGCAGAGAAAGTGAGTTAACCTTACAACATGCATCACGTAACCCAGCTGACCAAGATGGATGGATTGTTCGCCTCGTCTGATGATCTACCCGGAAATCAAGCCACAGAGGGTCATCACGGCCGACACAAGGCTATAGGTCAAGTTCAAGTTCAGGTTGTTGATTCAAGTTGACAGTCACTTGATACGAAATGGGTGTTGGCGTCATGGCTTAAACTATTTACCTTCCTGACTTCATTCTGTTTTCTACATGTTTACCAATTGTATAAGTTTTTGTTATTTACCGTAGTTTCATTTTATTTCTTATGTAAGTTGACTTCAGGTAGAGTAGTGTTTATTTTGTGACATTAATGGAGATCATAATAAAACAAATAAACAAACAAACAGAACTGTTCACAGTATGCCAAACAACTGCAGTTCTGGGGATACTAGTACTGTGCAGTAGCTGTCGGGGGTAAAGGGGAGAATTCCCTCGGGGGAATTCTAGGGAATTTCCGTCCGGACTTCCGCTTCCCAGCATTCCCCCGGCTTCCGCCACTCAACAGAGACGCACCGCTAGAGATATGACCACCATTTCCTAATACCCAATTACATAAAATACCTTAGAAATACCAAAAATCATAAAATACTGTTTGGTGTGTCCAGCAGAAGCTACAACATTCAATTGCAAGTGGACTGCCATGGACTGGGTACTGCTGTAGTAGTCTTGTGTGTGCTCGTCTTCAGTTCATATATGTTATAGAAAGTTCCACTGATGTTTTCCCCTCACCTTTCTGTCCAAACCAAAATCAAACCTGTTTTACCATTTTGTAATCAACAGTGTATACAATGTATTTGATTCATATTCTAATCTGGTTCCCATAAACGAAAATAGAGGCTCGAGCTCTTCTTGTCGAATAGCCAACATATATCACTATCATAGCGTGTTATTCCACTCCTTATTTGGAAACAGTCTGTCGTGCTATCTTCTCCTAGCTATCCCCGTGTCAACGCCGAGGGCTTTTCCCAATTACTAGCTGACTTAGAAATAGACAAGTTTGGAAACCTCCTGTCAGGTGCCACCCTATGATGAGGTCCTGTCACGTGAGATGGCGTCAGGCCAAGGGCAGAGAGCTGACAACACGCGCTGCTTCAAGACAGATAACATGTCGGTTTAAGAGAGCTGTTTTGCTATTTATTTTGTCTAAGAGCCTCCATGAATCAGGTCAATGCTACGGCAACAGATCCGTTCCAGTCCACCCCACGCGGTCTTGTTTTTGGCGGAAAGTCTTGCGAAAACGTACTTGAACTTCGCGTGCGGGTCCAACTCACTGAAATGTCAGGTGTTACATATTGAGACATACTCTTCTTAATACTCCTATTTTTAGCGTGTTGCAAAATTCTTGTGGCTCCCAGGTATTTACGTTTAGGCACGTTCGGACAGACCTGCTGTTCGCTCTAACGGCTGCCGTGTAATGAAGCCTAACGAAGAGCAGATGGGGAGACAGGTACTGCAAACCCCTGGCTCTCATTTCGATGTTATGACCATATAAGGAAATGTCAAGTTTGTTTTTTAAAACGTCGTCTGTAGATGGCATTATACGTCATCTTAAATAACGACATCCTTCCTGGCGGGAAGGAACTGAATCATTTAGATGCAAATCCTTAAGGAGCGACCTTCTACAAGACCTAGCGTTGTCGGGGCTCCTGAAGACGTTTATTTGAATTGGCCCAAAACGATGACCTTGCTCCTTTGCGGTGACATCCCTTGTTGGGTTGGAAACTGGTTCACATTCCTTGATGGGACGGGGAAGAGTGATTTCCGGCAAACCTGGGGGAAGTTTGCCTCCACTTTCGTCAGGACCCGTTTGTTGTCCGTTGCCTATGGCAACTGTAAGGGCGCGGTCACCTAGTCCTTAAACGGCTCGCACGCGTCCTGTAAATCTTGGAGTTGTTATTTGTAGGCATGTTTCACAGATATCGTTTCAAAGTGAGGTACTGTAAAAGGGGAAATGTTCGAGGTGGCTTCATATTCGCAGTGGAGAGGTCGATATATCCACCGTGAAAATTTTTCTTCTGTCTTCTGCCCACCTATCCCCCTTGTCAGTCAACCGCGAACTCAAAACCACCGCGGACATTTTCCCTTCCACAGTGTTACAGTATTTTTACGATCGTTTCTGTGCAAGGTGAGGGTCGTCGGAGATATCTATAGCTAAACTCTTGGGTCTAATTCGTGCCAAAAAGTTATTATTAATATCCACTTCTATTAAGGGTAGGACAGACATGGGCACAATGTGAAATCTGTAATCATTGAGGCACTACCTTGATATCATACTCATCTGACAAAACGGTTCAAGACCGTCATACTGCAGACCAGCTTGCAGTGTAAGTGATAGTTCATTTGCCCTTTCTACAAATGAAATCATCGTATGTCCAACGATATTGATTTAGCGCTAAATCAGTTAACGCTCTAATGTTGACAACTTGACACAGATACTGATGACCTCTAGATCCGAAGGGAAGCATTCTCATATTTACTTCCTCTACTTTACAACGAAAGCACTAACACTTATCAAGTCAGATGACGCACAGGGAAGCCATATGACATGTCAAGTTGTCAGTATCGCACACAAACTACGAGTTCTCCTGCACAGCCTGCGTACTTCTCTATCTTGTTACGTAACACACATCCCCGAGTGCCGTATTGAATTCCTGTTTTACAACGCAGCATTTCGTAGTGTGCTGTAAGTCACTGTTCCTGACGAGTTCAATCTGCCTTATTCTAGATTAGAGCGGAAAGGAGAAACGGCTTCGGGGACAACCGGGCGGGCCGCGGTTAAACTTGGGCGATAGGCCTTGGACTGTTGTTGAAGAAAGGGACCGAAGCATGCCCTGGGACCGGCGTTTACTGACGTCTACACATAAATCACGTGACGTAGGAACAGGTGCACATGCCACACTCTCGCTGGCAGTCTTGCATTCCTAAGTCAGAGTTAGTAGATTTAAAAGCCATGAGCCGCCGGCGTTAGAGTGTAGCCAATGTTTATGAAGTATAGTCTTGGAACATTGCAAGGAACTGAGTGTTGAGCATGACAACGACGTTGTTAAAGAAGTAAAGCAGTCGTCTTCTAATGTGTCACTTGAGTAAGATGGGGAAGGAAGGGGCACGTCGAGCCATTATCTCCTGGCACGGCACTGGTGATGTTCCCTCACCGCTTCCACTTGGCACGAGTGGAGAGGGGCGGGGCCGAAACCACAACATCAACATGTGCTTCCAGCTGCAACCAGAAAGTCACTTCGGGACAACCAATAGGCGCCCAACTCACAAACAGGCATGGACCAATTGCGTACACTTCCGGCCCGTAACTATCTTGTCTGAGGGAAAAAATAAGGTTTGATTGAATGGCATCTGACCCGGCATTCCCGTGCTCATGTCAAAAACGTAAGGAGATTCCATGGCAAAGTTTCACTCACCTTTGTAACCTGGGAAGCAGCCCACGCATTCTCCGCCCTATAAAACCGAGCCCGTCCGTGGGACACACCTTACTTCTTCACAAGACTTCAACCTGTCAAGGGTCTTTCGTGTCGACGACGTTTTCAACAACTCCTGCAGTGACTTTCACCGCACCGTTTCTTCGTGCCTTCTGTAAGTAGTGATGCTTTCCGTTTTTTCTTCTTCAAGCTTTTTTCTTAAAGGATCATTTCCTCTTCCAACGTGAAATTTCTTCAGCCAGAACAATCTCTTCGCTGTGCTTCGCGATCGCTTGTCCATGTTGGAAGAAATGCTAGTTTTGTTGTGTTCGATGTTTTACATTTGACATCATCTGAGTAAGCCACATTTACCATCATTTCTAGTACCATTTCTAAGTTCCATTGCCAAGTAGAAAAACGTAGTATTGAACGAAGGCGGATTGTTACTCTTTAAATTTTTTACGTTGTAAATTTAAGCATTTGTTCTCCCATAGTACGTTGGGGTGTGTATGGTAGTGTGTTTACCACTAATGGATCCATTCATCTGGAGTGTTGAGAGTTACTGTGGCCTATGTGTGCAGGTAACCGCACTCTTGCGGAAGTTGATGGTACTTCAATTTATCAACGCCCCTTGAAGTTTTCTGCTCTTTCTGTGTTGTACCTTTCGTGACTTATGTGGAACGGAGGTAGTGTCACCTTTGATCACCGAAGAAGATCTGCTCAAGTTTGAGCAACAACTATTTTCTTGCGTGTTCTCGGTCAATTTGCGAAAAAGTAGCACAACTGTGTGTCGCAGTGGGATTGAATGAGACCTCTGGCACTTTGGCTGCACCATGCCATCAATATGCCCAAACCACGCACGCCAACGACACTTAGACTTGTGCTGATCTGTGTGGGATGGTAAAAGCATCAAATCAGGGTAACTGGAGTAAACTGGTTGGAACTCGGTCAGGCATGCGTCAGCCGGAGCGTAAATGTTTCAAATCTAGCGCGAGAAGCCGCAAAAACTTAACTTCAATATAATACTTACGTGTGGAGGAGGGAGGAGAGTACCTGAATCTTCAGTTTAGGCAATGCAGAGCAAGAGACATCTTCATTCAGAAATTTAAGTGTCTGTCAACAACATGAAGGTAATGTGTTTAAAACGTCGAAGCTAGAATTTGGTTTGCTCCCATCTCCAAACGTCGAACTCATCGCAGTGTTATAGACCTTCAGACTTTCTTCCAAACCATAAACATTGTCAGTTTGTTTTTCTCGTGTGCCAGCTGCTAACCGCAGGGGAAGCCAGTTCCTGCTATAGACATGCTCCCAGAGTTTGTCAATGGCACTCAGGCCTCACTCTGCCCTCTGTAAAAAGATCTCTTGACGTCTTCTTCCCGCCAAAGTCGAAATGTGTTTTGCTTTCAGCGTCTCTCAGTGGGAAACCGCCGAGAGCTGCCAAGAATTCCAAAGGCAGGAAATACCATAGGCGGGTTTAAGTTGACTACCAGCTGTATTTACCCCGCGGCCACGGGCGGTTACCATGGAGAGGCGCAGCTCTTGACTCTTCCAATCTTAAACGTGATCAACAACTTGTTGAGGAAGGAAAGCTGTAATGCTAACACGTCCGAGCGTCTGCTCTGTTCAGTTTTGTCTGGAAACAGTATGAAAGCGCCGATATCACTTATATAAACATAGAATGAATGACACATCGGATGATCCTACAAAAGTACAGTCATGCTGTGTTTTACCTAGATGAAAGCATCCGTATCGCCGAAACCGCGTCTCTTAAAAGGAAGGATATGACTGTCTTGGAATGTTCTACTTGACGCAAAAGTCTTAGATAATCAAGGTTAGATGTAGTTGGCAAGATGACTGGAAACGTTATTGTAGATAGAAACGTCCAATAAGACATCTAGGTGTGGCTGCCCACAGCAAAGTTTCTCCACATGGTAGTCATACAGAAGTTGTATATTATATATATATATATTAGGGACTCAATCATCACGCTAACTCAAGTGCGCCACCACGAAGAGTTTACAGATGTCTGAGCTAAGGCAGAACAAAGGCGTCTATTATCTGATATAATATAATTTGATCAATGTAATTTAGAATCGAAACATTTTCTAAATCAATGTCAAATCTGTCATAAAGGCGCAAACGTAACCGTTTGACTCTCATCACTTTATTTGTCAAGGATTCTCCCTGAGTGCCGGCTGTATGTGTGTCCCCGTTCCACAACAGAGACGACAGTGTCTGTAGATACAGTACGTGATCGGCAGATCACTCAGGACGTCATAATAAATGTGCTGACAGACATAATTAGCTTTTATAATGTCCTCCTGACAAGTACTATATTGTTATTACCTGTTTTTCCAACGGTCTTACAACGCGACCTGCTTCCGCCCTTTCAGCAACCACGAAGGCCCCGCGAACGCTTCAAATAGAATCTGTGAGTGTGACAAGTTTGGGGCATTTGATTTGCTAACCCAATGCCAAACCCTAAAGCGTAATACTTTTCCAGTCTCCCGTCCTAACGTTCTCACAGCGCGGCCTGATCACGAAAGAACCTAGCACCAGGGCTAAACAGCCGATGATTGACAATGTAACTAAACGATGTTTGAGTTGTGTCCACGTCTGCTGAGTAAATATCGCCACAGTGCGGACTTTGTACCCTGCAGGAATAATGGTTACACCTTTTAAGTATTGAATCATGAAACTAATCATAATTCCTTAAGATACAATCTGTGTTAGAGAGATTCATGAAAAGGAGTCTGCCGTTATCTTGGTGTTGTGGTTTTCGTCAATTGGCGTCTACAGAAGAGAAAAGCCGTCACCCTGCCAAAGGTCAGAGCAACGCAGCAGCTCGAATGTCTGGCAAATGTTGTGTGTGCCAGTGGGGGAGACGAACACGACCCAGCTATGTGGAGAACGTTCCTCCAGCTGTAAACGTTGTGGACATTACTCACTAGTAACTGCGTACCTTGTTGGTTAGAGGAAGATTCCGTCTCGTGTGGAGCTGGCTCAGTGTCGGTGGGTCTGACGAGACGACGGCCGCCGCGCGATGGGCCTCCGAACTTTGCAGGAATGAGAGGTGTTGTAAAATGGGCGTGTATACAACAGCACAAGGGTGTGGGGTGGACCCGGACTACCCTATCTTGATATGCACGAGTCCTGTATAAACCCTGTGTGTTAGCTGCATTACTCATTAGCTTAAACAATCGATCGGGGGATCTTATCAGTGCCCAGAAAAAACATCTTAAAAGTAAATTTGACATACCAAGTGTGAAGAAACTTGCAAGCCGTGAGTGAATCATCCTCGTTCACCAGGACCCTTCCGCTCCACGTTACATCGCTCGCAGAAAGGGCCCTGGTAACACGGGATGGCATCCATGGTTATTACGATATCGCCACCAAAACAGCTTCAGCCAATCAGGGGGGTTAAAATCCGTTTGCTTCCTCTCATCGGAAGCAAGCGCGCAAAGAACGCTGGGAAGCTATCAACCAATCAGGTTACGTGTTACTGCTAGCTCATTAATTATTCATGAGCTACAACTGCCGTTTGTCCCAAATAAGGGTTAGCTCATTAACTATTCATGAGCTACAACTGCCGTTTGTCCCAAATAAGGGTTAGCTCATTAATTATTCATCAGCAAGTCTCGTCGACCTGCAATAACCATGGATGCCATCCCGTGTTACCAGGGCCCTTTCTGCGAGCGATGTAACGTGGAGCGGAAGGGTCCTGGTGAACGAGGATGGAGTGAATGAGACCACACAAAAATTTTAAACAGAAGATCTCTTAGTAGATATAACATTCATAAAACGTACATAAAAGCCCATAAAAGTTGGCCTGAGACACTCGACAGGCCCGGAAACATTAACAGCGGACTCCCACCTGTTGATGATAACCACGTGAAAGATGTTGTGGGCTGTGATAGATGTCGCCCTAGTTGTGTCGAGTTTTACAGTGTAACATCTGTGCTGTCCATCCTGTTGTCACTAGTTCTCCCGGTCAGATTGAACCAGTAAAACCAGTTTACGTGAGGAAATTGAACGTGCCCTTTTGTGTGTTTGATGATGATCCTGGAACGTAGAAAAACGTTTTCTAGGTCAGACTCAACAAGAAAAGAAAGCGTGCCCTGTGCTAAAGAAAATATAATATGTCATTACAAACTTAGTTTTGCTTGGTCCATGATGGGGTGTTTAATTCCTAAAGTACTGTATCATTGCAAGACGGAATGAAGGTTAAATGCACTCCAAGCGGATAGCATCAAATTGCAGCACACGCGACCCACCCCATCTTTCCTGGCCTGACACATCTCTACCTCCTTTCATCGGACTCGCTCGATGGTGATAAAGACAAACTCACATTGAGCAGTAGAATCCAGTCGGATCCAGATGGATATCAGGGGCAGATATACAAGAACCTTGACCCAGACGAATTACAGGCCTAACTGTAAATATCCCAGGTGGAATGGTTGGACCACGCCACTGATAGCATTGACTTGGAGGCTGTATATGATGAGTGGGATGCAGTGGCAGAACTTGTTACAATATGGCCGGTTGAGATATGCAGAAAACAGATCAGAGGACGTTCCAACCAGGTATTAGCCAGAGCGTCATCCTGTTTCAGTTCCGGGCCGCCTAATTAAGGTAGAGCCTGGAACTGAAACAGGATGACACTCAGGCCAACCAGGTATGGTAAGGACGAATTCTGGTCAACATGCGCTGTTGGCACGAACCAACCAGCCTGCCCTTGCCCCATTTTTGGTGTTTACGTTCAATTGCCAGTTGGCAAGAGTGGCAACAGGAAAGTCCAGAGATTATCTGGCGAAATACTCAAGGAGAAAACATGTCGATTTCGTCGAGATCCGTCGAGACATTTATCAGAAGAATCTTGATAAGCACAACTTATTTCCTGTTGTTAACTCAGGAGGAGAGCTGCCTTATATCTCGGGTGTTCTTAGTTTTCCGCGAAAGCTCGGTAATGATGACTACTCCGATTAAGCCCCCCTCTCACTGGACCCGCGGCACGCTGGCGGCGTCGCTGCGTCCTACTGATTGTGTTTGTGTTACTCTTGACTTTATAATGGGAATATCATTCAAAACGTACAACTACAAGTATGACCAAAAAGACAACAAAACACACAAACCTTAAAAAGATTCGTTTTTTGTTGATGAAATTCGTGCTTTGTCAATTAGGTCGGCCGTAGCGACGCCTCAGGCGTGCCGTGGGTTCAGTGAGAAGGGGGGGGGGGGGACTTTAGAGGGAGGGGGTATCTAACCTCCTTACTTGAATAAACATCCTTTTTATTGGCAAACAGACTCTCGCCCCCCCCGAAAACTTTACTTTCTTGACATGATCTAACACCTTTATATATAAAGTCTATAATTCGTGTATTTAAGTATAAGTTAAACCGATGTTTTTTGTCAGCGATTGCTATGTTGTTGTGACAGTATTGCCGGGTGTCCATCTGACCTCAGGGACGGAGGCTGAAGGGTCAATACGACGACCGTGCTTTTCTCCGCGTATCTTGAGCCTACGTTTGCCCCCTGGAAACCTGCAGCTGCAGGAAGGGAGCGTCTATTCATAGTCAGGCAGGTCACCGTGACCTCCCCGCCTGCAGGAGCGGAATGCTTACAAGGCCGTGACATTGGCATTGTCAGCTTTGTAGCTTCCTGACAAACATTTCTGTAATCAGGTCCGGTCCTCCACCTTGACTCTTTATTTTGGCCGTGACCTCACAGCCTGTCCAAACCCTTAACACTTGACCGTGACTTAACGTTTTGAACCGAATTATAAATAGAGCGACGCATGGTCTTTGACATGATCATCACAGCTTTACTGGACATCCGGAAATTGAAACGTTTGGATAAAATAACACCACAAAACGTCTGTGTCTGGTGCTACTTGGTGCGCATATACATATGTACATATATGTATATATTAGTCGGCCCACCCAATGATAGTATATATAAAAAATCAAATTGCCAAACATGCCTATAGATATACAAAGCAGGCAAATAGAGTTGATAGTATGCAGAGAAATATGATTTGTCCGACATATTTCTGGAGCCCTATGATAGGTCCCTCGTGCGGCCATGCTTGACTGAAGCTCGCTCCACACAGACGGAACTCGGCCCATCTGCCGCTCATTACCAAGGTCACGTCGCCACTAACGACTTATTAACTTCCCGCCAGCTCCTGCGCCTTCTGCGATAATGGGGATAACAAGTGATCATGGTGGGACCATGGTGGAATCCAGGTCGCGCAGCACGATCCGGATATGGGCACTCACGTGACCAAGGTGTGAGACTAGACCTTTCCCGCTACTTTGTCCCAGGGCCTGCTTCGTCCCACAGGACTCTTGTATCTACAGACTTCTATTGCCTAAACAGTGAAGACCTTTGTAGAAGGAAGGAGTAAATAAAAGTACAGAAGGTATTACTCTCAATCGGCCCCCTAGTTAATCAATGGACCCTTGTAATAATTTGTATTCCCCGCGACCGTGTTGCTGATCATGACTTCCCGTCCCACCTATTCTCCAAGCAGAGGTTGGTTGGGAAGATTGTGACATCCTTCTCACATGCACCGTTTTCTCAGAAAACGGTGTATATGAGAAGAAAGTAATGTTCTTCTCAATCACTCTTTGCTTGGAGAGTAGCTCCAGCCAGCTTTCTGTATGAAACATTCCTTTGCTGAAGTTCCCTTCAATTCCTTCATATTAGATAGACAGGACAGCTGGACTATGTAATTGGAATGATAATCCAATATTGGTTATGGCTTTAATTTCTCTGCCGTCGTTACGACCTGCATTTGGTGCAGATGCGAATCCGTCTTCTCTTTGCCGTTCAAGGGCACACGTCTGAAGAAATAGGACACTTCGGCCTCTACCGCGCTCCTGCCAGCCTCCTACTAGCGTTAGCCTCGACTACCATGTAACGTTAATGTGTGAAGCATTAGAGACTGTCTGGGTCAGCTGGTGACAGAACTGGTGCTGTGCCCGGACATGACCAAATAAAGACCAGTGTCTGGTCCTTTAGTCACCCACCTGTCTAACGTGTACACGCCGGCGACTAGTCAAGTGTTCGGGAATAAACATATCACACACGGGCCAACTCCTGAGCAAACACAGAGGATCTAAATATCACTCGGGGTGAGGTCAAGGACTGGAAGAACATATAGAGCTGTATTTGCACTGCATCACCTCTGACAAGTAAAACGTGTAGACCAAGGTGGCGACATATGTACATCTATAGCTGTACAGTGATATCACGACTGTGAAAAGCTCTGTACGGGTGGGATCGAGTACATTGCAGTCCTCATTTGGGACATCAATGGCATACACCTTGGCCAGTAGAACTGACAATAATGAAGGGCAAGCCAGCTTTCTGGCGTGTACAAAAATGTCTTATTATGTTATATTTTGTTCTAGTGTTAAGAAAAACAAAACTTAAAAAGCTATTTGTACAAATTGATATCAGCCCATACACATAATGCCTAATTTCTCACCGCTACTATTATAATTTCTCTCTAGGGGCTGTCTCTCAACATCTGCGCACACAGGGTACGATATCTGCCAGACATGTAGACCCTGTTATGCCATAGTTCACGATGGGGACACCAAGACATTAGAAGCAGAATAAGACCACCACATGCGTTCAGTGCTACACTTGAGTCTCACGAGTTATGATATGTTATGTACCCCAGTAGAGAGGCAGGTTTTATGTCAGTTTTATTACATCGACCACTGTAAACGTAATGTGACTACCTCGCTGTTTTAAAACGCAATTCGCCTGACAGATGTTCGGAGGGCAAAGATGTCTCTTCTCTCTTCACACATGTCGCATAGTCGGCACTCGATTTGTAGTCGAAAGACTCTTGTTTAGAAAGTTGCGGTAACTCAATATCTTAAAAGGTCGCGAGGAAGACCACCCATAGAACCCGAAATATGTCCTTCTCTGGCCTCCTTTCGACACGGCTGGAGGAAGGAACTCCTGTCTATGTCTGTCTTAGGGTCATGGCTGAAAGACGATCCGTCAAAAGTAGAACGAAACCACTTCATGGTGTTTACTGCATCTCTTTGGTAAGGTTTGCAATCAAAAGCACTTTGCTGGAAACTTTTATCGTCAGAATGAAGAATCTAAGAGAAGATCTGAACGAAATTCTCATGAAGTCTTTATGTCAGTATGCTTGAGGATCCTTGAGGAACGCAAAGACTGGTTTGCTCTCAGGACATATGATGTCTGAACACGCGGATGAAAAGTCAAACGTCAATCCAACTAGGGAAAACGACATGCTTTCTGTTCTTTAACTAAGCGTTCCGGTCAAGAACCTCCTCACAGCTAGCTATGTCGATTTGGCCGATTTAAGTCACATCGCGAGATTTGCCCATTACCAATGATTTACTTCACAGGTGGAAACTAACGATAAGCCGCGATTCTGGAGCAGTGATCCGTCAAATCCAATTCCGACTGCTGACAGGATCCGTCTAGCTCGAGTTATGAAGGAGGACCACAAATGAGCAACAGATGAGAGCCATAACCGGCCTTTCAAAACTTTAATTACATTTTATGTGGCCACATGTGCGTCGTTTAGAACGTTGCCTGTGGCTGTGAAGTCAGACTGTTCGGAATGCGTGTGTCACGAGCCCCGCCATTGGAGAGATAAGTGTTCATTACCGCCAAATTCACCGGGGGCCTCAGGGAACAGGAGGGCAATCAGGGGCCAGACAAACTTAGAACAAGTCATCTCTAAATAGAAAACAGAAATGTTCCTTTCCATTGACCAGGGACCCTCTCTGAGTACAATGAATACGTTTGTGACCTTGGGAATCGACTGCACCATGACATCGTGAGGGTGGGCAGATTTTAGTGCACAACAAGCGCCGATGTAGAGGTTTAATCCTTCGGCACATCCAGTCAATATTTGTCAACGCGACCGATGTTTACAAGACCTGTGTAGATATTCCCTAAGCAGTTTGGGTAGACTATATTGATGATAGATAGGGGTAAGAGGATATCATTCCAGATGACGTCATAAATTCCATAACCCATCTAAACGGAGAATTCTCTGAAGTCCTGCCATCGTTGTGTTGTACATATGGGATATTTGGGTCATCAGAGTATCTGTTGTCACTCATTATGACGCATGTTGCCTACCCCCCAGGCCGACAGGCACCAGAACAGGGGAGTCATGACCAGTTATTGACATGCCTCTTCTCTCATCCTGTTTCCTCCAGTCGTCGCTATGGAGATGGCATCTGTTGCTAGGCAGCATTAGTCAGTAGGAAATGTACAGCAAATAACGTTACCTTGCAAACGAATGACCGACTAGTGAGACAAAGCTAACGTTTCAGGACCCAGACTTCATTCCCTCAGTCGGGTCCGGTAGGCCGAGGGTCTCGACGTCTCTCCCAAAGCCGCGGTGCAGCCAGCGCAGTAACATTTGCCTACATAAGCATACATCTTACCGTAAGAATCTGTCTTTTACAACTCTACAGAAGAAAAGATGACTGGGCTCAGAGTTTTCCTGGTCGTGCTGACGTGTCTAGCGGGACTGATGTCGATGGTCGGCGCCAACGTACTGCTGTCTGAAGTGCTCTGTAAGGGCGACACGGCCAAGCAAAAGTACACCCTGGTGTTCGAAGGTCTGTGGTCGGCAAAGAGGTTCCCCAAGCAGTACCCAATCTACCGGCCAAAGGCTTCCTGGTCTTCTCTTGTCGGTACGTTGTCTTCCTATTTTCTTTAATAACCTGGTGACTTGTATGATATATACTAATATGTATCAAAATGTGATGTACTACATATCATTTAGCGTTCTAATAAACCAAACAGTCACTGAGTCAGTGTCACAAAAAGGTAGACGTTTTCCAAAATATCTGGTCACCCCATGTAGTGTTCTGCGATTGTGCGTTCAGCGCGCATAGTTGGCGTGCCATCACGAGGCACAGATGCCGTCCGCTCGCTACAGTAGGGCCTGGAGGTTGAAATATATTTTCCTCGGTGTTAAGTACGACATTTGTTTATGGATGATAACCATTAGACGTTAGGTGGTAAGCTTTATTAGATTATTGTGTTGCAAGACAGAGTTTTGTGACGCCGTTCTGTAAGGATTACCATTGCTTTTGTATGGATCTGATGTGGCTTAGATGAACGGACAGAGCACAGCCTACTTTTTACACAGCTGGTAGCGTTTATACACAAACTAACGCGGTTGCTTGAAATGCGCACCAGCAAAGGTTTGTTTGAACAATTGCGCCCAAGGTAACAAGCCATACTACAAAGGGACACCGGTGCCTTTCTGTGACCTTCAAATTCCACCGCATTTTGCTACCCCTCCTGCCCATATATCCTAATGCCATGCAATACCAACTGTTTGAACGCACTGCCGATCAAAGGATAGAATTTATCAGCATTATCCGCCAAAAAGGGTCCATAATTCTTGCCACACGGTAGGTAAAAATATGACCATAGCTTTCCAGTGTGAACAGGGCTCTAGATATCACACAATATCGTCTGTACGTGTTTTGCCGCTCCTCCTACGGTATACGTAGAGCCAGCCATGAGAGTTCGTGAGAGGCGCTGCCCTGCCAGGACCGGGCAGAGTAACTGGTTACATGTTCGTGTAGTACCACACAAGACTATGAGACCGCTAGCTGCGTTAGAACGAGCCGAGGATCGCAATTTCACAGCAGTTGCCTTCATATGCTTTTCTGCACACGGTCAAACCTTTTCTGTTCGGGGGCTAATTAACCACTAGCCTCCATGATTAAGGAATAGCTCTGCAACCTTGTGTGACGGAATGTTCTGATGAAGACAGGCGACTGGGGGTGGAACAGACGGCATCTTTCAGCATAGGAAGTGATGCTGCTTCCAGGGAAAGCATTCCCTCAGTACCAGCGGGATGGCAGAACCAGTGAAATCCACTCACGGATCTAGTTGCGAGCGGTTCTGTCAACTGGGAAGGGGGGTTAATGTAACCGTGCATCGGCTGCCAGCAATGCCGGAACACCGGCACAGACTGGCCGTGACCAACTCTTCCTTTTGGCGAAGATTGACCACTCAGATATTTACACCTCACAGACATTTATACTTTTGCTGGACCAAACTCTTTTCTTTGAAGGCTAATCATCCAATAATCTGTGTTTAAATAGGACAGATACCTCTGCAGAACGTCTATCACAGTTGCTACACCGTGTCCTTTTAAGTGAAAGACAAGCATCTGGCAGCTCGGAACGTGGTGAAAGTGACATATTGGTGGGGCATTGTCACGTCAGACAAAACCATATCGTTCAAACATGAACATGAAGTTTTCCTTTTTTTCAAATTTGCAAATGCTCGTTAATGCGCCATTGTTACTATATTGAGGCTATTGTTTTTCAGGTCAATCGGGATGTTGTTCGATAGCTGTAGGACTATTTCAGGACAGTCGCTAAGTTAGTTAGAAGTAACGTTAAACTATGTGGGAAACGGAATGAATTTATCTGAAAAAGGCCATAAGTTAGATATAGAGACTGAATTTAACACTGGCGTCTATGCCTCAGATCGGGTTTCCGGATTCGGGGCGTCCGCATTTTAGTGCAGCCATCTCTCCGTCAGAGGCACAAGATCAACTGGCCTTGTAAAACACACACATCCCAGCCGCATAAGCCGTGAATACTCCGGTATACGGGTGTGTTCACTTGCTTGAGGCCAAACAGTGGTGTGGAATTTGGCTTTGGCGAAAAAGATAAGCTTCCTCTAGCCTTCGGCTCAAGGAGCAGGTCGTCATATCGCGAAGTGGGACAACTATAGATTGGGAGTGCCGGCCGGAGATACAGAGGTCTAATTGGCATCAACAAACAGACCTAGGTCCTTTGGGCATTCACTGAATTGTTATACGTCGTGACCTAGACTGTGTGGACGACCTCTTGGAAACGATAATGATAACAATGTTGATGATAATGACGATGGTCCCGATACTGATGAGGAATAGAGATGATAGTGATGATGACGCCAATGATAATGAGGACAATGGTTGTGCTGAATGTAGGACGATGTCATAGATGGACGAGATGACAGTTGAACTTGATAAGAGCGAAGAGTATTACCAAAAGCCGTCCACCCATTATCAAAGCCAAGTCGTAATGGATGATTGTACTGTGCAGTTAAAGGTATCTCTGACAGACATCTGGAATAAGACGTTGGTACTTGGTAAGGTTGGAATGAGCGAGGTCAGGACTGGTCCCGTGATTCTTGTGACAGTAATTCCCGACTGAAGCACCGGCACGCGAGTGTGCCGGGGTTGTATTTTTTCAGCTGTTCGGCGCTCCCGGCGCGTGCAAAGTTATCACGCTTGCTTTCCGTGCGGTGGGAATCAACTGTGAAGTATGTTTGTCAAGATCAAGTCATCACGGCACGGCGGTAATTCTAGTATCGCTCACAGCATGCCCCAGTCGTCCCGTGACACTCCAGGATCGCACAGCGCGACCACAGAACGTCGAAGTGCCCCGCTGTCTGTTTTGAAGGGCACGCAGCGCGATGTTTTTCACGTTAACTGCTGTAGTCGTAAATATCTATCCAGTTCGTCGGCATTCCCCGGAAAATTCTAGAGCAACAGACTCCTCTGTTTGTAGGGGCGGCTCGGCAGGAGTTTTGTATCCTTTGACAATTCCAAGAAAATTTGTGTGAATTTTTCGGCCTGTTCACAACTTAATGCCCAGTTTCTGTTTGAAGGAACTATGAAACTGTATTTTACCAAAATTATGCAGAATCGCTTCTGCGCGGCTGCATTTCATTTGGCTTCCGCATGAAGCTTAAGTTCACATGATAATAGTTGTCGCCAATGGAATATAGTAATCTACAGGCAGATGTATGCCTTCGACTTAAAGTTGGCAAGATAAACTGCGCATGTACAGAAAGACGAACAAAACAGCTCGAGCATTAAAAGTCCCGGGCTGGGGCATACTAGTATATTCCTGTGGACTTTTAAGGGCAGCGCTATATTTACGATCCGTGAAATTCCGTTTTTTCTGGCCTTATTCTCTTTGAAGGATTCGCTCTGCTACATTGAAGCCTAACCAGGCATTTGATCACTTGCGTAGGTTACGATGGCCTACTGTGGCAAACGCTACCCATAACAAGTCATTAAGACGATTTTAATTACAATTCATTAGAATTTCAAGTAATGTCCTTGGCATTCAAAGGCAGCCCTGAACCATGACATGATGTGGACTACAGCCAAAAGCTGGTGTCGAGTTTGTTGAGACAACCAAGAGCGACCTGGTTATGCAACTTGTTGACGTTACCTCTGGATCCAATAATACGGCTTGGCACATTTGGATCACAAAGGTCCCCTGTCTAATGAGAAATGTTATCGTAAGTCTGCGGGGTGTCTGTTGTCTATTTAGACATAGCCCCACAGTTGTGTTAGCCTACTCTACAGATGGGTAAATTGACATTCCAAAAGGTTCTTCTCGGTTATTGACGGCTCGACGAGTGGATACGTGATGAGTGCGTGATGTGATAAACCCGCAAGGGTACGGTGAGTGAGGCGGTGTGATTTTGTACAAAGATTGTTCAAAGCTACACCTAGCGACGATTGACAAAAGTGCGAGTGAGATATAGGCCAAATGGGCCAAGTTGTTGATGCTCTTTGCATGTATGCATCAAGGACTGAACGTCGGTTGTCCGATCATAGCATCCCCTAAGGCTTGTGTCCAAAATACATATAATATCGATATAGATTGACAACAATGGGAGACGAAACCATGATTACAACTGGCATAACCTGTTATAAAAAAACATTGTCTGAACGTGTGCGTTTTATGTTTCACCAGGGGTGACCCATAATGACGAATACACGCTCTGGCACAAGGGAGAACTGGCATCGGAGGGAGTCAAGCTGTTCGCTGAGAAGGCCGGCGCCTTTAGGCTGTTCTCTGACTTCGCCAGCTCCAAGGGAACCAATGGCAAGTTCTTTGCTGACGAGATCAAGAAGAAGGGAGTTGGAGAGAGGAAAACGGACTTCGCTATTGATGCTGACCATTCTAAGGTAAGCTTTATGAATACAGGCTTCTATTCAAAATGTAGGCATGCGATAGCACGTTATATTCAGTATTTGATATTTTAACAGATTACGGACATCTCATGCCATTGACGCTGTATGGTAACCAATAAAGGCGAGAAAACGGGACCATAAAGGTGAGAAAATGGGACCTTAAACTAATCAGCACATCGTCTACTTTCCGCTAGGTGTCGTTCATGGTGAAGATTGTTCCCAGCCCAGACTGGTTTGTGGGACTGGACAGCAAGGACCTATGCCAGAACGGGAAGTGGATTGACCAGTTCTCCACCAACCTGGGACCATGGGACGCCGGCACAGACAAGGGATTCACATTCACCTCCCCCAACTGGGCAACGGTGCCACAGGTGAGATATACTCCTGCCGACAGGCGCTGGTACTGCACCATACTTTTCCTCTCCATACAATGTATTCACCCACTGCAGTGGTTCTCTGGGACTGATCGTTCATTTTGTCCCTGCATTGTTTACAGACTTTAAGTGTATGTCCGTTTGGCGGTGTCAGTGTACGGTACAGTCATATGTCACCACATATTCACATGCATACTTCACGTGTTAACAGTGTTTTATTTCAGGCAATAAGAATGAAACGCTGTAGACACATCTGCTATGTTTAATATATATAGAGAGAGAGATTTCTTCTTGTGGGGAAGTTAATGCTTGTTCGTACAAACGCTTTGTATTTTTAGGAACCCGTGTTCCAGATCAGCTCGAAGTTCCCCAACCACCCCGCCAACTCGTTCTACTACCCGAACCTGCGCAAGCTGCCGGCTCTGGCCAGGGTCACGCTGACCAGGGAGGGCGCCGACCTCTCCAAACTGGACGAGCTGGCTGAGCTTGTGGACGAGGCAGAAGAAGGTGTGTGTTGCTGTCTACTCAATGTTCTGAGTACAACGTTATATAAGGAACTTCAATGGAGGAGTGTGTTTTGACAGATTATACCCACACGTCAAAAACAAAATGATAATTTGCGGGGCTTATGGTGCATTTGGGTGGTAATTTAAGTACGTAAATACATTCACGTCATGGCGTATTTCATGTATACAAATATCACGAAATTTTGACACCCCGAAGCTACGCCTAGACATCTAGATTGGATAAACCAGATATAATTACCGATTTTGGTGGCACGCATATACGGTGTTCCTAATCCAGATATTGATCTGGGAATAGAAACTGAACAATGTCACCTGGTTTTACAGTTGTTTCCTTGGACTGTGAGGTGTCGAACTGGTCAGGGTTCAGCAGGTGTAACAGGCGGTGTGGGGGCGGAATCACGGCGCGATCACGGTAAGTACGGACAACTGTCTATCAAACACGTCTACAATATAAGTGTTGAGTAGATAAAGGCACTAGCTAGGAGAGCAAGGAATGACGTCTTCACTCAGTGCTTGCCTTGTGAGAACTGATATAGATGGACAAATGTCCATCCCCTTTATTACAAACCAATCAGTAACAGATGTCTGGTGTCTCTGACCACCAGGGATAGACTGCTCGTCTTCCTGTTGTAATTACAGTAACATCTTGCACACTAAATGTCTCCACGACATAAGAAATATGGAGTCAAGTTCACAAAGCAACAGCTGAATAACTGAAACTAGCCATGTATGATGTTCGCAGGTTTCAGCACGTGTATAACTTCCGTCTATTTGATAGTGACTTTCTTTACTTCTTGCTCCCTTAAATTACCATAAATTACACGTGAAATCATCTAGTGAAATGACAATGCTCGCCAAGCACTAGTATTACCACTGAAGTAATACGAGTTTAACGCTTGGTCCCATTTACGATGGCAATGAAGTTCATTTCTGCTTATATGTTCCAGGTACGTCAAACAAAAGCCACTGAATGGCGGAAAAACATGCCCCCAGCTGTCTGAGATCAAACGGTGTAATACAGACCCCTGTGATGCCCCGAAGGCTGTCAAAACCAACGTCCCCTCAAAACCAAAAGAGTCAGTCAAAACTGTGGAGGAAGTCAAGGAGAAACCAGAAGGTGCGTATTCGTGTTGATTTGCTAATAGATGCTAATAGATTATAGTGTTGCCGTATCTAGATCTTGTGTCCATCACTTCATCCATGTGTTTTGTGTTCAATGTCTGGGTACAAGACACAAAGAAATGACTAAGTTTCGACAATGTTGTTTCACAGTTGTTCCCGAGGACTGTGAGGTGACGAAGTGGTCTGATTTCAGTACGTGCAGCAGGCGGTGTGGCGGTGGCAGCATGGTGCGATCCCGGTAAGTAACAACCGTCTTTTGAAGTTAGCTCAAAGCTAAGTTCGTACATGTATGGCAGTGTTTGAATAGTTGGTACTATCCATGTATGATTAGGTTGGTACTAACATCCATTGATTGGGTGCTTACCCTAAATATCACACGTGAGATGATTAAAAAAATTAATAATTCGAAAGCCTCTGGAACACGCTACCTGTGTCACCAATACAGCAATACTCTATGCGGATATTTGATGATTTGTTGCAACTACGTATACAATAGAACATGAACGTCATTTCTGTTTACATATTTCAGTAACATCACACAAAAGCCGTTGAACGGCGGGAAGCCATGCCCTCAGCTATCCGAGAGGAAAGAGTGCAACCTGGAGCCCTGTCCTGTCACCAAGGCCATCAGCGACAACGATCTCTCTAGGCCAGAAAAGTCGGCCAAATCTGTGGAGAAAGTACAAGATGAACCAGACGGTGCATATGTTTAATGTATATGCTTTTATCTAGATGATTGTCTTTCGATCTAATATTCATCCAGATAGTAAATGGTGTTTGATAACGTTTATATCATCAACACAAGGATTGACTGTCAAAAGTTGATACTGGAAATGAATGGAGAATGTTGACAATTTTTCAGTTGTTGCCTCGGACTGTAAGGTGTCGGACTGGTCTGGCTTCAGCAAGTGCAACAGGCGGTGTGGCGGGGGCCTCATGGTCAGATCTCGGTGAGTAGCGAAATTTTTAAAGTTGTCTGCCACAAAGCCACTTTTTCAAAGAAGCACATTGTATGATGAATTCTTAATGTGTTATTTTAACACATACAAGTGTCTTTGTCTGTCTCTCTGTAACTTCTCTGACTTTGCCGATGACTCATGCTAAAGCATCTCTCATAAAATCATCTGGAAACACGACAATTGAAGGTCATCGAAACACTAGTGTACCCCCTTAGACATGCATTTAACGCTTTTTGAAACGACAATGGCAAATGAAGTTCATTTCTGTTTTTATGTCCCAGAACCGTCACACAAAAGCCGTTGAACGGCGGGAAGCCATGCCCTCAGCTGTCTGAGAGTAAAGAGTGCAACCTGGAGCCCTGTCCTGTCACTAAGGCCATCAGCGACAACGATCTCTCTAGGCCAGAAAAGTCAGCCAAATCTGTGGAGAAAGTACAACCCGAACCAGAAGGTGCGTATCTGTGTTAAATGGGTAATCGAGACAGATTATAATTTTTTTAATATGGACGATTGTCTTTCGATCTATAGTTCATCCAGAAAGTAGATAGTGCTTGATGAACGTTTTTGTCCACAATACAAAGGGATGACTGTGTATCAAAAATGGATACTGCAATTGAATGAAGAACTTTGATTTTTTTTTTCAGTTGTTGCCTCGGACTGTAAGGTGTCAGACTGGGCTGGCTTCAGCAAGTGCAGCAGGCGGTGTGGCGGGGGCGTCATGGTCAGATCACGGTGAGTAGCGACGTTCTTTAAAGTAATCTATCACGAAGTTAAGTTTTCAAAATACGGCATTCTCAATATGAAATGTTAACACTTGAAAGTAACTTATGTCTGTCTCGGACTTTGCTGACGAGCCAAAGCATGCTTCATAAAATCATCTGAAAACATGACCATTCAAAAGTCCTCGAACACCCGTGCTACCACTGTAGTAATACATGATACTCTCGACATATGATTTCTTGCAAGTAAAGGCTAAGATGGCAAATGATCTTCATTTTTCTGTTTTTATGTCCTAGAACCATCACACAAAAGCCGTTGAACGGCGGGAAGCCATGCCCTCAGCTGTCGGAGAGCAAACAGTGCAACCTGGAGTCCTGTCCTGTCACCAAGGCCACCAATATTGTACCCACCAAGACGCAAAAGTCAGCTGAGGTTGTAGAAGAAGCAGAGGAAGAACAAGAAGGTGTGGGTTTGTGTCTGTTTGCTATTCCAGACAGATTATAGTTATCATATCACTGCGAAAAGCACAAAAAGAAAAATAAGTGAGTTAGACATTACATTTCTATCGCTTTACATACTTAGATCATGCATTACACGTTATGACGAGAATCATATAAAGCTGAAGACGGGGGATTCAACATGTCATCTGTTCCAATGTTGATTTAGATATCAGTTGGTATTTGAGTACTATCAAGGTCGACCGCACGAAATGAATAGATGTATATTTGCAGAAATGTGAAGTGGATACTGGAAATAAATGCTGCCGGTTGTTTTGCAGTTCTTGACTGTGAGGTGTCGAACTGGTCTCGCTTCAGCAGATGTAGCAGACGGTGTGACGGTGGCCTCATGGTGCGATCAAGGTAAAGAACTATCCTTAAAACTCCTCTTGCTCACTGACCCAAGTTCTCGAAAGCGTTCAGGTAAATTTTGCTTGATGTATTGCTGGTTGCCTTTAGCACTTGTATGCAACATCAGGTTCTCTAGCTCTGCATGTGGTGACGACAATGGATCTAACCTCTGCTTATATATTCCAGGTACATCAGGCAACAGCCGCTAAACGGTGGGAGACGCTGTCCCCGGCTGTCTCATATTAGACGGTGTAACCTGCATCCGTGTTCGGCCCAGGAGGCCAACAGGAATGACGACAGGCTACAGAGGCTGCTGGCCAGG
The DNA here is from genome assembly GCF_035083965.1 of Branchiostoma lanceolatum. Taxonomy (NCBI): domain Eukaryota; kingdom Metazoa; phylum Chordata; class Leptocardii; order Amphioxiformes; family Branchiostomatidae; genus Branchiostoma; species Branchiostoma lanceolatum. The sequence goes on from NC_089724.1 coordinate 12,857,780, forward strand.
TTCAGACTCTACGGCCGCCGACGAGAGTAGACTTCAGTACAGAAAACACCACAGCTTCTGTCTTTACTGATCACAATCGTGTGATAAGAATATTTGATGTGACGAAAAGTAGTGTTACACTTTACAAATCACCTGCAGGAAAGTCGCTCTAACACTAGAGTATTGTTTATTGATCCAGAAGTACGGTTGTTGATGGTGATGTTACGGTACATAATAACAGTTGCTGTGTTTGTAAGTGTGCGTTATGATTGTACATACCATGTACCTGTCTAAATGTCAACAGCTCGGTCATTGTTTCAAAGAAATGAAAGTTGAGAGTTTACAATCGCAATATATTGTCCCCTAAATCTAAAGATTAAAAAGCTAGTGCTATTTAGTCTATCCAGTCCACTGCTACTTTTTTCGGAAATTTTAGACAATTTGTAGCTATTATTACGCAGGACTGCGGACACTAAACGATAAACCTTGGATGGACAACGGCCCATCCTAAGATTCTGGTGGTCTCTTTTTCTTGTTAGTCTTAAATGTAAATCTCTACGTACGTTGCTGACGTAAGCACAAGAGGAGAGAGTAGGGTGAAGTGGACTGTGCTGCTCGTAGAATCTGTATGACCGGGCCGGTGTGTATATCATCAGTATATCAATATGCAACAAGTCACACCGGAGCACATTTATCATGACTATGCAAGTCACAAAATGTTTGAGAGTTATTTGATAAGTTTTTGTTAGTACTTCAAAGAATTTGTTATAAATATACATCACCTGGCTTTGCCGGCCAAAGTTAATCGATGACAGATAACAGACGATTGTGATTTCTATATGTTCTTTGTGTTCCACTTTTTTCGTCTTTGTAAAGGTTAGCTATTCTAACACGTTGTATTATATGTACGATACATATATGCACGATATGTTACGAGTTCTAACAATCGTCCACTGCAGCAATATTACTTCAAGAGACTAGTGTACGGATATTGTCTCAATAGACTCTTCGTCGACAGCTCAGCGCTCACAAACGCAGCGCAACATCTCGAGATTTCATGTCGACAGTCTTTGATTATCAAACTTTTCTGGTTGCAAACGGACGGAGATGAAATGGTGCCTCTTTGCTGTTTTGCTGCCTTTTGAATACTTTGTTGAAAAAAATGATTTCATAAGAACAACTATGTGTGGCTTAACAGTAATGTTACGTGTAATATAAAAGATGAAAGTTGTATTTTAATTTTGTTATCTGTAAGTTATTTTCTCCCTATAATGAATTCTAGGACATTGACCAAAGAGGTCCTGAATTGATTCGAATGGTTATATTTAGCCATTTTGTATTTTCTTTTGTATAAAGCACTTGGTTAATTGTTTCTTTAATAAATTCGGTAACAGATACTACTCGTCCGCATTTTGTGTTGATTGATATGTGTTGCATATTCATTATGTTTTCTCAAGGATTAAAGTCACAAACAAGACAGCACGCAGAGTTTGTGAGTAGACTAGGGAGTTTCGAGGCATCATTTCTATGTATGCGAGGCCTAGGGTACACATAGCCGACCATGACTCCCGCCTAATAGCCGGCTGAGGACGGTGGTAGCTCGGGAGCAGTCTGACCAGTTCTAGGCCACGCCTGTCTTTTAGCGCCGAACACACCCCGAACATGTCCCAACCATCTCCCAACCAGTAAATAAGTTACTTCCGACTGAGCCCCGAATGCTTTCTAACCTACTCCCAACTATCCCGAACTCTAGCCGCAGACTGCCGAATCTCTGGGCTTTCAAGGACATTATATGGGGGTCCTTGGTACCTATTCTGAAATGGCTGTATTTTAGGAGACACCGGTAGTCGATCAGAAGTTTGTTTGTATTTATTTATTTGTATTGCATAACCGGTAAACCGCCTCATGGCGTAATACATCAGGTTTGTACTGAATAGTACAAGCTGCATATCCGGACAGATTTATTTATTTAATCTACTCACATCCTACTCTTTTTGATACGTGTGGTGGGTTATTTTACGAGCTCGATGTGTGGCTCTCCACAAACACAGGGCCTCTATCTAAAGTTCTATCAAAGGTACGTCCCTAACCGAAGCTAGGTACTCATGTTCACCTGAGTGAAGTGAGAAAATGTGGCATGTCAGGACAGTCAAACGCCCTGACGTTACACCCCACGACGCCAGGTGTATAACGCTTGATGCCGTTGGTTTATGCAGTTTATGTCCTTTACAGAAATGAACCCCATTAATGATGAAACCTTGAATAACAAGAGCCAAACAAAGTAGTCTCTATTGCATAGCCTGCTTTTATTATTTCACAATATTTAACTTATCCATTGCACAAAAGCAGAATTTCATTCACTAAATGAAGGAACTTTCGATGAAGAAACTGAGGTTGTCTGTAACACCTAGCAATCTTCACTAATTAACGTTGCATACACAGTGTTAGTCGCTGTCTACGGACATTGTGACTGCTGCTGCGGCTTTGTGAAGTGTTTAGCATCCATATGCATAGCAGGCTCACTGTGCCTTTTCTGCTTATAATCCACGTTTTGCATTAACCATTGCGGGCTTGCTGCACAAACGCCCCAGTACAAAAAGAAGTCAATGCAAAAAGTGTTCTATAAGCCAAAAAGGGCACAGAGAGCCTGCTATGGAATCTATAAAGTGTTGGTGTTTAACAGAAGTTATTCATGCGTGGGTCGTTCTCCAGGAAGACGTGCAGGGTGGTCATGCCCTTCTCCTCAGTGTGGCTCTGGAGACACTTGGGTACGGGAGTCATGAACAACTGAAACATATGGTCATTATCGGAATGTTAGACTTCATTAGAAAGGCAAGAATCATGATGTTATCAATGCTGATAGGGGCCTTAAAGACAGATGCAAACGAATCAAGAAAGGAAAAGCTAGTATACTGAGGTGGAAAAGTCCATGCATGCATAATAGTAGTACTATTAAACTAACATTACTGAAACTGAAGTAGTACTATTAAACTAACATTACTAAATTCAGCCCAGGCTAAGCACCAGCTTGTGAGAAGATGCAAGTGAGTGAGTGAGTGAGTGAGTGAGTGAGTGAGTGAGTGAGTGAGTGAGTGAGTGAGTGAGTGAGTGAGTGAGTGAGTGAGTGAGTGAGTGAGTGAGTGAGTGAGTGAGTGAGTGAGTGAGTGAGTGAGTGAGTGAGTGAGTGAGTGAGTGAGTGCACCTTAAAGTCCCTTACCTGATAGAATGTCTTGGAGGCGATGGGTGACTCATAACGAGAGGTGGGGCTGGGGATGTCTGCACCGATCAGTATCCCGAAGGCGTTCAGCTTCCCGTTGTTGTACAGCGGGAACAGCGGGTACAGCTCCTCACAGCGCATGTTCTCCCGCAGGTTCTTAAAGTAGTGCATACCTGTAAGAAAGGGGACACAAGACAATCAGCCGAAATCTTAACGCCCAGTGCAAGAGGGTATCAATGTGTTATTCTATTTGCTTAATTTAGAAGACTGTCGGTGGTAGTCATTAACTATAGCCACCGCGGCGCTCATGTTACATGTGGTTAGCCCCATATATTACTCAGATGTTGTATAGATTGTCGCACTAGCTGGAGCTTTATCTTTAAGATTTATACGTATAGACTTGGTACATGAATGCTTTGATAAATTGGATACGTCGGGATTTCGTTAGTCTATGCAATGCTGTCCACTGTGACATGCTATGTCGAACAGAAATACAAATTGGCCCCTCTTTGAACCCTTTCTCTTCTTATTTACCCAAGGGTACCGTTACTTGGCGTGTCTGAAAACCTACACGAATTGGAATTCGGCACGAGTTCGGCATCGGATACACCCGAATCAAAACGTCAAATCCATTTTCTTAATTTCAACTCTAAAGACTTTCGTTGGTTCTACATTACCCATGGTCCAGAAGCACTTCCCCGGGGTCCAGTCTGTGCCCGCCAGGTCCTTCTCGTACTTGGGGATGATGACGAAGTCGGTACGCGGGCTCGCCCCGGTCTGCAGGTACAGGTCGGACCCTGTTCCCTTAGTCTCGAAATCCTTCGCGGTGCGCCCCACAGTACAGATGGTATCTGCAATGATTCAAACGTCTAAATGAACATTCAGAATATGAATCATACAACCACACGTTGTCCTGTACCAGGGATACTGATTTACCAACCCTACCCATCGTACACATCGTACCTGGTCTGACGAAGTAGGTAGTGAGGAGCCACATGTCATTATTCCTGTCCTGCACCCATGGTGGGATGACGTCACGGGATGGGACGGACCTGTCCTTGGGGAGGTCGCTTTGCTTCACCTGAACGACATGTCAGAAAAACAAGTGCTTTTGAAAAAGCTGTCGTTTGCACTGTATGGTGTTTGTGAAATGAAATAATCCGTCTCCATGGGGAGGAGCGTTCATTTTTACTGGAGGGTCTGGGAAGGTACTGGAGGGTCTGGGAAGGTGAGGGGAAGTAAGGGGGATACTTGGCAAGCTTCTAGTCTAGTCTCCCGACATTATAACTTGGCCTATCTGTTGAAAGTCCCTAATCAGCGCTCACCAAAAAATAAACGCCGGCGTTCCTAGCAGGCATTCAAAGGAGGCTATCACAGGGTTGCATTAAGGTTCAATTCCGACAGACTATGTGAGTAATCATAGCTCTGGATGCGTAGTTACATCAAACCAATGGCGGTTTCACTGAACCATTTCCTACCAATGGCCAGCAAGTTAATTTTTTAACTAGTTGAACTCACTCCCATCTGCATGCCGGCGATGAACCCGTTCTTGTCGAACAGCAGAATCACTGCGGGGTCGTCCTGGTAGATCATCCGGAGACCCTGCCAGTAGATTCCTGTAGATTCCGACAGGAGGAAATAGTAAAATTAACTACTGGTTCTAAATGACTGTCTGCAGCCGTAGAAAACTGATTTCATCGGGTGGCATATTGCTTTCTACAAAAGTGCACAACTATAAAGCCCCTGTCACACTTGTGCGTATATACAAGTCCGCATGGGTTGTGTATAAACATGTTTTTAGTTTAGGTTAAGTTTGCAGCCGAAGAAGTAATTTCTTTGGTTTCATAACTAGACTGCTCAACGGTGGGTCAAAGTAGAAAACAACTTCCTCCCCGCAAAATTTACTTAAACCAAAAAGATGTTACTACGGCACTCATGCGCACTTGAATATACGCACAAGTGTGACAGGGCCATAAGGTTCAATGATATACTCTTAAGGTGAAGATGAAGCCAATACAAGGTGAAATAAATACCAACGGTGGTGGTATAAGTGGTGTCAGGGTGCAGATGAGTATAACCCGGTACCCGGGAATGTGCCTTAGTTGACAGACGTACAAATTCATGGTCCTGAATAACCACAGCCAGTCGAAATGAACAACATACGCGGTTGACACGGGAATATGTTATGCTCATGTAAATAGTTGTTGAAATAATCTAAAGTCATTGTGTTAACATCGTTCCACTACATTGCTGTCACATACGTAAAGCCTTCACCTGCACACGTTGCCCGGCCGTACATGGTCCATCCCTGTTTGACAGCCTCGCTCCGCGTGCGAGGAAGAGTCTGGAACGAGGTCAGCGGGTTGATTCCCCAGCCAACTGTTAGAAAGTACAAATATATCTGTTACCAAGTTTAGAGGCCTGGGATCCTACCTAAACCCCCCTTTCATTGGACCCGCGGCACGCTGGCGGCATCGCTGCGGCCGATCGAATTGACAAAGCACACAAGAATTCCATCGTCTAAAAACGAATCTTTTTAAGCTTTGTGTGTTTTGTTGTCTTTTTGGTCATACTTGAACATTTTCAATGTGACACCCATTATTAAGTCATGAGTTACACAAATCCAGTTTAGGACGCAGCGACGCCACCAGCGTGCCGCGCGTCAAGTGAGAGGGGGGCTTAAGAACCGACCATCGGCTCGAATGTGACCAGAGTCATCGTCACTATGGAACATGGGCGAATCCCATTGGTTCTAACCACAAAGGATAACATGTATTTACATTTCACATCGTTCGTGGTCTTATATAATGCCGCTCAAATGTCATGACTCGTGACCCAATTACTTCCAAGGACTACGGTAGGTTGTTATCTCTTGATCAATAAAAGTACACCGACCCCGGCCTGCTCCTGCCCTAGTTTTGTAGACGTTAGTCACACTTCTGTTTGACTAATGTGGAACACTGCAGGTCTAACCTACATGTTGAGACGGTTTGCAAACAGAGTCATGACATCTGCGGGTAGAACAATGGATCCGGGACCTCGGACTTTGTCCCCGGGCGTGGCGGGATTGAAAGGGCACTGCGACCCGGTCTCTGACCGATAAGTGATTGAGGACAGTAGAATCCCTGTAATAATTAAAATATTTTAGCTATCTTCTTTTTCCCATCTTATTTTTCGACTAACATTTCATCACCATTAGTATCTTCGAAATGACTTTCAGGGATATTGAAAGAACAGGGTAGAAATAATTTTAGACAACAAGCATTTTCCAGAGAGGTGCTTCGGATATGTAGACGAAGCTGTCTACACACGTAGCAATGGCTAGACTCCACCAGAACAAGTGTCAGCCTATGCACCCGTCAACCAATCACAGGCCACCTCTACGTCACGCGTTTATGGTCAAAGCAGAGGACAAACCCATTGTCTAGACACACACTCAATCAATTTGTTTGAGTATAATACAAAGAACTGATGTGGGATAGAACATGATGTTGTCCTTTACCGCGTGGTGACAATGAAAATATACTTTTAACTTCTAACTAGGCAGGGTACTCAAAAATGCAAATGTACTTTAAACTTGATGGTCTGATGCAAATGCACTTTACAGCACACCAATGTAATATTCTAGGTGCCCAGTGATCTGTTTCGAACTCTTTGTTTCTTTGTATTTAGGAGAATGATATTTTCAGGACCTTGTAGCGAAGGCAGGGTATTGTGGAAATTAGTGTCAGGCATTAGCGTCAAGCTTCAAACTTCTGCACGTAAAAGAACCCAACACAAGAAGAGTAGGGGTGACTCGGTGTGCTTGGTCAAAAACGCGAGCCGAAGCGAAGCCGCATTGCACTACTACTACTTGAAAAAAGCATCATGCTAGCTACTTGAAAAAGCATCATGCTTCACCTCAAATGAGGATGCCTTGAAACGAAAACAAAAAGTACACCCATAGTTTCATTGTACAGGTAGCTCATTCGTTTTAAGGAGCAATTCATACACCAGACGTTGATGGCTCTTCAAAAGATAAGCTCTCACCTTTTAGGGTATTCCAATGTGGTTCCGGGGCTGAAAAAGAGAGAAAAGAATTTGTGTTTATGAATATCAGACTCAATGTTAGACAAACATATTTTTTCTATAAAATCAGTTTATCACACTTTTCTGGGCGATGTCTGTTGCAACCCAGATTTAGATTCCATGTCGCGATCTCTTGTGACTTCTACTAAAATGCCACAGGGTATTTCATTGAAATCGGGCACACATACTTATATCAACGCCACTAGTACTACAGACAGATATAACTGATATCACAAAACTGTAAATCCATCATCGAAGACTTTGATACGTATTGGTAGAAACTAATAAGGGATAAGATTAGGAAAGGCAGATAGAAGGTTCCTGGAACGGTTATGCGGACAAACAGGAGAGGAAAGTAAAATCGGGTAAAGTTAACCAGAAAACCACAAGTAGCAACTTGCGAAATAATTCAGATGCATAACTTCAGAAAAGCATCCGATGAAATGCTTACATTTGGCATTATCTGGAATACTGTAATGTTAGACAACGAATAGTCAGTTAGTTTACCATATAGTCTGTCTAAACTGTTTATAGATAGAACAGGGAGAGTAGGGTATTTGTAGATATATGAATAACACCTACAGGGATACATATATCATTAGATGAACATCACCATGTTTCTAACGGAGGTAGGACTAACCTGTGGAGTCACCGAAAGGCCACCACCACCATGCCGACAATGCCGCCTGTTCGCCCGCCGCTGCGGCACCGAGGATCGCAAATAGCAGGAGAAGCTTCATGACGGGAGGTCTGCTGAACGACTGTTACCAACGAGTCTGGCGCCGTGCGAGAGTGAGACAGAGTATTCCCGGGATTCTAAATTTATGGTCTTGGTTCTCGTGACAGTTATACAACGTAAGCCTACGTCATGTGTGAGAGCTACTTCCCATTGGCTCTCAACAACAAGTGTGTAGGACAAACATAATAAATAAGTAAAGATGTTGCTATGGTATCATCCACAATTCCAGCCTTGATTGGACACAGCCATCTCCGTACACAACTACGGGGACTAACGCTACCAACCGCAAGGCTCCTTACACATACTCTTTCGCACATCGGATTAAACTGACGACTCATTCGTCACGTCATGGTGACCAAAAGTCATTTCTAGCTGCTACATACCGCTGAGTGAGCAAAACCATCGGAGGGAAATCTTTGGTACAAACGCGTTAGACACTTATTCATTAGAGGAACAATTTGGGCATTGGTGTAGGCGGAATTGATGGTTAGTGATATGGTCTTTATCACCTGGATATCTAACATCTATCGATGATATGGTCTTAACGATGATATGGTTGGCACGGGAAGACCTTACTGGGTCTACGAACCTGCGGACATCCGGACTTTTGCCCGTTGCCCTAGCCAAACGGTGCCACTGTCCTCCAGTAGCCCGCGCATGTTTGTACAAAGAAGTCCCAGGCGATGAGTCAGGGTTTTCAAACTGTCACCTTGTACCTTTACCTTTAGTAACTTTTTGCCACGCAGTCTACACAGTACTGTAGCTGTCACGGCAATGTGCAAATCGAAAGCCCGCTCTTCTTAAAACACCATTCTCGTGTACACAATGTTATTATATAGGTAAGTACACAAACGTTGCAGTAGACCAGACTATAACATGCACATTTGTGATCGGCCTTGTAGTGAGCTTGGTAACTTGGCAACGTATCTTACTAATGCAAAAGAAAGGAATGCTATCATTTGAGATGCCTGTGTGCTGATGAATACTGTCTGCAAGGATATCCCAGAAAATCTAAGGAACCCTGTACTAATGATAGCCTTTAGACAAATATGCTTTGTCATCAAATACTCACCCTCCATATACGTCGATCAGTCCCCATTCAATATAGACTAACGAAAGACCATAGGTTATGTGTGTTGCCCTTTATTTGTCCTGCTACTTGCGCTGACCTCCACTTTACCCGCAGAAATACATGTTAGGTCAATAGACTGTGGACTATCGGTGGTTATATTTAGACCAGGATCTGAGTCCTCCTCCTAAGTCTGTTACCTAAGTCCAGGGTCAGGCCTGGAGATCACAACTTTTAAATAAACAACATTTGATAATGTTTTAGGAGAGTACGCGGATCACGTGAGAACGTCGTCCTTTGTGGTGTGGACGTTTTTGCCAGAGGCAGGTGCGCATGCTCAAGAAGGGCAGTTCTTTGGCTTGATGTGTACCTGTACTTTGAACGGATAGACGTACTGACTTACCGCACGGCACGCCAACATTTGCCCTGCGCCTGACTCACTCCGATCAAGGAGGTTTGAAAAACTCCTTGCTCCGATATATAGGTGAGAGGAGTTAAACATCGCAATATGGACCGACAGTCATGGAGTAGAAAACGACCTGTTATATAAAGTTTTCATTGCAAACAATGTAACACAAAAAGAATACAAAGAAAGGCCACAGGTCCTGACACAAATCTCTACAAAAACTAAAGAGTAATGTATGCAAACAAGGCAGAACTCAAATGAATAGAAGCAGCACATACATGAAAATAGTAATCTTAGATAAATCAATGATACTAAAACAAAATAACGATAACCCAAATAAACTGATTCTTATAATCAGCCCAATTGTAACAGGACTTCCACGATCCCATACCAACGAAGTTAACCTTTTCGAGTGACGTATTGGATAATGATACTTTCTTATTTATTATGCAAATAAGGCCATCATGTGCATAGATTATATCAATAGATCATTTTCTCCACACGAATAACACAAGTTGTTCAAAGTATTGTGTAAGCAAATAAGCCTCGCAGCATCCCCTTAAGCATGTGAATGAGGCCCCGATTTGCATGATTTATGTCTACTGATGGTCACCTTAACGTAACCTCCAAATGCTGCAAATTTAGAATTCCCGTCATATACCGTCTATAGAATTATACTACTGATTGATTATGCAAATTACGTCTTCATTTGCTCAATTCATATCTGTCGATGTTCCTTTCCTTCTCAGTCACATATGCCACATTGTTGAATAGCACTATCATGGAATGCACTGAATTTGAAAAATATCTTCATTGGTTATGCAAATCTGATTTGCAGAATTTGTCAGTCATCACTTATGACATCTACAGACCAAAAACCACGACGATCCATCAACCCCTTCCTGAGTTATCCTCTTTGAAATATTGTAACAAAAACGCCCCTGCAGTTTTAGAGCAGGCTGCTAGGGGGCCAATAAACGTACACCACTTTTATTCGAGCATAAGAGCTATCTATCGCCTACAAGCATGATAATAGCATGTCCAAATCAAGAGATATCAAAGCCGGAAGTTCCGCTGCAGTACCTTGGAAAACCGCCAAGTGGTCCAACATCTAACGATTTCTAGTTTTTGTCACATCCGAAGAATCCATCATTGAGTTATCTTGATGACAAACAAACAAAAAAACAGACAGACAAACAAACAGACAAACAAACTACCTAGATATAACATTCTTGACGAGGGCAATAGAATATCAATGAAAGGAGGATTACAGAAGTAAGGTTACAATGTCATCTCCAGGCTCGAAGAGGAGAATTAAGCTAATACAGGTTACCACCTGATATTTCACAGTATCACATGTCGTCTCCCTCTGTGACCATTCATTATAATTAACGGGGAATGGTTTATAAGTTATCTGCTGTGTAATAAACATTTCTTTAGTTGAGCTGGATGACGAGTAGAGTCGTAAGACTAGCTATCCTTGGTAAACCCAGGCTACATAAAGCAATCATATGCATCCCAAGGACACGAACGAATTAACACGCGTGTTCATTCGACAATTGCTTGACCCTATGCATACCACCTGTTTGTTGCTTTTTGACCTCGTTACTTAACGTAGTCTTTGGCCATGTGTTGTCGCTAGGTGGCGTGTATAGACAAAACGCTTTCACCGTAACTAAATCTCATGTTGTAACCGGCAGATTTAAGTGTTTGTGTTTGACAAACCGGAGACTCCTACAACATCGCCCTGTGGTCCGTTGTATTCATTATTGATGCACTATTTGGCGAGGAGACTACAACTACAAGCAGTACATTGGCAGTTGTGCTTTAATGAATAACAAATCGAGGTTCATAACCTGTCTGTCAGATAACGAGGAGAGGAATGCAAAGCAATGTGGTATGTGGATTAATACAATGGTAAATAGGTACAGCAAGACAATGCAAAGATACAATTGTGAAAGCAGTCAGAAAAGCATTCTGTATACAAATTGCTAAGCCAGACTGACGTCATAGGCCTGGGGTAAATAAACACACCGCAAGGTGGCGCAGGAAGCCTACAATCGTGAACAACCAGACTTATCATACAGCGTGTCTTGTCTACAAAAATGTCTTGGATTCCGTTATGTGTTATTCTATCACCCAATATCGTCCCAAATTTGGAAGCTAACGTAGAGATAACTCATATGTAGCTGTTTTTCCACGGTGAAATCTGCTGGTTCTGGTTCATGGGTCTAGCAGTGGTTGAAGAAGGGCGGGTATCCGTTGGTCAAGTACACGTGCATGGTGGACAGGCTTCCGGAATGGTCAGCGAGACATGTCGGCACAGGATCCATGAACATCTGAGAAACAAAGGAAGAATATGCTTTCTTTTACACGAATGTCAGTATGCGTAGTGCGCCGTAAACAGATACACAATGTTCTACAACCTGGCACAATAAAGGGACACAGCTCGCTGGTGACAAAGTATTCCTTGTGTGATTACAGCACATCACAGAGCTGTCAGTGAATTTCAGAATAGATGGAATCAGACATTGATGTTGTTATCTATGTGAGAAGCAGCAGTGACTTACGACGTAATGATAGCTTTTACATAAAGTAAACAGTATCATACAACTCGTGTTTGCTAAGGATGATATTACAAGCATTTAAAGCCGTCTTCGGTCAAGTCTGACCTATGATACTAGATTATAATGTAGTCAAATTATACCTTACATTTAGTACACATGAATGATCTAAAAGATTAACATTGTCAAACTTTTTATTCCCTTTGCACGCGTAAATTGGCAAGTTCATCTTCAATCAGGATTTTCACTGGTTTCAATATCCGTTTAAATTTAAAGCTTAAACTCACCCCGAAACTGGCAGCTGGGTGCTCGTAGCGCGGGCTGTCCAGGTAAGTCCCTATGTTCCATCCGAACGCGTCCAGTTTCCCGCCATTGTACATGATAAACACCGGGTAGAACTCTTTGCAGTCCATGTCGACACGCAGGTTCCACCAGTAGTGTTTACCTAATAGCATTGTCAAAAGCATGAAAGAGTCAGCATCTTGAAAGTTCTGTGTTAATCTTTTACTAGACGCTGAAGGTGGAATAAGCGCTATCGTAGGGGACGACGACTTGTCAAATGTTTGCAAAGCTCCGACTGGGGTTAAGTACTGATAAGCAGTTAAACGCGCCAATGAGCTATTCGCTCGTGAAGCAGATCATTTAGATTATTATATTACAAAGCCTTTGTAAAAGGATGTATGCGGCTACTGTTAATGTGCCCCTGTCGATGTCAAACTCACCCATGCCCCAGAAGCACTTGCCCTCGGTCCATTCGGTGCCCTCCAGGTCGGACTGCTGGAGGGGGATGGTCATGATGTCTGAGGTGGGGTTAGGGCCGGTCTGGATGTACAGGTCAGTCCCCGTGCCTTCATCCTGGTACTCGGCCTCTGTGCGACCATCACTGCAAATGTCACCTGGGTGATGTCAAAGGCAATGCATTGAATGGTCCATATGCTCCACATCAATTACACAATGAAGAGTAAAAAGGATGGCTTGCGAGTTGCGACTGATTTTGTTTTCGCCGTCGTTTGTCTTTTAACAAGCTTACTCGTCTGAAAGCGACAGCATTTTGGTTTAGGAAACCTGTATTGAAAGAAATGTAATTATCTAGACTCACAAATTAGTCCTATCGCAACAAGAAATCAAGACCATAGCACGTCCTTGTCAAAAGATACAAAAAACGTTCTGCTGCAGGTTCAGGGTCAAACACTAGGCGGCCCAAAATCAAACTTGACCTTCCTCTTCTCAACACCCATCAACATACCGAATATCATCATAATCAATCCAGAGGTTCTTGAGTTATGTTGACTACAAAAATACGGAAACACACGTACACACACACCCAAAACGATATCTCCATTTTCCATGGAGATAACACTACTCACTTGGCTGGATGAAATAGGCGGTGAGCAGCCACATGTCCATATCCTTGTCCTCTATCCATGGCGGAGTGACCTGCCGGGGCGGGATGCTGCCGTCAGAGGGCAGCTCACTCTTCAGCACCTGTGCAATGAAATGTTTCCAGACGGTTTCATGTATATGTCATTTGGTCATCTCGACTGAAAGGCTACGCTACTGAATTAAGTGATACCAATTTACCAGATGACGAAAATAGGCTAGTACCAAATTTCCAAAACAAAGCATCAATTTCTTCTTGTTTCTTTTCTGATTAGTAGGGTATTGATGTGATGAATGAATAACCAAACGAATTGACTGTTTTATGCTGCCGCACTTTAATCAGTCCAATTTCGTTTTGTTTCTTGGAAATCTGCACCGATCGCTGATGCTCTATCTTGGACTATCTCAGTGTGCAACAGAGTGCAACTAGAGGTACCCAGATGTTCAACGGACTGCCGGTGTATCCGGGCAATGGACTCAAGACGGGGAATTGGACACGACCAAAGCTGAGACTCACCCCCATCTGTAAGCCGGCGATGAAGCCGTTCTTGTCGAACAGCAAGGTGACGGCGGGGTCGTTGTCCTTGACGTAGCGGAAACCGCGCCACGTACCAGCTGTAAGAAATGGTCACAACATGACTAGTTGTCAGACGGAAAACAGGGCGACAGGAAAAGCAAGATAAAAAAAATCTGTGCAGCATGCTACCAACAATTCTGACAATTGTCTTTTATACCATCTTCGTAATTACGTCAATCGCATTCAATATTCAGGAATTAACCTTGCATTAAGGTAATGTTACCTGATACATGTACCAGACTTACTATGGCATCATTTCCGTGTTAAAAAATCGATGTCGAAAAAGGTCCCTTAAAGAACGAATAAACGTCTAATGGTATGAATATAACGTTTGAAAACATCGTTTTGGGCACACGACAGGGTCCTTACAAAGGGACACTTTTACTCCCTTACAATTTTCGGGTCAAAATACCGTACTCAAAAACCGTACCTTAGACAAGCGTAAATATGTCCATTATGCTGTTATAGTGATGTTTTCAATATCGGAATGGTAGCGTGCTTCGTTTTCCTTCAATATCGCATATCATAGCAACGTTGACTAAATATGTATATTGCGAAGACGTCACGTTATGTCGTTACCATGCGGTAGCGAGACACGCAACATCCTTATAGAATCTCCTTGTGTGCCGCCCGCCCACGCGGAAGCTGAGCATCGCTGTTGTTGCCCCCATCGCAGACTAGTAAAGGTACACAACGGTTCTTCATGATCACAAATATGTTAAACGCAAACATCGATATTTTGAACCTCACCTGATGGCGTGACTTGACAGATGAACTTCGTGTCATTATTGGTACATGATCCATCGTTCCAGGCGTTCGCATCGGAAGAATGACTCCCTGAGAAGAACTCGGCGCAGTCCTCATCGCGAACATTATTTGGTTCTCCAGGACCCCATGGCCTGAAGCTGCTCAGAGTAACGTTATCCTCCCATATCCAATCTCCCTCCTGGTTAAGATCAGTCAGACCAAAACGGAAGGAACTGCTGTTGTCCACGGCATTTTTCAGGTTGATCAGGAAGGCGTTAGTGTCGGTGTCCTTTGGCATAGCGAGGGTCCCTCCGTCAGCTACACATGTCGAAGACGCGTCGTAAAAGTTCTTTGTGGTGTTGAAGGCCTTGTAGCAGATGCCGTTATGCATTTGATAGCCACTGGAGCAAGCTGAGGGAAAATAAAGATGTTATGACAAAAATGGTTTTCCCAATTTTCACGAGATCGTCGCCTACAATCACAAAGACCTTTCAAACTCCTATACATGTAAGCTGTGTTTTATACGTTACCCCCATTTCACTTGGACGACGCTCTCACCGCACTCTCACGGCGACCTCCTGGAAAACGTGCTCAAGTGGAATCTCTACGGCGACCCTTGCGCGCTCTCTGCGCGAATCTCAAATGTCAGCAACCTTTTATGAGCGATCAAAGATTTCACATATCACTCAACGAATTCCAGAGATAAAGAACGAACTTTTTAAAGTTTTGTGTGCTATGTTCTCTTTGAAGTCATACATTTACCTCTTGCTTCATATTCAAATTATGAAAAACAGATTCAATTTTGGTCGCTGCACGGTCGCTCAGCGTGTGTCTTAAGTTATATATACGTTCAACTTATGTTCAAATACGTTTTATTTTTGTTCTGTCATGTAATTATATCCTGTTTGCAATAAATATCTTTTATCGTGCTACGTCATAATAGGAACGTAAATCACAGAATTTTGAAATACTTTTCAACTACTGGTAATAAAACCTGGAGGGAATTTAATCTGAATGAAAGCATGTACTTAATGGACTGTAGATATTCGTCCATTTGTATTACCCATGAGCAAAAGTGTGAGTTGACTGCAAAATATGACAAGAAATCGTCAGAATTGCGATATACGTATACCTGCTGACTATAACAGAATATATCGATATTTTAATTCTGAGACGATATCGTAGACATGAAAAGACGTATATCGTAGACGCATTTTCGCTAGTTTAAGGTACGCATTTTGATACGATATTTTTTTGAACATGTAAGGACCCTGTCGTGTACCCAAAACGATGTTTTAAACACTATATCCATACCATAGTAGACGTTTATTCGTTAATTAAAGGTACCTTTTTCGACATCGATATTTTGACACGGAAATGATGCCATAGACTTACCTGATACCAATGGTTGTTTCAGGTAACCGATACCAGACTTACCTGATATTAATGGTTGCTTTAGGTATCCAATACCAGACTTAGCGGATATCAATTGTTGTTTAAGGTACACAATAACAGGCTTACCTGATATCAATGGTTGTTTTACGTAACCATTACCAAACTTACATGGCAACTAGATAACCAAAAACAGACTTACCAGGTACCTGATATCAGTGGTTGCTTGGAGTAACCAATAACAGACTTACCTGATATCAATGGTTTCCTTAGGTAACCAATAACAGACTTACTTGATATCCATGGTTCCCTTAGGTAACCAATAACAGACTTACCTGCTATCAATGGTTTCCTTAGGTAACCAATGCAATAACAGACTTACTTGATATCAACGGTTTCCTTAGGTAACCAATAACAGACTTACCTGATATCAATGGTTCCCGTAGGTAACCAATAACAGATTTACCTGATCTCAGACCTGTACACCTGTTCGGTCCGAACAGCGTCCATCCTTCGTGTTCCGCCATCTCCTTGGTGCGAGGCAAACGGTCGAAGTTTTTTTCGAAAGGGTTGATTCCGAAGGTCACTGAATATTTTAAAATAGACACTGAACATTTTCATTCCTCCCTTCGTCGTTGTTTAGCAAAACAATAGACCTAACTTGCTGGTAATTTGTTGTTCTTCTTCCGTTGGTAACGAGTTATATTGCAAATATCGGGGCTCCAATGACACCGACTTTGCTGTCGAAATGATATACTCTTCAGGCAGAGGTTCGGCACCGTCTGGTTTCAACGTGTTTTTTGGCGTTTTTGTCGGGCTTCCTATTTTGTCCTAAACTGGCTGGCCGTCAGAAAGAAAACGGGACAAAATACAGAGCCAGGCATAAAAAAAGCGCCAAAAATACGTTAAAAAACAACCGGAGCCAAACCTATGCTTGAAGAGTAGCAACGATAGCGCATTGTACAAAGTATATGGCCTGGTCAAATATCTGTCGGGGCAGAGTATCTCACGTTTGTAGCACGACATTCGACAAAGTGGAAACAGTGACGCTTGGCCATGGAAAACGCAGAAGAAGGGGCAAGGTAAAAAGTTTGGATAGGTTTTTAAATGTAACGTACTTTAAATGGCGTACATGTATACATGTACTTATGAATCGTGTAAGCTGCAGTAAATACTGGTAGTAATGGAAATAGCAAAGCTGTGCAATTCAGCCCCTGTGGCGGCTATACAAACTTTTATTCCGTGTTATTTTTGTATTTCATTCTGACATAAACCAGTCGACTACCACTACTACGTAAAGTCTGTCGGAGAATGCAAATCCATGCCTTGGGTATTTTGTATAAAAAGGAAATTTCGACGCTTTTATAGATTAGAATGTGAAAGAGCAAACAATTCTTAGGCCTGGCAATATAAGAAACAACTGCTTTCTATCTTAGATAAAGCTCTAGATCAATGGAACAACACGTCAACAGCAACATTGCAGAAGATATTTGTCACGATGTCCACCTACACAAGTGAATTTACCTCTCAAGCCGTCCCATGTTGCCCCTGCAGTGAAGAAAACAAAGACATCAAGTCAACTAAACTTTCTTCTTGACTTTTTATTTTAGTCTGTAGAAAAGCTGACCATTTGCGTAGGATAAACTGTATACATGCCCAATATACTATTTTAGATTGTTACCGTGGATGGCATTTAAAACCACTGAAACCACGAAAACCGACTTAAAAAAGAGGAAAAACGACCAAATTGAAAAGTCATTTCACCTGGGGTGCTGTCATCGATAGCAGGAGTGCTGAAACACGGCCACGACCACCAGGACCACCAGGACTGGGCGTCCACAGCAGCCGCGCCGAGAAGCACCAGTACCGCCAACAACTTCATCTTCCACACGTACCGTTCCGCGCGAAAACAGACGGTCGGCGGAATGCAAATCGTCTTGTGTGCAAATGAGATCCCTGCGTCACTCGAGCGACTTTTGAGCACCAATTTTTGATGATTAAATCATGTTCGTGGGGAGGCTACATTTTTGTGTTCATATTGGGTGCCGTCGTACCGCTTCTTGCTAGGGATGCTTCTTTGCAAGAACCAGGGTGTCCACCCCGTGGTTCTGGTACTAGCCAATGGTTGCACAGATTGCAAGGGGTACTCGCTAATCCGTGAGAATGAAAGCGGTTGTTGTGAAGACCAGGGTACTTCATTGCTGCTTACGTATCAATAATGGTTGATCGTGATAACAAGAACAGGCAGAAGCAGGAAAAGTACACATTTGCGCTTTTATTCACAAGACCTTGTACATGTAACGTTAGTTTCACGTAAAGAAAGCTTCTTTATGTAGTGCTGGTTCATGATGGGAGACCGGTAAGGTGGAACTGAAATTGTGATTACTTTCTTATAATATATCATTAACTTATTTTCTTCTTATATATTATCATTACGATCGATAACAAGTGAAAGTTCATAATATATATGTCGGATAATGAGCAGAGGAATGAAAAGTAATTGGGATGGATAGGTAGGTTTTGGTAACTATTCGTACATGACAAATAAAGCAGCCAGAAAAGCATTTTGTATGCAAATTACTAAGCCAGACTGGCGTCATAGGCCTGGGGTAAATAAACACACCGCAAGGTGGCGCAGGAAGCCTACAATCGTAAACAACCAGACTTATCATTCAGAGTGTTGAACGTCTTGTCTGCAAAAATGTCTTGGATTTGTTATGTGTTATTCCATCACCCATTATCGTCCCAAATTTGAAAGTTAGCGTACAAATAACTCTGCCCATATGTAGCTGTTTTTCCACGGTGAAATCTGCTGGTTCTGGTTCATGGGTCTAGCAGTGGTTGAAGAAGGGCGGGTATCCGTTGGTCAAGTACACGTGCATGGTGGACAGGCTTCCGGAATGGTCAGCGAGACATGTCGGCACAGGATCCATGAACATCTGGGAAGCAAATGAAGAATATGCTTTCCTTTACACGAATGTCAGTATGCGTAGTGCGCCGTAAACAGTTACACAATGTTCTACAACCTGGCACAGTAAAGGAAGACAGCTTGCTGGTGACAAAATGTACCTTGTGTTATTACAGCACATCACAGAGCTGTCGGTGAATTTCAGAATAGATTGAATCAGATATGGAAGTTGTTATCGGGGTGAGAAGCAGCAGTGACTTACGACGTAACGATAGCTCTGACATGAAGTAAACAGTATCATACAACTTATGTTTACTAATGATGATATTACAAGCATTTAAAGCCGTTTTAGGTCAAGTCTGACCAATGCTACTGGATTACAATGTATTATACCTTACATTTAGTACACACGAATGATCTAAAAAAATGAACATTGTCAGACTTTTTATTCCCTTTGCACGCGAAAGTTCATCTTCAATCAGGATTTTCACTGGTTTTAATCTCCGTTCAAACGTAAAGCTTAAACTCACCCCGAAACCGGCAGCTGGGTGCTCGTAGCGCGGACTGTCCAGGTAAGTCCCTATGTTCCATCCGAACGCGTCCAGTTTCCCGCCATTGTACATGATAAACACTGGGTAGAACTCTTTGCAGTCCATGTCGACACGCAGGTTCCACCAGTAGTGTTTACCTAATAGCATTGTCAAAGGCATGAAAGAGTCAGCATCTTGAAAGTTCTGTGTTAATCTTTTACTTGACGCTGAAGGTGGAATAAGCGCTGTCGTAGGGGACGACGACTTGTCAGATGTTTGCAAAGCTCCGACTGGGGTTAAGTACTGATAAGCAGTTAAACGCACCTATTCGCTATTCGCTCGTGAAGCAGATCATTTAGATCATTATATTACAAAGCCTTTGTAAAAGGATGAATGCGGCTACTGTTAATATGCTCCTGTCGATGTCAAACTCACCCATGCCCCAGAAGCACTTGCCCTCGGTCCATTCGGTGCCCTCCAGGTCGGACTGCTGGAGGGGGATGGTCATGATGTCTGAGGTGGGGTTAGGGCCGGTCTGGATGTACAGGTCAGTCCCCGTGCCTTCATCCTGGTACTCGGCCTCTGTACGACCATCACTGCAAATGTCACCTGGGTGATGTCAAAGGCAATACATTGAATGGTCCATATGCTTAAACACAATCACAACGAACTCGACATCAATTACACAATGAAGAGTAAAAAGGATGGCTTGCGAGTTGCGACTGATTTTTTTTTAACAAGCTTACTCATCTTAAAGTGACAGCATTTTGCTTTAGGAAACCTGTATTGAAAGAAATGTAATTATCTAGACTCACAAAGTAGTCCAATCGCAACAAGAAATCAAGACCATAGCACGTCCTGGTCAAAAGATACAAAAAACGAAAGTTCTGCTGCAGTTTTAGGGTAAAACCCTAGGCGGCCCAAAATCAAACTTGACCTTCCTCTTCTCAACATTCATCAACATACCGAATATCATCATAATCCATCCGGAGGTTCTTGAGTAATGTTGCCTACAAAAATACGGAAACACACACACAAAACGATATCTCCATTTTCCATGGAGATAACACAACTCACTTGGCTGGATGAAATAGGCGGTGAGCAGCCACATATCCTTGTCCTCTATCCATGGCGGAGTGATCTGTCCGGGCGGGATGCTGCCGTCAGAGGGCAGCTCACTCTTCAGCACCTGTGCAATGAAATATTTCGAGATGGTTTCATGTAACGTTATATGCCATTCGGTCATCTCGACTGAAACTTGAGGTACGCTACTGAATTTTAGATGACGAAAAAGGGCTAGTACCAATATATCAATTTCTTCTTGTTTCTTTTCTGATTAGTAGGTTATCAATGGTATGAAGTAATATGACTGTTGACGCCTTGACATCAGCCCAGTTAGTTTGATTCTAAACGTTCTTGAAAATCTGCACCGAACAATGACACTGCTATTCCGTTTGGGAGTATCCCAGGGTGCACCTGTAGGTACCCGGATGTTCTTGAACGACAATGACATACTCAGGTCAGAGGTCGACCAAAGCTGAGACTCACCCCCATCTGTAACCCGGCGATGAAGCCGTTCTTGTCGAACAGCAAGGTGACGGCGGGGTCGTTGTCCTTGACGTAGCGGAAACCGCGCCACGTACCAGCTGTAAGAAATCGTCTCAACCGTTGACCATTTTTCAAACAGAATACAGGGTGACAGAAAAAGCAAGATGGAAACAAAACCTGTGCAGCATGCTAGCAATAATTCTAACATTCTTTTTATCTGTCTTCGTCATGTCAATCATATTTCACCGTTATATTTCATCGGGCATTAACCTGGCATTTTTTTCTTTAGGTACTCAATGCCAGGCATACATGGCCTCTATTGCTATTAGTAAATCTCACTTTAAAAAATGCCAGTATTGATCTCTGACCTGTACACCTGTTCGATCCGAAGAGCGTCCATCCTTCCTGTTCCGCCATCTCCTTGGTGCGAGGCAAACGGTCAAAGTTGTTTCCGAAAGGGCTGACTCCGAAGGTCACTGAATATTTCAAAATAATGATAAAAATGTTCATTTGTTACTTCATCGCTGTTTGTAGTAGCTGCTAGAAAATTATTGTAAGTAATTTGCTAAAGGCTTATGTTACATGTGGATACTGTCATCCTCCTATGGAAGATTTGTTGTTCGTCTCCCGTTTTAACGTCAGCCTAGATTTGTCGGGGCTCCAATAACGCGGACTTTGGTGTTACAACGCTTGGTACAAAATATAACGCACTGATCAAATATTTGTCGGGGCAGAGTTTCTCACGTTTCTTGTACCGCGACGTGAAAACAGTAACGTTTGACCATCGAATCTATCAAATATCAAACGGCATTATATTTTAAAGACGTTTTTGTCCTCTATTTTTGAGAGCAGAAGGGGGATTTCGAAGTAAAGTTTGTCGGCCTGAGAATGCCATCCTGTGCATCGGACATTTTGTGTACAATGGAAATTCCAATGCCTTTATAGACCAGACTGTAAAAGAGCAAACAATTCTCAGGTTTGGCAACAACAGAAACAAAGTTTCCATAAAAGCAACATTGCAGATATTTGTCATTATGTCTACCAACACAGATAAAAGTGAATTCACCTCTCAAGCCGTCCCATGCCGCCCCTGCAGTGAAGGAAACAAAGACATCAAGTCAGCGAAAGTTTGCTCTTAGTTTACTTGTTCTTTTAGTCCGTGGAAGTGACGTAACCATTTTTATCAAATTGAAGGCACGGCGTAGGATAAACTGTATACATACTCAGTACATGATGTCAGATTGTTACCGTGTATGGCATTTATAACCGCTGAAACAACGAAAACCAAGATGCGGTGGAACATTGAAATAAACAATTTTTACAATAGAATTGAAAGAGGAATAATGGCAAAAATGCGCAAGTCATTTTACTTGGGGTGCTGTCATCTATGGCAGGAGTGCTGAACCAGGACCACCAGGACTGGGCGTCCACAGCAGCCGCGCCGAGAAGGACGAGTACCGCCAACAACTTCATCTTCCACACGTACCGTACCACGAGAAAAATAGACGGCGGGGTGTAAGTCTACTGCTACGCAAGTGAGGTCACTTCGCCCTTGGAACGACTTTTGAACACCAATTTTTGCTGATCAAATCATTTTCAGAGGGGGCTACTGTTGTGTGTTCATATTGGGGTACCGTTGGGTTGCCGGGTAGCGCTCTGGGGATGCTTCTTTGCAAGAACCAGAGTGTCCACCCCGTGGGTCTGGTACTAGCCAATAGTTGCACAGATTGCAAGGCGCAATCGCTAATCTGTCAAAATGAAGGCGGTTGCTATGGAGACCAGGGTATTTCATTGCTGCTTACGTGTCGACAGTGGTTGATCATGATAAGAAAAAAAGGCAGAGGCAGGAAAAGTATAGTATACGTTTGCGTTTTTTTCGTGACATAGAACCTTGTAACGTTAGTTTCACGCAAACAAAGCTTCTTTGTGTAATGTTGGTGATAGAAGACCAGTAAGGTGGAACTGGCATTGTGAATACTACCTTATCATTAACTGTTAATTCTCCTATCTAAACATGTTTGTTATGTATTATAGCTGTGTTTGTCAAAATTGGTGACAAACACAGATGCTGTCACCAAGCAAATGATTCCCCTGATCTCTTGTTTTTTGAAAATTGTTCAGACCAAGAGGGCGATGACCGGGCAGCTTCAAACCCTGTACTCTGTACCTGTGACATGTACCTTAACACGTCAATGACATTAGCCGAACCCGTATGTACCTTAGAAGTGTAAAGGTCAAGGAGAGTTAACACTGTTGGGAAATACTTACATGAAGGTTTGGGTTTATATCGTACCTCCAGGCTCGCATAGATCATTTGGGTGGAAGGAAGTGAAATGTAATCTTTTAAGATTAAAAGTTTTTATTTCTTCTGGGATCTCGCCTGGAGAAACAAATGCAAAAAAAGAGACACCGAAGTTGCATACTTTTCACTTTATTATTCTACCCCTAGAGCAGGCAATGTGGCCGACGATTACGGTTCACGTACGATACGCTTGCCACAGCAATAGGGCTAACATCGTAGTTTTGCACAATTTTTTGACGTTCGAAGTAGACCCTGAACACCCGGGTTCAGTTAAAGCCAGCTTGGACGTGGCTTAACCCACAAACTACAAGGCCGGTACAGAGGCTACCATGACGTGTCTAGCAGAAGTTGAGTTGCGGCGTGCTGTCCAGGTAGATGTGCTGTGTGGTCAGCCCGCGGTTAGCCAGGTCGGGCAGACAGGTCGGCGCCTCCTCAAAGAACAACTGGCGGAGGAAACAAGGCCCATACAGTTAAGGGATGATTTAGGAAAAGCAAAATTCAATATAGACACAAGATGTACGTGACAAGACAACACACACACTCTCTCTCTCTCTCTCTCTCTCTCTCTCTCTCTCTCTCTCTCTCTCTCACACACACACACACACACACACACGCGCGCGGGCGCGCGCACGCGCACGCACACACACACACGCGCGCACACGCACATGCACATGCACACGTGCGCACACACGCACACATTTCACTGGACACGCGATAAGTTGGTGACCTTGCGGCGACCAAGCGATCTGACAGAGCTCCGACGAATTTTATCGATTGAAAACTTATCTTTTTACGCTTTGTTTGTTTTGTTGTCTTTTTAGCCACATTTGTACGTTTCCCATGATATTCCCATTATAAAGTCAAAGAAAACAAAAATCCAATTTAGGACGTAACGAAGCCGCCAACGTGCCGCGGTTCCAGTGAGATAGGGGCTTTACTCACCCCAAGCGCGGCGGCAGGAGGGTGCTCATAGCGGTGACTGTCCAGGTTCGCGTTCATGTTCCAGCCGAAGCCGTTCAGATCTCCGGAGTTGTACATGAGGAAAACCGGGAAGAACCGATCACAGTCCATGTCCTTACTCACGTTGTACCAGTAGTGGCGTCCTGCAAGAGACGAAGCCTTAAAGTAACATATCAAGAAATATCTAGTACATACCGTGTCAGCATGCTGATAGATTTGTGCAGAAAAGTCTTCGTCTTTAAAACAGAGAGCCCTCTACTGCATGATCTGACAGAGACGTTAATGAGGATAACGGGCGTTGGTTTGCCACATGATAAAGGTTTGGGACTCAATGAGCACATCTAGACGAACTGATGCTGCTCGTACGAGTTCAAAGAAAGACAATGTTTACTATCACACTGAATAGAAGCAGGAGACATATACATGTATAATCACATACTCTAATGAGTCTTCAAGTTTAAGTCGCTGCTGGAGGCCAGAAAGTTATTGAATGTGACTGATATTTGCCTACACAATTCACAATGAGCGCATAAAACCAAATCTGTACCCATAGTGTAGAAGCAGCCGCCCTTGGTCCACGTCGTGCCCGCGAGATCGGACTCCGACATGGGAATCTTCATGTGACTAGCTGGGGTCGTGCCGTTCTGGATGTACAGGTCTGTACCGGTCCCGTGTTGGTCGAACTCTTCCTCCGTACGACCAGTGGTGCAGATGGTCGCTGAAGAACAGGTGGAGTTGAAGAGGAGGTTAAGGCTGAGTTTACACGCGCATTTACAAGTATGTGCTCCGAGTGTACTTTGAAATGCGTGTGTAAACTGGACCGTGGAAACGAAGAAATCATGCATAATGATGCTGAATTGTTATCAATAGGCTTCAAACAACTATTGTACACATTTAGCATGCAACGCACACAGTCTGGCGATGCTCACAGGACTACTAGTAGTTGACTCCCGGTTAATGTTTTGATCGTAAGAATTCGATGAGTGTTCTGCAAACCACCCTTTTGAACGATTTTTCAAAACGTAACTTTTGTAGAGATTTTCATTCCAACAATCATACTATTTTACGGCTTATAGACCGGTTGTACAAAAAGCATTTCTGTTGCATGGGACTAGTTTTTCAAAGCTACCCGTAATGCTCCCAGATCTATAATTGAAAGGCCATTCGCTTACAAAGTGTCTGGATACAAAACGAACATTATTGTGAGTGATAGTAGAGTTGCCGTGCGATGCAGCTGGTATTTCTGAAACAACGGTTTCGCAGCTGGATTCTATAGTACTATGATGGTAACCAAATCGAATCGTATAGGACTGGTTCTTGTATCCATATGCTAAGTTTGCACTCTACATGTGTCTTTTGTGAAAAACTTGACAAACATGGCGTTGAACCAATAACCAAGTATCGGAAGTCTGACGTCATGAGAACACGTGACTTACCTGGATCAACGAAATATGCCGTGATGACATACATGTCGTCGTCATCATTCCACAGAGCCTGGATGTAGCTGGAGGGCGTGCCGGCGGGCACCTTGTCCTTTTTGGCCTGACGAAAAAGAAGAAAAAAAACAACATTACCGAACCCATATTACATGTGGCCGAAACCGCTGCACAACAATCTTCTTTCGCCACTGAGTTACGCTAAGATCTACTGCAGTACTGATGGCGCTTGAAACATGTTAGCCCTTTATAGAATATGCTTCTTCAAGTTCCGTAGGACGAAGCGAGGAACACCTTGTTCTATGACTAACAGCGTGCTCATAGTAAGGGGGGCTCAAGATACAAATTTGGCTGCACAATGACTGTTAGCCGTCTTTACACGTCGGTGCAGTTACTATTACTCACTCCCATCTGGATACCGGCGATGTAGCCGTTCTTATCGAAGAGCAGCATGACAGCGGGGTCGTTGCCCTTTATGAAACGATGACCGTTGTAGAAGGCTCCTGGAAATAACGAGAGAAAAAAAATCTCGTCCGTACTTTCAGCTGGTATTCATATGCCCTTTATCCACTTTCGTCCATTATTTATTCGATTACTGATTCATTCATTCACTCACCGCCTGTGTCGACTCAGATTTCTGCTATTCGTTGTTTTTCACTTGTAGTTAGACAATGTGTGCTGACTGCTAAAGTCTAACATCTACGAACTTCTATTGGGTGCTTATGCCAGTGAAGAGAATGGTAATGAGGGAGGGTTATTTACCGTTGCACTCGTTACCGCTGTTGAACGCCGTCCAGTCTGCCGCCTTGGCGTCGCTTTCTTTGCGCGGGACGGACTGGAAGTACTGGGAGTTGAACGGGTTCGCTCCCCACGTCACTGGGGAAGAGAATGGAGGTGGGGTCAGAGTTGGAGTAAATGGTTGACGTTGTGCACGTTTCATGTGTTGTGTCAGACATTCCTTTTCTCCCGATTTACAATTAAGTTATCATTATCATTATATCCAATCGATTGGATGAACAACATACAGGTAACAATGACTGGGCCTGACACGATGTGAATTCCAAATCCTGCCGAGTCACTGGCTCTCATTGGTAAACCAAAAGTGATTATGTACAGTGTACGACTAAAGGAAGGTTTCGAGCTTACTCTAGATATCCTTAGGCCATAAACATGACTTACGCCGGTGTGTTGACTAATAAAACAGTGCTTACCTTTGAGATCACTCCAGTCCGCATCTGAAGATAAAGAACACACATTCTCATATCGTTTAGATATCAGCAGGTATGCCGCCATGTCAGTCGTTTAAAGAAGGACAAATCATGTTTACATGACCCAACACCGCCATAATAATTTATTTTCCAATGAAATTGAATAAACGTACGAGCAGATCTGATTATTCATCACATCTATTCGGTTCAGAAAAGTGATTTTGTCCTGAAATTAAACGCGATAAATGAAGAAAAAGTGGTGAGTGTAGTATCTTGATGGTTATATAATTTTTTACCCGATGAAAAGAAGGATATTCAAGTATTCTACTTTTGGTGAAAAATGTAACAACATCCCTTTATCACATTGATTCACCAGAAAAAATTAACAAAGTCCTCTTTTGGTGAAAAATGTGATAACAGCAACGTTGTGATGAAGGTGGTGTTATCACATTTTTTCACAGAAGAAGGTAGTTCTTGCGGGTGAAACAATGCAAAAAAGTTTCTACCTTTCGCCATCACATGTTAATGTAGTTATCAAGCTTTTCCAAGACAACACTTTTTTAAATGAAAAATAGCCATAACTAGCCATAATTAGCCAACTCTGTACGAGCAGTTCTTACAATACAGTGCGTAGTTTTCACTATCATGATGGCGGTAGCTCGATGCGCACTGACAAAGTAGTAAGATTATCTAATTCATCACCGGAATACTTTGTAGACTATACCATTTGTTAGCAACCTGAATAACACATAAATCATCAGCATAAGCAGCAGGGCACCTTCTTACCGTTGTAAAGAAAACCCTCCGCCGCCACAACGCCGGCGAGCACCAGCAGCACCAACGCGTTCATGTTTCCACTCAGTAGCGTCGGGAGAAAAAAAAGGGAAAGGCCTCGAGTAGTCTTCCCCAGGAGAGTGAAAGCTGGTCGAGTTCACACTGGTATTCATTCTGGGGGAGATCCGTTTGTGATGGCGGGTCATCAGATACACACGAATACCAAAGGTGTATAATGGCACCTCCCTTTCCCGTCCTAAAAGTCCTTGCCGCCATCGTAGAAAAAGGTTTTTTCGTCAATTTGCGCTTGGACAGTTAAATAATCAGTTTGTGTTTAGGTTTGACACATGCAATTTTAAAATTTCTGAACTCAAAGAAAAACTGTAAAGCAAGCTAGCATGAAAATATTTAAAATGCTTTCACAGCTTTGAATGAATAAAGTCTGTTGTATGTGGTTGGTAAATACTAGTGTGGTAGAATAGAGTAAACAGATTAGTTATCTTTTTGATGGATTCCGGCCTCCTAATTAGTATTTACCCCCATCGGAATGAGCGGTGCGCTTATCAGTCCGTAGATGTGCAGCAAACAGCGATCGCTTTGTAGATGTCGACATCCGGAGCGTAAGGGGGGAACCCGGAGGCTCAGTATTAGCAATATTAATGTTTGAATATACGTTTGAAGATGCCCGGTATAACGGTACTTTTTATCAGCCCGTATACGTCATTCTCGGGTTAAACAACTGACGCCTAATTTATTTACCCACGAGTTCATCCAGATGAAAATTCCCATAAAAATTTGACCCAGATAACCCTCTGATGTGACATGTTTCATTGTTACATAATCAGCCTTTGTGAAATGGTTGAAGGTCACTACAATATGTAGTTAGATGCATAAAAGCAGTAGTCAGGTCAGTCCCGGCATGGGCCAGGATCATCTTCAGTTATGTACCATTCTGATGTCAGGTATCACAAATTCCATACCATATACTGGTATTGAAACGTTTGGTGTTTTATAAAACTACTCAGAAATTCATGGAATTAGAGTGTGGCCGCTAAGGAAAGTATGGTGGTGGACAAATTTGTATGCATTAGCGTCTTGCAAAGTGTATTGATATGACAATATGGCGAACAGTTCTAAGGCGTCCGGTTCATGTCAATTTCAAAAAGATTCATAGCGCGCGTTCTCTTCGAGAAATTTATGGCAGAAAGCTGAGTGCAGCGTCCTAGATCTGTTAGAAAATCGTACAGCCGGTAGAAAAGATCCTCGATACTCTACCCTGAGTTTCTAGCCCCCGGTTGATCAAGTCATAGTCTAAATTTCACCTCCAAAAACCAGATCACAACGTTCCCTAGTGGATCCACGCCTTCAGTTCTATCTGTTTGTTCGTCTTTATTGCGACGGCCAATATTCCAACGGTAACCTTTGGATGTTTTAGCTGCGAATCTTTACACGGCGTTCATGTGTATACCTTCCTTCATTACGTTTTTTGCATGTTACTTAACATCCCTATCTATTCATCGTTCTCGTGACAAAAAAAATCAAGGGCAAAGTTTCATTGGCATGTCTTTATTTGTTTCTGAAGCAACACATGAACAATGCATGTCATAACATACTGACGTTCAAACATCTTTTCATCAAAGTCGTTCCAACACTATTAGATACATGTATATCTTTGTCAGAAAGGTAAGGCGACAGTTAATGTTGTCCAAGGGGATGTTTTGTGATTTTTAGATTGGGGTGTCGATTTTACAGCACTATCAATCAGGCATAGTGAGGGAAAAAAGCCACGTCCTCCTGTTGTGGTCTTTCTCCACACAACCCAAGTTGAAGAGGTGTAGATACATGTATAAGGCACATGCACAGAAAGGAAACGATAGCCGTCTCTTCCCACTCCTGCTTGAACGATTACGCTGAAGTATTCTTTAGGGCGAGCATTGTTTTATGGCATATTACAACTAACGGGAGTTATGTTTGTGTGCTACCCAGGTAGATGTGTTGCAGACGTGATCCGGGTCCAGGACATCAGATGTCTCCTGTGACGTTTGATGTCGTCTAACAGAAGTTGAAGGTGGGCGAATCATCCAGGTAGATATGCATCGTGGACAGGCCACTCCGAATGTGCTGGTCGAAACAAACTGGCTTCTCCTCGAAGAACATCTACAGCAGGAGATACAAACAATCCGTTAAAGATAGGGGAAAAACTACTGCCTACTATAGGTAAATTGTGATAATGGCATCACGGACTGAAAGCCAGGGTTGTAGGAGATGTATTGTCAGTTTACCGCTAGGAGCACACTTCCTTTTACTCTAGGTTTACATCTAGGTCGCAGATGTGGCAGATCGAAGTTAGTTAAAGTTAAAGTCCTCCCCGCGCCATGACGATGCATAATTAAGGCGGCGCCCATCTCCGTTTCGGCAGCCCTGGGCCACACAACTTTGTGCAAGTCACTACAGCAGGGGGCTAGTCTACTGGTAGTGATGTGTGTTTACTTCCATACTCTTTCCCAAATGCTGAGTGATAAGCAGAGAAAGCAGTATGTACCATTTTTAGAGTCTTTGGTTTGACCCGGCCGGGGTTCGAACTCACTACCTACCGTAGGCGAACACTCTACCCACTAGGCCATTGCACCGGTACAATGGACGTGACAGATCGAAGTAGGGTATCATAAACCACTCACGGCCAGTGCGTCTGCTGGTGGGTGCTCGTAGCGGGGGCTGTTCAGGTCGGCGTTGATGTTCCAGCCGAAGCCGTTCAGCCTGCCGGAGTTGTACAGCAGGAACACCGGGAAGAACTCGTCACAGTCCATGTTGGCGGATGTGTCGTACCAGTAGTGCTGGCCTACGGGGAAAAAACAGACTTTACAACTTTTCGTGCACAAGACAGACATACTTTTCCGATTGTTGCCAAACAGCTTAAATGCGTAATGTTAGAATGGTCATTAGTAAACTGTAGACAGAAATGACGGTTTCAAACTGGGTCGACCGGCAGGTGTTAGACATTCTAATTGCTTTGTTATTGACCTTTAGATCCCCCTCCAACACACTTACAACGTTAAGGATTTGGTGAACTTTTTGTCAGTCTGTTCCCAGATCTCTAATGAAATATCTCAGCGTACCCATGGTGTAGAAGCAGCCGCCCTTGGTCCAGGCAGTCGCGGCGATATCAGTCTCATCCCTGGGGATCTCCTGGTAGTCGGTCTCTGGGTTGGGGCCGGTCTGCAGGTACAGGCCCACACCGGTACCCTCCAGGGTGAAGAGTGCGTCAGAACGGCCGGTGCAGACAGTCGCTGTCGTAAGGGAAAACGCGTGGAGTTGAAAACTAATTGAAAGATTTGAAATAGTACAGACGGACACAATGCGTAAGAACGGCCGGTACAGACAGATGCTGTCGTAAGATAATCGCATGAAAGCTACAAGATTAAGATTAATTAAACATTACAAATTGACAAGGCGGAAAACAACCATAGGGTGCATTCTCTCTATGGGCCATTTAAACCAATGCCGTCTTTTCATTTTCAAGCCATTTGAAAGCGACATTAGAATATGCGTGACCAACCTGGGTCTATGAAGTAGGCAGTGATGACCAGCATGTCACCGTCGAAGTTCCACATGTTCCTGATTTGGGGAGAGGGGACGTTGGCAGGGAGTTCGGCTGTGCGGGCCTGGGGAAAGTTACACGAAAAAGAAATATATTTTCTTTAGGGATTGATATCTAAAGGAAACAGGTTTACATATCAAATTCCAGATTAAGGAGTTTTGAGAAGTGATCTTAGATGACAATGTCTAAATGACTGAGTAGGACAAAACTGCATGGCACAATCTGTGGAGTGAAAATATATTGAAAGAAGCTCTAGTGATGTTTAGGCCGAAGTCGCCTGTTTTGACGACTGGCAGTTTCTAGCAATGTTGGAGAAATTTCCGTAGACTCACCCCCATCTGGATACCAGCGATGTAGCCGTTATGGTCGAACAGCAGCATGACCGCGGGGTCGTTGTCCCGGATGTAGCGGGACCCGCGGTAGAACTCGCCTGAAAATCAAATGCGATAGCATATGAGGTGAGGTGCAAAAATATGCAAAACACAGTTTCCTGCACAATGTTGTGATGTACATGTATTCCTCTCCAAGGCAGATTTTCGTGGGGAAGATTGACGGCTCTTCCAACTACCTGTTTGGTGAGTAGTAATATATGACAATTATAGAAAATTATAAAGTTGCCAATTATTTCTAATCAGTTCTTACTCACCATCACAACTGGATCCGCGGCTGAAGTCGACCCACCCCGCATCCCGGGCGGCCTGCTCCGTACGGGGGAGGGAGTCGAACACGGTCGAGCTGAACAACTGGTTTATGCCCCACGTCACTGACAAGGGAAAACCATGGTGTCATTCCTACAACATCAATATCCAGGTGCTATACAAGGAGGCGAGGATGGGCAAACCGTTAACGACATCGTGGTGTGACTAAAGCTTGAGAACTGATGTGTGCACCAGAGTGTGAGAAAGAACAAGACTCAAGAGGGCAAAGGGTGGTCGGTGTCTGCAGAATATATTACAGGTATCCTCAGGGGTGACCGTAAGTTACTAACATACTACCATCAGATTCTTTATTAGGTTGAGTCTATCTATCTAAACCGAATGAAAGTTCATAAAGTTACCTTTGAGGTCGTTCCACTCAGCGTCTGTAGGGAAACAGGAAAATGTTGAGGCGGTTAGAAGTCAGATAGAATTTGAAACATATTGTCTTTGTCTGAAGGATGAAAAATTAAACATCTGGCCCCTAGAATGTTTAAGAATATATCTCCGACTAAAGGACTGGGTCAGGAAGGATCGCATGAAAATTTGGGAGTGGCTTCAGTGAAAATAGAAAAAAGGTTTGGAAGATTAATTGCACACAATTACATTAACATTTACGACGCTGTGCAACGTTATAGAAATACTTTTTCATTCTTGTCAGTCAAACAGGTACAACAGACATACAGTCAAACAGGTACAACAGACATACAGTCAAACAGGTACAACAGACATACAGTCAAACAGGTACAACAGACATACAGTCAAACAGGTACGACAGACATGCAGTCAAACAGATACAACAGATATACAGTTGCAGTAACAGATATGCAGTAAACAAGGGAAAACAGATATACAGTCAAACAGGGACAACAGGTATGTAGTCCAACAGGGACAACAGACATACAGTCAAACAGTATCAAGATTAATCTATTGATGATTTTCTTAACGTTGGGTAACATAAATTCGTGGGGTACTTAAATTCGGGATTTTTCGAGAACGGGGTATTTAGGGATATGTGCTAGATGCAACATCAGTAATACCGCTAGAAATGCAAACTTGACAGACTAACGTATTCAGAACACTGTCTGAAAAGCTTCGATAAGCATGCATTAGAAGGCGACGAGGACAAAAACTCTCCGTCCCTTATTGGAACAGTCTGAGGGCTTCGTGGGAGAATCACACTACATCGTTGTCGGCTGGTTTATAAGACAAATGTCACATCCGCTTCCTGCTAAACACAATCATTTATAAGACAACTTATTTTCTTAAAATTGCTGACCTGCAATTGGACTCTAAGTGTGATCAATCATCAAAATCCCTCTTTGTTGATACAACCTACGGCACGTGTATTTTCCCGCCGCCATATCATTACCCAGAATCCTGTTGTCAAGCAGACGACAAAGGTTTGTGAGGAACACTTTTTTGTCTAAATGTTGCGTGTGATTGTGGACTGAGGACGATATCTTCCTCAAAATTTGCTCCTAACACAACAAGGAATACATGGGCATAGTAGTATTATCAATGCTACGGCATCCGGCTAACTTTCCATGAATAATGTACACGTTGCCATGACGGTGGATGTCGACTTTGACGTTCTATAGCTACCGACTCAACACACGGGTTGTTCCCGTAGGCCTGATGTTTGCGGTACGGCCGTTTTTTCGTGTATTTTTTTTACTTGGACACGTCTATATCCATAGCACTCTCCTCAAGCCAAGGATGGAACGAATAGCTGCTGTATGAAATGTAATTAGCGGTAAGATATTCAAGACGAATCTTCTCTCCCGAATTAATGTTCACCCCTGTCCGACAGCACCGTCATTGTGCGTGCGGCGGACGGTAGTTTCAAGTTGAAATATTCTGGTGTCAGCACGACTAGAGACAAAATCTACCATATATATGATTAGTGCAAAGATAGTACATGATACTGCCAGAATAATAGAAAAAAAGGATGGTTTATTGTTCTGCTAGATTGATTTCAGTCAACCATTATCGGAAAAATCCCGAATTTATGTTACCCAACGTTACATACTATCAAGAACAGAAAAAGAGACAGAGCAGGACAAAATCATACCATCACTGAAGAGCCAACCCTCCACACAAACAAGGCCGAGAAGCGCCAATGCAACCACAGACTTCATGATGATGTCGGTCTTCTGTCGTCAGTTGGAGAGATCGGGAGCGAAGTGGCGGCAAAACGTCCACTTATCGGTCACGAACAGGTTAAGTACGCCCCAAGTGTGGTCCGGAAGGACGGTGGTTCGGACCGGTGGTGTAAGGTTACCGGTTGTTTGAATTTGAGATTATGTCATAGGCAAAGTTTCACAGCTGCATCTTTCTCACTGTAAAAGACAAGGTATCTGGAGGTTCAATCTGCAAAGTCATGTAGGTAAAGAGGTTAAGAGCGTTGTCACTGAAAAAGGCGAGGTATCTGGAAGATTAATCTGCAAAGTCATGCAGGTAAAGATGTTAAGAGGTACGTCATTTCTTTGATTAATAAATTGTTGTTTACTCAAATGATATCAAGTGTGCAAAGAGTGCACTATCGACGTAAACTACGAGGCCAACCTAATATAAATTGGCCGATTTTTTTTTTCATAGGCATCACTTTGTTCTGACTACTTGGAGAAGGTCGGCACCGAAGTCAACTCTGACAGCATCATGAAGGCAGCAGTAGTTTTGGCGCTCTTGAGTCTTGTATCAGTGGAGGGATGGCTTTTTAGTGACGGTACGCTTTCATCTATCATTGATGCATGTCTAGAATCATCATCATATTTCCGTGAATAATTTCATCAGGTTGGCGAATGACTGAATAGCAAGGTTCTTTTATTCACAACCAAGCACTTCACAAGAGCCGACGTTTCGACGACTGTCAGTCATCTTCATATTGCCCTGATGAAGATGACTGATAGTCGTCGAAACGTCGGCTCTTGTTCAATGATTGGTTGCAAATAAAAGAACCTTGCTATTCATCATCATATTGTTGGCCTTTATACATTTCTAGTACAAATGAATCGGTATGGCTAAATGGCATATGCCGCCAAATTGGGTACATAAAGGCTGCTGTGAATGTTGTGACCAGGACAAAACATTGTGCAATCGTGATCACATAAAAGAACCCAAAGATATATGCATAACATGGAACGAAATGAGCAAATAAGTTATGATTTCCTTGGAACATTTCGCGTACATACAAGCTTGATCAACGTATTTTGTGATATAGCTATTCAGAGCCATGTCAGAAGGTTGACATTTCAGATATGTTTGCTTTATTTCTCCCTTTAGATGCTGAGTGGAACGATTTAAAAGGTATCACAAGGTTTCTATCTTTATGCGTGTCTTCTGGAAAATTTTTGAATTTTGATAGCAGATCCGACAGTCGATGACTGTTAGACTGCTGTTAGCATGTGTTACTGTCATCTATTACACGATATGCTGGCCTTTTCTTGACTTCTCAGTAAAATTGATATACTTCGTACGGGGTAATAGACGGTAGGCTTTGTGCTTTATCTACATGTCCGCACTCTTGCAAATTTCTACGAAATGAAGAAGAAAAATTAAAAGACAAGAAACAAGTTCTGTATTCCTTATTTCTGCCAGTGACGTTTGGCTTGAACCAGTTGTTCAGCTCGATCGTGTTCGACTCCATGCCCCGTACGGAGCAGGACGCCCAGAATGCGGGGTGGGTCGACTTCAGCCGCGGAGCCAGCTGTGATGGTACGTACGACCTGATCATACCTTAACCCAACTACTGAACACCGATTTGTGAGGTGTAATCTGTTATATATGCTACTGTTGGTTGTACATTTCGTTTATTGTTTATATTTTCCGATTGTTTGAGTGTGCTCTTTTGTACTTTTAATTTTAAGACGTAATTCAGCCGGTTTACTTTTAAAAACGTAACTTCGGCTGCAATGCTGTTTTAATTTCTGTATATGTCAATTCCTGAATAAACAATTTATATACAATGCATACAAATAAAGTAGTAGAATTAGTGACCATGACTCGTCAATCGGCAATCTAATCATAATCACACTGGAGAGTAGATGAGGTTTTACTCCTAGACCGATTAGGATGGAAGGAAGGAGAGAGGGAGACAGAAAACAGGAATGAACTGACGACAGATGATCAGGGAGACTTTGACAAGTTTACAGCCGTGTGTTAGCTTTGCTTTTGCAGTCTAATCAAAGGGAATTTAATTTTTCAGACAGCTTCTACCGCGGGTCCCGCTACATCAAGGACAACGAACCCGCGGTCATGCTGCTGTTCGACACGAATGGCTACGTCGCTGGTATCCAGATGGGGGTGAGTCTACGGAATTTGTAGCTAGCTGAATCATTCTAATGATACATTGGAATGATATATAGCGTCATTTAATACTTCTTTAATGGATGCATGTATTTGAGCATGTATCCGAGATCACATTTTTCCTGTTTCCCAGGTTAACAAAAATGAACTCCCTGCCGGCCTCCCGTCCGACGCCATGAAGCACATGTGGAACGACGACGGAGACCTCTACGTCATCACGGCCTACTTTGTAATTCCAGGTAAGGGACAGATCCGTGTCTTATAGAGTTTGTAAACACAGGCTACAAGCTTCTCACGAACCTTGGTCGCCCTCTTCTCCCTCACAGATTATTTTCCACAAATCTAAAAATATCATGGAAATCCGTTGTTCCTTTGTTCAGTTATACTCCTTAGAAGATTTTCACAATAACGCCCCTGCAGTTCCAGAGCAAGCTGCTAGGGGGCCCAAACCTACACCACTTCTTAATTACATCACAAGCTATCTCCCACCCAAAAATCAAGACCACAGCACGTCCAGGTCAAAAGATACAAAAATTGAAGTTCTGCTGCAGTACCAAGGTCACATACCAGGGGGCCCAAAATCGACCCTGACCTTCGGCTTCACAACACCCGCCCACATACCAAATATCATTGTAATCCATCAAGAGGTTTTTGAGTTATGCTGACTACAAGAGTCCGGAAACACAAACACAACAAGAGTTCCACGACCTCATATCTCCATGAACAATTCTATTAATGCAAATGACTTACACATTTGCATAATATATGCTTGGTTATAAAGACTTACACATGTTGCAATATTGACAGTCCTGCAATTTTCCAATTAGATGAATTATGGTGTTTTTGCATTTATTATGCAAATTAGGAATTAATTTGCATAATTGGTATCTGTTGATGCTCCACTTTCCATAAACTACATATGTTACATGCATTTGAGTCTGATAATGGAAAACACTGCAAATATAGATTTTCCTCATTAGCTATGCAAATTAAGTCACAATTAGAACAATTTGCACTACATTATGTATATCTCTGTCTAAGCTACCTGCATACTAAGTATCATATTGACAGACCTATAATTTTCAAATTAGATGAGAGATGGTGTTTTGCATTAATTATGCAAATTATGAATTTATTTGCATAATTGGTATCTGTTGATGATCCACTTTCCATAAACTACATACGTTACATGTATTTGAGTCTGATAATGGAAAACACTGCAAATATAGATTAACCTTATTAGTTATGCAAATGAAGTCCTAATTAACATAATTTGCACTTCATCGTGTACATCTCTGTCTAAGCTACCTGTATACTAAATATCATGGAAACCC
This sequence comes from Branchiostoma lanceolatum, assembly GCF_035083965.1. Taxonomy (NCBI): domain Eukaryota; kingdom Metazoa; phylum Chordata; class Leptocardii; order Amphioxiformes; family Branchiostomatidae; genus Branchiostoma; species Branchiostoma lanceolatum. Next base: position 12,895,519 of record NC_089724.1, read on the forward strand.
GTCGTTCCTTTGTTCAGTTATTCTCCTTAGAAGATTTTTACGATAACTCCCCTGCAGTTCCAGAGCAAGTTGCTAGGGGGCCCAAACCCACACCATGTCTTCATTACACCACAAGCTATCTGCCACCAAAAAATCAAGACCATAGCACGTCCAGGTCAAGAGATACAAAAATGGAATTTCTGATGCAGTACCAAGGTCACATACCAGGGGGCCCAAAATTGACCTTGAATTTCGGCTTCATAACACCTGCCCACATATTAAATATCATCGTAATCCATCCAGAGGTTCTTGAGTTATGATGACTACAATAGTCCGGAAACACAAACACAAACACACACAAACACACCAAAAACAATATCTCCAATTTTTCATGGAGATAAACACACACACACACACACACACACACACACACACACACACACACACACACACACACACACACACACACACACACACACACACAAATACGCCAAAAACAATATCTCCATTTTTCATGGAGATAACGAGGTAGAGGAAATCAAAATATACAGTGATGCCCTGTTGGTTCTATGTAGATCGGCTTCTTGAATCTTCTTATGTTTTTAAACTGATGATCGATCGGCTTCTTGAATCTTCTTATGTTTTTCGGATCGACCCCGCAACTTCAGCCACCGTCTGCACCGGCCGCTCGGAGGCGCTGTTTACCTTGGAGGGTACCGGAGAGGGCCTGTACATCCAGAACGGCCCCAACCCCGAGTCTGACTACCAAATCATCCCTCGGGACGAGGCTGACATAGGCACGACCCTGTGGACACAAGGAGAATGCTTCTACACCATGGGTACGTGCTGTAGCAGTTACCGTAACATGCTGCTAAATTAAAAGGAGAAGAAATACTGCCATTTGTATTACTAACACTCAACCGCGGGAAATGAACATTTTGACGCTCAAGCATGTAGCTGAAAGATACAAAACGGCTTTCTAAACGTAAGACATCTTTTATGGTGTTAAAATTGAAAGCAATCATTCCTTACAAGGTATTATAAGACATTGTTCTCACTGGCAGACTATAACGTTATATCTATATATACATAGCTTAACTGGTAACGGAGACACAGTTGAGCTCCTGGTCAGGACCTCTCGGTCGGAGCTGGACCCGTTTTTGGCGACGCCTCTGGGGCGGAGCCGTTTGTATAGTGCTGGGATCAAAGTTGAAAGAATTCTAAATATTCCACGCACGCATTCCCCAGGGAATTGGTTTTTGACAATACCTTGCGGGAACGGTGTTTGCACTTAACAGGGAGGGACTCAAATGTAATGCGTCGGGCACAGGAAAGGCGGTAGTTTTTACACACTATTACAGCATTTTGCCGATGTTTTTGATAACCTTTTACTTCTACAATATAGAATTATGGTTTGGCAGGGTATGTTGCAATGTAGGTCATGATGCAATATGTCACAGCTATTCATCCATATGTTTGTTAATTTCGAGTTTGTTACAATAAAGGATCTTACGTTTCGACATGTAGCTGATACAGGTTCTTTTAGATGCTCTCTGAAGACTACAGCTACCATATAAAGGGATAAAGAAAGGACGCAGAGACAAGGTTTCTCGCACATTGGGCTCGAACATTGGGCATGTTTTGTGTGTCGGAGAGTTTTTATCTATTTGCGTTTCCTTTGTTATGTGCATTTGGGTGAACTTTGCTATTTCATTGTGTGTGGGGTTTTTTGTGTTTTTTTTGTTGTGTTTTTGCTTTCGCGATGATCCTGCATTCAATGTTTCTCCTGGGTGAATGTTATCGTCGCACACTCCCATTCTTCTACGATGATTCCCTATGCAGTCTGAAGGTAGCCATGACGAAGTTCACCTGCGGGCACTAAGAGAGAAAAGGGCATAGGTAAATCATTGTCATTAACCTGTCTGTCACAATATGGTCTGTGCAGCTATGCTCTCCACCCGCATGAACACGATTCAGGGATTTGTTTGTTTCACATCCATGTATATACAACGTGTTTGAGCAGACAATTTTGACAGAATTCAAGAGAGCGCAAGAGAGCGCAAATCGTATAGAAAGGTTTAAAGTTATATGTTTGTCATTTATTGAGGAAAGACCTTAAAAGGACACAACGTATGAACTGCATATTACTCAGATTAACAAAAACGACAGAAAAACTATTGTCAATGTTGGCTTACCGCTGTGAGATATCGATTTTCACGTTGTCTTATAGGCGACGGGCAGGGGATAGACGAAGATAGTAGAACATAGCGTGTCCCTGGATACAGTGGTCCTGGTTCCTCGCTACACGTGTGCGGTTTACTGAAAATGCAAGAAAAACATACACCTGGGAACATGGTTCCCTGGGCCGTTACTGGCCATCCAGGGCCAGAACTCAGGGCCTGACCTGAAGAAGGGGAAACAGTCCGTTACTGGAATATCCAATCTCGACAGATACAAATGTAAGTCCTGTCGAAGAGGAGCAAATATAACTTATAAGGTAGGTAAAACCGGAAAATTCCGGCGGAACATGACGTCCTGTAGATCAAACGTTAACCATAATTTCGATGTCCTCTTACACAGTGAAAAATATAACAGATGCGGTAACTGGTATATTAGTAACTGAGCCGGAGAAACATGAGCCAGTCATCATCAACACTATCATTACTCAATCATACAATCCACGCAACTAGTTGGAATTTGGACCACATGTACAGTTGGCGAACTTTTTACTGATTGAACTTAACAGCACAGCTAACTAAAACAGACAAAACGACTGCTACATGGGCACCGTTACAAAAGAAGACTTAACGTTACAACGAGTAGAAATTGGCAACGACTATAGCCCACTAACCTAATACAGTACATCAATCATCAATGCAACACCCCTACAAACAAATAGATTTATGCGTAAAACAAAATACAATCAATCATAGACGAGTACAAGTACATTGTACTCGTTTGGTGCCTTCAAAAAACTGACAGCTAATTACCAATTGCCATACAATGGGAACAAAGAAAACAAAACATATAATACCAAATATTAATAGATACTGATTTAATAAAAACAAAAGCTCACCACCATCGGATACGTACACAACATACCTTTTAATCATGCACACTTCAAAAAACAGACGCCCGTGGGGAACAGGGTCCCCTAAGCCCTTCCTGTCCGCCCAGAGCTGCCCGTAAACAACATGCATTTCTAATCGTTATACTACAGCGAACCCTAAAAAAAATCCTACAAACACCGAAAACTAGCGATGTCCGTATAACTGGCACTGTCATGATATAAAACCAACAGATGTAGAAGTAAATTCAGAATGAAACTGATAAAAGTGCTACTTCTTAGTACATGTACTCTTGACTCTTGTGTTACCTATTTCTACGGCACCATCGATCCGCAACAGACAAAGAAATTTCCACTACACGGACCGTACCCCCCGTACCCCCCGTACCCCATTATCACAAGAACACACAACCGTTCCAGATCACGTTAACACACTGTTGACATTGTCGAAAACGGTGATTAATGGTCAACTCGTCGCTAATCATTCCACATGTAACGTTAGTGACACATTGAGAAGCCCGTCACCATAATGAAAAAAATCAAATATTATTCTGGACGACAAGTGTACAACAATGTACTAGTATTTGTCGGAATTATCAGTATAACAAAACGAATTCCTGATCTGTAACGTTAGCAGATTCCAAAATGTCAAAACAACGTCTAAGCCTCTCATTCACTCAGACACAATGTATGGCAATAAGGAAAAGTGAAAAAAATGCACTCAAATTAAGAGTCAAATCAGCTTAACAGAACTCACCAAGAGAAAACTCAGACGTCTCGGCAGTAGCGCAGATGAAGTTCGATAAGAGAACATCTACCCAAGAAGCTCGGGATAGACAAATGGACTCTAACCTGGCATCCAGCCTACCGTCGTTTGGTCGGGCTCTCTTTGGGACAGAAGGGGCTTTACGCCGCGCGGTAGTCTTGTGCATCCGGTAGGAGTTCACGCAGCAGCGTCAGTCAACCTAATGTTTGATGAGAAAACTTGTCCCAGTACCTGTGTTTACGACCGGGTCGCTGGTGACCAAGCCAGTAAGATGCTAGTATCATCGCCGCAGTGACTCCCCTACCCCGGGAGCCCAGACTAGCACCGGGTCGCTAGCGATTTCCATCGGTGGCCGAAGAACAGTCAGCCCGCCCGATCTTAATCCACGCTCCGGGCAGTTGTAGCCCGGGGGAGCCGGTGCTCCCGGGCTAGAAGTCCCCCGGAGCGCGGCCGGTAGACTTCTAGCCTTGAATCTTCCACTGAGAATGTGAAGCTTTTTGTGCGCAAGCAGGGACGTCCTCAGGCATACGTCAATCAACATTATCATATAGTGTTTCGAGGGAGGATCTGATTGTATCGCACGGCTGATTGGTGAATACATAATGTCTACTGTAATATTTAGATGAGAAAATCTAGCTGAATCTGCGAAAACCCTGGTATTACCATTACGGTGGCCCACGTCTCACCCAGCCCGGTGAAAGGTCAAGCTTGGCCAGTGACCTATTTTCGCCTTTGTTTCGGGGTTTTCTGTTACAGGGGGCAAATGTGTGTTCGTTCGGTCTCTCTTAGTTTGTCAAGTGACCATGATCTGTGAGTAAGTAACTACCTGGCTGAAAGGATCTACTCTGCTCTACTCTTCTCTACGTGCCAACTTCTAAGTTCTATTAATTTAAATTAAAGGCATTAAACAATTCGAGGCTTCGACCCACATAATGCGGTGACAATCTGTTGCGGGGTGTCTTCCGCGCACTGACATTAGACAAATACACAAAGCACTAATGATTAGTGCCTTGTATATTTGTGCTTTAGCGGCAAAAACAGAAGGACTCGCCCTAAAGTGTCAGTATACTGGAGGAGACAAGACTAGGTACATAATTAACCCTGAGTTGTTTTCCAAAGGGGGTGAGGATATAAAAACACTTGGAATATAAAACATTAATTACCACCATTATTGTCATTTTGTTGTTGTTATTATTGTTATTATTGTCATTATTTGAATGTATTGTGATATTATATTTGTGACGATTCTTTATTCGTTTTTAAATGTACTCTGGAGGTGTTGGCCTTGTAAATGACGCATTGATCCCGTTGCCAACACCTCTCAGATTTCTTTCTGTGAAGTTTGATGAATAGATAAATTAAAAAAAATTAAAAAAATAAGAGCGCACGGCCAATGACACGGTCACTATACGTGAGCGTCTTAGTCGCCATGACGAGTAAAGGGAGTGCTTAAATCCCGGTAACGCTAGGCAGACAGTCAAGTCATCAGAACAAGGTTGACAGATCTAGGTTGATCAGAGTTGTTGACCTTATGGAAATGTAACTGGACTTTTCTGGACAGGCAGAGGTGTTAAGCTTATATATAATTATGTTATTAACCTGGCTGAGACCGCGACAGGCTCACTCGTTGAATAATCTTAACAACGGACTTTTCATTGTGTACGATGTTTTACTTGAGAAGAAGCAGTGGTCCCATGTACAGGTTACCGATTTTTGTGCCTTCCAGAAAATTTGACCACAAACCATGGCTAGTCTGTACAACGCCAACTCCTGCTGTCCGGGTCTGACCGGTGCCGGGCGGTCGCTATAGATGCGACCATTGGGCGCTCCTTGGGCGCTCGCTGCGGCCCTTAGATCCTACCTTGGGCGCTCTTATGACTTTTATGGTGCTCACCGCGCTGGCCGCGAGCTCTCTTGGCGTCTTACTGCGCTCATTGATATATACTGTTGGATCACCGTTATCGGCGCTCTCACCGTGACGGTGACGGTTTTGAACCGGTTCAAACCAAACAGTCGCAGGGGGATAGCGACCAGGACGCTCTCTGCGCGCTCCCTCGGCGCCCCCTCCGCGATCCCAGAGTGACGTTGGCGCTCTCTCGGCGCTTTGTTTTTCCTTTGGCCAATTTGCGGTCGCAGAGAGAGCGCGACGAGAGCACCGTCCTAGTGGAATGGGGGTCAAAGTTACAGCGCGCCCCGTATTTGCGGAAACTTAATACGGTCAAAAAATTCTTTACTAGAGGGATGTGTTAGTTAACGCGAGATTCTTCCTTCTGTTTACTTAATATCTTTCGGACAAATCATATAGAGACAACATTATTCGTATGCCGAAGTTACGGTACCCTAATTAGACCACACCATTTTTTGTTGCCTCTCTGAATAGCCTCTCCTGTTTTTCCCATTTTGAAAAAAAAAATGGGTCGCTATTCCCATTCACAAATACTTACTCACAATTTCACTATTTGTTCAGTTGTAGAGACCTAAATGCCACCAAGAGAGATTATAAAGGCCCGCACTTACCCATAACGTATGGTCACATTTTATCATGAGTTATAATTCTTCATTTATTACAACTATTTCTCAATACCAATCCAATCACATGGCAACACTTAATTTTGTTACTGAAATTCTAGTACTAGATCAAAGAAGGGGGTGCATTTCATAAAATGAGCCATACGAAGCTGAAACTTGAATAATCCTCTTATTTTAAGTTTATGTTATGTAAACCCTTAGATTCACTCCAGATGGAGCGTTATATTAAAAACGACATTTTCCTGCTTTTACCGACTGAGATCAATGGCGTGAATCGTGCTCGAACGATGTAAAATTAACTTTACAAGAGAGATCCCCAAACACCGGTACTCTCATTTATCGTTTGTCTAAACGCAACATTGTTCAGACAACCGACATTGGTGTAACGCGATGTCAAACTCATACATTTACGTCCGGAGATGGAGACCCGCCGTTATAGCTGCCTTCGTGTAGCCCAGGATGCTTTGTGACTAAGAATGCCTCTCGAGCTCGCAAATATATATTAGAAACTTGAAGATCGTCACATTCTAACAAAAATATGCGTTGTTTGATTGAATTTTCAGTAATAATTTACAAATGAAAATTGCTCGCAGCTAAGCCACTTCACTATGCGTGAATCATTGGAATCGAAAGAATATTGATCGTTAAAAGCTATAGTGCAAAAGAAAATAAAGTTTCAGTGGTTTGGACACGCGTCACTATTTCACAGTATGTCCAGATCAAACGTACCCCATCACACACGCACGGGCTGAGTACATGTGCGTCTCCAAACTAGGCCGCTAGTAAGAGAACAAGCTACCGTTATAACGTTTGAGCCAAGGAAATAATACTACGCTTCATACGTATTTCTAAGCAACCAAACGTTAACCCATTTTCACATAAAATCAACCCAACGACAAAGTATTACTTCTGAGAAAAGCGGGACTACAGTCCCTGTTGTGTGGTTACATACCGGCTTGCAGTGTACTATGCTCATTATTTGAGTCAAGTATATGCGTGTGAGACAGAATTGTGAGTACTATGTTCACATTTGGATGGCCCAAAAAAGAGCCAGGGTTGCTTGTACAGCCTGCTTGTTAAGTCTCCTTAGTTAGAGACAGGGCGGTTTCCATAACCCGTCCTTCCGTGCCAGGACGGAAATTTGCTGGTTGGGACGGAAAAAAATGTCACCCTGTCCGTCCTAGAAATTGGAAATTTATGACATAAAAGTGATGAAAATCAATAAAACTTTTCAAAATATAATTTACATGGCTTTTTGACACTCTCTGTACCAGCAGTCCAGCCAGCTTCTAGCCTGCGCTTACACAAGCTCTCGGACAAAGGTTAATGACCCCACTTGGGGGCGGTATCCGTCGGGCCGGTCACTAAGAGCGCGATTTAGTCAGGCTAAGCAGGCTTCTAGCTGGGCTTATAGATTGATTGGGTATGTTTATTCCTTTCATATTAATCCTCACGTCGCCTGCGTTTTCTTTTTAAAAACCACTCTTGTTTCAAAAGGGACGGAAAATGGGGGTCCCATGCTCAAGGAGGTGCCCTGGGCACGTTAAAGGGAATGTCTGGCAACCCCTATTGTGACAGCAAGAAAACTTGTACCCTATGTGCCACTAGGCAAAAAGTTGTAGCAAAATACCATAACAACTCAAAGCAAAGGAATAAAGACAGACGTCATCTTCTGTAGGTCGGTCCGTCAGGTTCATGTACATGTAACAACACTCCCTTCCCGGTCCAACAGGCCAGCACTATTGGTACGACGTCACGACAGACATGTCCTGTGACAACTTCTACCCGGTGTTCCTGCTGTACAACTCCGGCAGGCTGAACGGCTTCGGCTGGAACATCAAAGCCTACCTTGAGAGCTCACGCTACGAACACCCAACAACCGACATACTTGATGTCAGTGCTTTTTGTCCTGTTATTTCATAAAAAAGAACTTTATTGCACGACAATTGTACATGGTACAAAGTATGGCAAGAATTCGTGGACATAATACAAAGTAGAAGTATAGAATAAAACTTCACATCCTAATTAATGATACAATAAGGGCTAGCATACATTTTGATATAGCATCTTAATCACTAATTTCACATAGGAATCCACGATCCCATACCAATTACTTGATCACAATTCACAAATCGTTTGATTTCTGCACATTAATATCATAAAACATCACTGGATTCACTCTGCCCCTACACTGTACACTTCTCCCGGTAATTGTTTCAGACCCTTCTACATGTACACGTTTGCGTCTGATGTACATGTAGAGTACAGCTAAGGCTAAACCATTTGTTTTGCCGTCTGAAAAGAATCAGAGAATCAAGAAATAAATTTGGTGTAGCCTAAAGTAGTTGAATACAACACAAAAGACTAAGGTGATTTTTTTTTCTACAGATGTTCTTCAAGGTTATCCCGCAGTGTTTCTATGATGAAGCTGACCCCAGGGGAATGACCACCATGCACATCTACCTGGACAGCACACCTAGCTTCAACTTCTGCTAGACACCATCCCTAGGCCTCCCTTTTGGTCCTTAGGTACACGTACATGTGACACAACTACAGCGTGACTTCACACAACAAAAATAGAAGCCTGGTTACAACTCCTACACGAAGAAGGACACAGCTAACTCAACCAGCAGCTACATCCTTCAAGAACATCTAATCCTTGAACTAGATCCTGGATCCATTTCAGCCATTCTCATCTGTGAAATATACATCGTCACAAACTCATGTGCTTCATCAAGCCTATCCTCCATGGTGTACAAGCTATTCATGCAATAAATGATCCATACACAAGATGCTTCCGTCCTGACTGTTTCTCACTCTTGTATTGTTGGTGTATTTGTTTGAAATAACTAAGAGATATCCAAGCTACAAATAAAGACACACCAATCTTAACAGTCCAGTTCAAAGCAGCATAGCATAATTACATTAATCTACAAAGTCTGTTGTGAAAGATATGATCATTAACCCAACCCAATTCAACCACACCCACAGCCCTTCTTAGGCTAAGAAAAAAGGCTTAGCCTTATCTTCTTTGTGTATTCAATCTGTGCATCATTCTATATCTCTAAGGTAACAGATCACGCTAGCATCGCCTGTCCTGTTCATAGAAATTTGCCTTTATTTACACAGGAAACATGTACAAACACTAAAACACACAAAATAACACTGTTTGGCATGTAAAAAAAAGTCCCAACTTCCCAAGCATTATAGCAGTTTTCACTTATAGGAACTTTAAATAATGCAAGTTACTATATATAAGACTGATTTCTGTGGTTGAAGGTGAATGTTATCATGGTTTGGTAAAACTTTATGACATATCTACCAGAATGTGCCATTTGTACTGCAGTAACAAATCGTTACAACACAGTTGTAACAGTGTGCGCAGACTTGAAGTAAATGGCTGCCCAGTTCTACCATACTTTGTTGCATGCTTACGTGACAGGGGGGTTAGAAGTCAAATAGAATATATAAATACATTGTGTATGTCTGAAGGATGAAAAATTAAACGTCTAGTCCAAGAATGTTCAAGAACCCATCTCCGACTGAAGGACTGGCAGAAAGTGGCACGGAAGTGGCACGGAAGTGGCACGGCTTCTGTAAAAATAGAAATAGGTTGGGGAAGATCATTTGCACACAATTACATTACTAGAAATATTTACAACGTTGTGCAACGTTGTAGAAATACATAGCCATTCTTGCATTAAAAATAGTCCATTGATAATTCCTTGCATACAACAGCGCAGAAAAAGAGACAGATCAGGACAAAATCATACCATCATTGAAGAGCCAACCCTCCACACAAACAAGGCTGAGAACCTCCAATGCAACCACAGACTTCATGATGATGTCGGTCTTCTGTCGTCAGTTGGAGAGAACTGTCCTGGTGGAGGGCAAATTTAAAGTGGCGGCAAAACGCGCACTTATAGGGGCACGAAAAGGTTAAGTAAGGGTGGTCCGGAAGGACGGAGGTTCGGACCGGTTGTTTGAGGTTGAGATTATGTCATATGCAAATTTTCACAGCTGCATCTTTCTCACCGAAAAAGGCGAGGTTAACCTGCATAGTCATGCAGGTAAAGATGTTAAGAGATACGTCCTTTCTTTGATTAACAAACTGTTGTTTACTCTGATGATATGACGTGTACGAAGAGGCAAACTACGGGGCCAACCTGATATAAATTGACCGATTTTTTTCATAGGCATCACTTTGTTCTGACTACTTGGAGAAGGTCGGCACCGAAGTCAACTCCGACAGCACCATGAAGACAGCAGTAGTTTTGGCGCTCTTGAGTCTTGTATCAGTGGAGGGATGGCTTTTTAGTGACGGTACGCTTTCACCTATCATTAACGCATGTCTGGAATCATCATTTTGTTGGCGTTTATCTCTTTCTGGTACAAATGTATTGGTATGGCTAAATGGCAAATGGGTAAAGGTTATTGTGAATATTGTGACAAACATTGTGCAATCGTGATCACATAAAAGAACCCAAACATACATGCATGATATTGTATTGAAATGGAATGAGCAAATAAGTTATAATTTCGTTGGGACATTTCGTGGACATACAAGCTCGATGAAAGTATTTTGTGGTATAGCTATTCAGAGCCAAGTTAGAACGTTGACATTTCAGATGTGTGTCTTTATTTCTCCCTTTAGATGCTGAGTGGAACGATTTAAAAGGTACCACAAGGTTTCAATCTTTTAAGATGCATTACAATGCATCTCTCATGGAAAAGATTTGAACTTTGATAGCAGATCCGACAGTTTGCTTATAGTCGAACACTGTCAGATTTAAGTTATCGTATGATACTATTATGCACGGGCTTTGTGCTTTATCTGCCCGTACCCTGCAAATTTCTGCGAATTAAAGAATGAAAATTAAAAGACAAGAAAAAGTTCTGTATTCCTTATTTCTCCCAGTGACGTTTGGCTTGAACCAGTTGTTCAGCTCGACCGTGTTCGACTCCCTCCCCCGTACGGAGCAGGCCGCCCGGGATGCGGGGTGGGTCGACTTCAGCCGCGGAGCCAAGTGTGACGGTAAGTACGACCTGATCATAATGTACACAGATAGAGTAGTAGCATTAATGGCTCGTCAATCGGAATCCTAATTACATTGGGGAGTAGATGAGGCTAAATCACTCCCAGACAGATTAGGGTGGAAGGAAGAAGGGAAGGAGGGGGAGCCTGGACAGAGAACAGAATTCGAAATGAACTGCTGATTGGTCAGGGAGACTTTGACAAGTTTACAGCCGTGTGTTAGCTTTGCTTTTGCAGTCTAATCAAAATAAATTTCAGACAGCTTCTACCGCGGGTCCCGCTACATCAAGGACAACGAACCCGCGGTCATGCTGCTGTTCGACACTAATGGCTACGTCGCTGGTATCCAGATGGGGGTGAGTCTACGGAATTTGTAGCTAGCTGAATCAATCATTGTAGTTATACATTGGAATAATATATAGCCTCATTATATACTTCTTTAATAGATGCACGTTTGAGCATGTATCCGAGATAGCATTTTACGTTATACATATCTTATATCTGTTCCCCAGGCGCGTAAAGACGAACTCCCTGCCGGCCTCCCGTCTGACGCCATGAAGCACATGTGGAACGACGACGGTGACATCTACGTCATCACGGCCTACTTTGTAATTCCAGGTAAGGCTACACCAAGTAATTTTTATGGATGACGTCCGCGCGCGCATTGATTTTGGTCTTTCCCAGAAAAAAAAACAAGAAATTCCGCTTCCTGTAACTATGACCAAAGAGTTATGACAGTGCCGCAAATCGTATGAAACAGGACTGGACAACAACTGCTGTTCAACTTCAAGTGATTTATTCAAATTATTGCTGTTTTCATGATGAATAAAAGAATTGTTAGTTGTTACACTGTGTTCTCTCATTCAATTGTGTCCTAACATGTGTCGTTGACTATTATATTTCATACTAGGCATCTTGTTTTTTTCGGCCCTTCTTGTTTTTTTTTCGCGCTCTCGCATTAGATTTAGGGTCTCCAAAGGACGTCATCCATAAAAATTACTTGGTGTAGCCTAAGGGACACATCCATGTTATATAATGTAAAATTTGTATACACAAGCTACGTTGCGAAGTAGGGCGACCGTGCGTATGCATGGGTGAATATCAAATGCGTTCTATATGTTTTAAAAGCGCATGCATAAGCTAACGTTGAACGCACTGTAGGCGAGCGCTGAAATTGAGAGCGCCATAACCCTCGCTCTCTTCTCCCTCAGCCATTGGTGGATGTAAAGAGGTAAAAAAAATTGAAATATACAGTTATGCCCTGTTAGTTATTTGTAGATCGGCTTCTTGTAATGTTTTGAAATATCCCGCCTTGGTCTTTCTAACTTCAGCCACCGTCTGCACCGGTCGCTCGGAGGCGCTGTTTACCTTGGAGGGTACCGGAGAGGGCCTGTACATCCAGAACGGCCCCAACCCCGAGTCTGACTACCAAATCATCCCTCGGGACGAGGCTGACATAGGCACGACCCTGTGGACACAGGGAGAATGCTTCTACACCATGGGTACGTGCAGTAGCAGTTACCGTTACAAGCTGCTATTTTAAACGTAGAAGAAAAAGAAATACTTTCATGTGTATTACTAACACATGTTCACGTCAATGACGTATCAAACCGCGGGAAATGAAACTTCTGACGCTCAAACATATAGCTGAAAGATGCAAAATGGCTTTCTAAACGTAAGACGTTTTTTATGGTGTTAATATTGAAAGCAATCATTCCTTATTAGGTATTGTAAGACGTTGTTCTCACTCACTGGCAGGGATGTCCCTATAGCTCAACGGGTAACGGAGACACAGTTGAGCTCCTGGTTCAGGACCTGTCGGTCGGAGCTGCACCCGTCTTTCAAAAGGGACGCAAAATGAATCCCATGCTCAAGGAGGTGCCGTTAAAGCGAAGGGCACGTTAAAGGGAAGGGCTAGCAACCCAACCCTGTTGAAATATACCCTGCTACTGAGACAGCAAGGAAACTTTCTACTCTATGTGCCACTAGGCAAAAAGTTGTAGCCAAATGCCATAACAACTCAAAGCAAAGGATCAGATCTAGAGACAGCCCTCCTCCTTAGTAATCTCCAAGCAGATCTATAGGTTGCATAAAGACCGCATCAAACTGGCAGAGGAAGTACGTTTTGCAACCCAAGGATTGCATTACAAGCTCCTTTTTCCAGTTGGATACGGTCTTTGCAATCCATTGGGTCTGGTTGGAGACTACCTCCTTAGGTGGGTTCGTCAGGTTTATGTACATGTAACAACACTCCCTTCCCGGTCCAACAGGCCAGCACTACTGGTACAACGTCACGACGGACATGTCCTGTGACAACTTCTACCCGGTGTTCCTGCTGTACAACTCCGGCAGGCTGAACGGCTTTGGCTGGAACATCAAAGCCTACCTTGACAGCCCCCGCTACGAACACCCAACAACCGACATACTTGATGTCAGTGCTTTTTGTCCCTTTATTCCATATAGGAATCCACGACCCCATACAAATAACTTGATCACAATTTACAAATCGTTTGATTTCTGCACATGAATATCATAAAAGATCACAGAATATACTCTGCCTCTACACTGAACACTTCTCCATGTAATCTATATTTGAAGCTTCAGCATCCTTCTACAGTAGTTGGCATCTGATTTACATGTAGTGTACATTTAAAATAGTTGAATAAAACACCCAAGACTAAGGTGATTTTTTTCTACAGATGTTCTTCAAGGTTATCCCGCAGTGTTTCTATGATGAAGCTGACCCCAGGGGAGCCACCACCCTGCACATCTACATGGACAGCACACCTAGCTTCAACTTCTGCTAGACACCATTCCTGCCTTTGGTCCTGAGGCACACGTACATGTGACACAACTACAGAGTGACTTCACACAACACAAATAGGAGCCTGGTTACAACTCCTACATGAAGAAGCACACAGCTAACTCAACCAGCAGCTACATCCTTCAAGAACATCCAATCCTTGTACTAGAGCCTGGATCCATTTCAGCCATTCTCATCTGTGAAATATACATGGTCACAAATTCATGTGCTTCATCAAGACTAATCCTCCATGGTGTACAAGCTATTAATGCAATAAATGATCCACATACAAGATTCTTCTGTCCTGTCCCTTCTCACTCTTGTATTGTTGGCATATTTGTTTGAAATAACTAAGAGATATCCAACCAATCTTAACAGATCTTAACAGTCCAGTACATTAATCTACAAAGTCTGCTGTGAAAGATATGATCATCAACACAACACAACACAACCCAGTTCAACCACACCCACAGCCTTTCTTAGGCTGACAAAAAAAAAGGCTTATATGAGCCTTTAAGTGACCTTTTTGGTGTATTCAATCTGTGCATCATTCTATTTGTGAATCATGAGATGTAATATCTCTATGGTAACAGACCACGCTGGCATCACCTGTCCAATTCACAGAAATTTTCCTTTATTTACACAGGAAACATGACAGTGTACAAACACTAAAACACACAAAATAACACTGGTTGGCTTGTAAAAAAAGTTCCAACTACACCAGCATTATAGCAGCCATTAATTTTTCACTTATAGGAACTTTAAACAATGCTAAACACAAGTTACTATATACAAGACTGATTTCTGTGGTTGAAGGTGAAATGTTATCATGGTTCAATAAACTTTGTGAAACATCTACCAGAGGATACCATTTCTAATGAAGGAACCAATCGTTACAACACACTTGAAACAAGGTACATGGTATACGTGTATAGGAATATGGCAGCTAAACAAAACTCCAACTTAAACTGTTGCCACACAAATTTTACTGTGTACTTATTTTGTGCATGAAAAGGCAGCATATCAATCATATCTACCTATACTGGTCAGATATGGACACATTTCACTTAAAATATCACTCTGTGAGAAAACTGAACATTTCACTGGTGAAGAAAAAAGGATAAAAGTCTGTAAAAAAAGATTAAAACTCTGTTGTGCAGCTCTTTAAATTTTCTGGTGTAGTAATGTATAAGTTCTGCTCTCCTGTAGCAGAACATATGGCACAGCCCTGCTTCTAGACTATCAATTACACATCTAAAAGACTTCTACCAAAAGGAAAACCGGCTGAATAAAATATCCAACTGCAAAACCTACCATATCCAGAATTGACTCACCTCAGCTTTGACATACAAATTTCATAAAGGAACCTAATAGTATACGGATAACAGGCTAACTTGTACAGTGGGGAAACTAAGTAACAAGGAGTTCAATGCATTAAACCAATGCATCATGCATCTAAAGCTCAGGCTGTAGAACACAACAACAAGGCAACACCTCTTGTGAAAGACCTCTGACAGAAAACCTCTGTCTGCAGCATTTTTGTATACTTCACTCCTACCACAGCTCCACACTTTTACAGAAACATGACACTGTGGAATGAAACTGAGTCCAATACAGGTCTCTTATTGCCTGAACTCTTCACTTGTCTAGATCTTCAAAACTATGGTGCATCCCTTACAACAGGGTTATACACGTATTTGCAAGAGTTCGTGGAAATGACACTGGTGAGTTCTACCGTTTCACTGGACATTGTCACGAGTGTATTGAGCAGTAAGTTGGCACTTTGGACTTGATCATGGATAGGCACTCCTGAAAATACAAGGAAAACAGATGTCACTGAGTGTTTGCTTGAGAGCTTCTTCACAACTTCACAATGAGGTTATCATGTTTTAGTCTATATAACCCAACTTAATAATTCAGATCTCTAAAGATGAGGAGGTTGATGCAAGTGATTTAAAAAAGAAAATTCTGAGTGTAACGGCTGGAAGAATGGTTGCCATGACAACAAACCTTTCCTCCGTTCTGCTCCAGATGCTGTAGGGTTTTTGTGACATCATCGCGGTACTTCTTCTCCATCATCCTCTTGGACAACTGGGAAGGACAGACACATCAATGATTGATAAGATTTCACAATGATAATGAAATTTATGATATGATGAAAGGAAATATTGACATTCAACTATCTATCATTCTATGGCTATGCCTTAGCATGATGGAACAGCAACAGAGCAGCCACACATTTAAAAGCATTCAATAAGGTTAACGTAAGGTTAAAACCTTTACCTTTTGCAGAATTTACATTAGGAATTTATTGCTATTTCTTAATCAAAAAAACATTAACATTGCTAAAACTGCAGTCTCGGCATATGCTCATCTTTCCTTATCCCTTTTCTGTGTAATGCTAAAAGTAAATAGCTGCCCAGTTCTGCTCTACACATGTTGCATGCTGTGCTTACGTAGGACAGGAGTGACTTGAGGTGTTGGTTCAGGGCAGGGCCCACAGCGGTGCTGAGGCACGTCAGACCGGCCAGGCCTCGTTCAAACACCTCCTCCTCCGGGGACGCCTACAGTCCAACAGGTACAACAGACATTCAGTCAAATGGGTATAACATACATACAGTCAAACAAATAAGCAACAAGAAAGGTCTTCTTGCACAAAATTTTTCACATCTAATCCAATCCAATCCTATCCAATCATGTCAAAGTACATAGATAATTGTCATATCATATGCTTCGTCTGCATTCTTGATGAAACACCTGCTCTATATGACCTACTTCTCATATTTATTTGATGTGTAGAATTAGCCCAAATTAGAGAAGATGTTTGCTAAGATAGTGCACATCAAATTTACTCCAAGACCTGTTTTCATCCAGCTGTTACTTGCTACCATCAGTGGTACATGTAATGTAGTATCAAACTGGATTGAATAATTGTTTGTGAGTTACCCTTGGCTAGTGTCTGAATATGGGCAAAAATCTGCATAAGTATCCAGATCCAATAATTTTTCATGCTTTTTTTAACAATGCAGGACAGACCAACCCCCTTCCAGCTTCCTTCCTTCTGCATCAAGCATGTACATTCTGCACCAAAGGTGATGCATGGAGTCTATACTGCCTTTAAGTTAACTGAAGGTCTGTGCTTGCTGAGTGTTGTCTGACTTTTTGTCTCTAAACAACAGTGTGACCCGTCCAAAACATGAGTATGCGGGAGCTGTACCAGAGCCAGCCTGACAGCTGCTGCTACCCGAGGCAGGACTGGTGCAGCCTTGTCACCTGCATGGTCCACTTCTAGCAGCTGTTGGAAACCCATCATGGCCACAAACGTGTACGGGTGTTTGGTCTCCCGCAAACCCTACAACAACAAAAGTCCCTGTTACATTGTTACATAGTTTCCAAGTACTACTGTAATCTTTTAAAATAACATTCATGAAATGCATTTCTTGTTTCTATTCTTATCAGGAAAGTAGAACAGTAATCTACCTTTTCTTAAAAAAAACACCTGTTTCGAAACCTTTTCAAGCACTTATAGATGAAACCAAAGAAGAAAGATAAAGCGCATAATTTTAAAGCATGCACAAGTTAAAAAAAGTACTGTTAAATCTAGTTCTGTAGAACGTTTTTGCAACCTGTTGAGATACCAGTATCTGACTTTTATCTGCAAGCTTGTCAACAATCAGTGATGACTATGAAAACAGCTGTAGCTGATAACCCCACTTACTTCTGCTAATGTAACAAGTAAGGGGTCAAAGGGCAGAACCTCTGGGGGCGTGTCCCATTGCAGCTTGTGCTTCACTGATCCATGCATTAATCTGAAAAAAATTACAACAATTAAAAATTCTATTAAAAAGATTAAGTGAAAAACAGGTGTCGGCAAATTGATTGCAACACTATAGTCTACTAAATGGTGACATTTTACTTAAATTGGTTTGAATTCTGAATATAAAATGTTCTGCTTTGTCATCACTCAGATAACATTAACATGTATTTATAGAGAATAGTGAATGTGGAGAAAACCTTCCTTACCTGCAGGGTATACCACCGTTGGTGTACATGGCAGAAAATGCAGTCTCATGCTTTGCTGTCCCATTGAACTGGGAAATAGAAGGGGGAAAAAAACAGGTAACAGGTTATAGCTGATTACTGACTCTTTTTGTGCAACATGCATGTAATTCCGTATCAGTTGTGGACAGCAAGTGCAACAGCTGTTTTACACATGTTGGGAACATTGGAACATATTGATGCCATGCTCCAAACGTTTCAAATCAAGTTGAAGTGATCTTATGGCTCCTATTATGGCATCAAAACTCTGCACGTAAAAGAACCCAACACACCGGAGAAGAGTAGGGGTGACCTAATGTACTTGGCTAAAAAAGTGAAGCCGCATTGCACGACTTACGTTAGCTTCTTGAAAAAGCATCATGCTTCACCTCAGTTGAGGATGACAGCTTTACCTTTTTTGAAGTAACTAGTTAACGTTACAAGTCTTTACAGAAATTTGAAACTATTGATATTGTTACAAGAATGTACACAAT
Source organism: Branchiostoma lanceolatum (assembly GCF_035083965.1). Taxonomy (NCBI): domain Eukaryota; kingdom Metazoa; phylum Chordata; class Leptocardii; order Amphioxiformes; family Branchiostomatidae; genus Branchiostoma; species Branchiostoma lanceolatum. Next base: position 12,914,230 of record NC_089724.1, read on the forward strand.
TTCAAATAGAAACTTGTAGCATTAGTGGTATGATGATGAGAGAAATCGGGTAAGAATGCATAGGAATAGGATTAATCAACTAACTGATTAGTTAGATTACTAGTACATTTTTGAAAAGAAAGTTGCAGCCCTAAGCCCCTAACCTTCGACTCCTCCAAAAAATCCTGGTTTATAATTACCCCCCTCCCCCCATAGAAACTGTTGGGCCCCCCTTTTCTGGACCCCCCTTCACACGGGTATTAAAGGTCTGAATGATGTCAACATACAGTAATCTCCACAGTCCGGATTCTAATCTAAATTGGGTGTGCACAGGGAATCCTTGACTTGTTGCTATGGTAACAGAATCGATCTGCCTCTCTCTAATAAGCCTGCGGTATCCTTTTATAGCTTACCGGATTGACTGTTTTGGGGTTGAGTCTGTCGGACGGTTTTCCCTGGGACCTGCCCTTTCCGGCGGATCCTGCGGACCTCGGCTTGGGCTTGGCGGGCCCTCCGAAGGAAGAAGTCATGTTGTTGTCGCGGTAGCAGCTTTGTAAATCACTGCCAGCTAGTTTATCACGACGATCACAGCCGCGATGGTCCTTCACCAAAACAACGTCCGGATACAGGTTGTAGCGACTGGAAATGTTGATGGCATTTACCTAACGAGCACGTCCTAGTCTTGAGACATCTATGGATTCGTCTACATCGACAGACGGCTAGTCTTTATCACGAAACAGCCACCAGAGGTCATCTGACAGGACCAAACGAACAGGTTGCCAACCGTGTCCGCCATTTTGTAGCCGCTGTAGATCATACTTAAGTCGCTAGGTGGCGCCACTGTACGGCGCGTCCTAGCTTAATAAGACACACTGGTCAGACAACATATATAATTTCCCAGGCCTGTGATTTCCCAAGAAGTACGCAAGTCTACGAAAACCACGCCTTCCGCACTGGTATTCCAGTGCTGAATCAACGGACGAATCGGCCTCAGCACTGGTTTTCCAGTGCTGACGAAAGTTCAGCACTCGTTTTCCAGTGCTGAAGAAAGTTCAGCACTCGTTTTACAGTGCTGAAGAAAGTTCAGCACTCGTTTTCCAGTGCTGAATCGCTGTATTCCAGTGCTGAGTTTCTTTCAGCACTCGTCTTCCAGTGCTGAAACTTGTCTCGGCACTCGTTTTCCAGTGCTGAATGGAGTTCGGCACTCGGTTACCAGTGCTGAATGCGCGACAGAGCGGCGGCGCCAGGTCACGGGTCATGTCAAAGGTCATTCAGCACTGGTTACCCAGTGCTGAAACCGCCGTCAGCACTGGATTTACCAGTGCTCGGGGACAATAAGCTAGTTCGGAGTTGCTACTACGCATGTGCAGTGTCAAAGGTGAAGGCCCCCGCGACGAAAACAAGACCCGTCTGGGCGTTGTTATGCAAATCTAGACAATGTGGAGGCGAGCACTGTTTCCGTCGCGGGGGCCTTCACCTTTGACACTGCACATGCGTAGTAGCAACTCCGAACTAGCTTATTCAGCACTGGAAAACGAGTGCTGAAAAAAACTCAGCACTGGAAAACGAGTGCTGAAAAAAACTCAGCACTAGAAAACGAGTGCTGAAGTATTTTCAGCACTGGTAACCGAGTGCTGAAGTATTTTCAGCACTGGTGCCCGAGTGCTGATGTACAAAAACCACGCTTTCCGCACTGGATTTACCAGTGCTCGGGGACAATTCAGCACTGGAAAACGAGTGCTGAAAAAAACTCAGCACTGGAAAACGAGTGCTGAAAAAAACTCAGCACTAGAAAACGAGTGCTGAAGTATTTTCAGCACTGGAAACCGAGTGCTGAAGTATTTTCAGCACTGGTGCCCGAGTGCTGATGTACAAAAACCACGCCTTCCGCACTGGATTTACCAGTGCTCGGGGACAATTCAGCACTGGAAAACGAGTGCTGAAAAATCCCCAGCACTGGAAAACGAGTGCTGAAAAAAACTCAGCACTAGAAAACGAGTGCTGACGTGTTTTCAGCACTGGAACGTTTTTCTTACCAGTGCTGAGAGAAGTATTAGTCGTAAGAAGTACAGCATGGTCACTTGTTAACTTACTTACTTTGTGATTCATTTAGAATAAACAATGACCAACTTTATTCCGACACAATTTTGTCATTTTGTTCATTGTGTAATTATATAGTAGATATAGGTATGACGGATGTGTAGCAAATGAACAACTTTATTTCTTTCTTTCTTTCTGGTCATAAGTTGTATATCTTTGTTTCGTGATTGTGATGTGATACAGCTCTTTTGTGCGAGATTTGGGTGGCCCTGAAAAGGGCCGGTGGTTCTGATATTCTACTCGAAGAGCCGGCGATGAATCTCAAGAAAGATTAAATCTGTCATGGCTGTTGGTGCGTCCGATGGTGCTTGATAGCCCTCGATGTGATGGGTTGCGATCTCCTGACGAACTTCGTCTCGTTTTACCTCTTTTGTTGCCACCCCTTTCTTCGATAGCTTCTTGATGAGGTTGCTAACTACCGGACGCAGTTGCCAAAGGTCGATGCGCTGGTCTTGCACGGCCCTCTCCTCACTGGCATCAGAACTGGCACTTTCCTGACGAATACGCTTCCTGTACTCAGCTTCTGAGTCGTCTGGAAGCCGTGTTCGTCGGAGGTTGGGCCGACCGTCGGGAAATTTCAGTGAATAGTCCGGAAAAATACTACGGTTTGAAATCGCAAGTAAGTCACCGCCGTAACGTATCTCAGCACTAGTTTTCCAGTGCGGAATATTTGTCAGCACTCGGTTTCCAGTGCCGAAGCTTGTCTCAGCACTCGGTTTCCAGTGCTGACGTCGAGTTCTCCAGTGCTGAACTCCACTCAGCACTGGTTTTCCAGTGCTGAACTAAACTCAGCACTGGTTTTCCAGTGCTGAAGAAAATTCAGCACTGGTTTTCCAGTGCTGAACTTAACTCAGCACTGGTTTTCCAGTGCTGAAGCCACTTTCAGCACTGGAACCGAGTGCTGAAAAAGGAGAGCGTGGTTTTCGTAGTTTTGCAAGAAGTACATGTCCAGATCAGTGATACATGACAGAGATTTAAAAAAAAAGGGAAACAATATGCTTAGCAATCTGCTACTCATATCATGGTACTACGATGAAATCGATATCAATTTGACACGTGAAAAGAGATGAAGATGACTAAGCCTTCTGGCAGGCGCTGACACCTTTCTGTCATAAGAACCTGACGCAAATCAGTGCTCCCCCCAAAAATAAACACCAGCACCTGTGGAAGGCCGCTAAGGCTATCAGACGACTCGCTTGCACAACAGAATCTAAAAATGAATCTGCCAGTGTGTCCCTGAAACCATCTGCCAGTGGATGATTCTGAGAGGATGAATCATCCATCCTGTTATTGAAGTGAGTGAAGTTATGGTGAGCCCGGAAGCCTGCTGATAAAGGTATAAACTTTAAATGATACACAACACTGATGAGGACACAAATCTTATCACTGTTCCTAAACAAAATAACAGCTTTTATGGATGTAACGTTACATGTACAGTCTGTATGACCTACTTGAGTTAAACCAGAAAAAAGGCCATGAGCGCAGTGGATTACATGTTTTATTCACAGAAATACACAGCGACAACTGAGCAACATCTCCCCATTGATCATAACAAAATAATTTGTTTTACCTAAATCTGTAAGATTGCCATTCATTCCAGTTAAAAAGACAATATTTCGATTGCAAGGTAACAGGGTTAAAGCGTTTTAAGGAACATATATTTACTGAAGACTGAAATCTTACAATAATAATGATTTCTGTCATGCTGTGAACCAATGAGATATATTTAAAAGTAGTTTTCCTTACAGTTACAAAATTCAAATTAAGATTTGTCACATTCAGAATGTAGGTTTAACAACAATACAACATACCAAAGCAGGACTTTCCAAGCAAGCTACTCACACAGTAAAGCGACATGTGTCAGTCATGTTACTTCTAACTTAACAAACGTGAACCGTGGAAAAGAAAGTTATGTGAGGATGAGTAATAACACGTACATGTAGCATGCTACAGGCAACTTTGTTGCTCATGTGAAAAGTGTGACCATGACTTTAGCCATATCAAAGAACAAAAGGTATTCCGTAGATAATATCAAAACCAGTCTCCAATTGTTTAATACATAGATTGTAATGAGACAGATTTTGCTCTGATAATACTGTAGATGATACTGAGAATTTGTCTTTGACAATGATATTTTTTCACTACTCTGTCAACAGTAGTCTCCTGGCTGTATCCGACCTTCCTGCTGCCTGGTGTGGGCTAACAGGTGTGGTCCCACCTGTTACAGGTGATGTCCCACCTGCAGCTACAGCTCCACCCACAGGTGATGCAGGTACTGAGGGCAGCTTAAGTTCCACCTCACCTGGAAACACACAAAAAATCATGTCAATGATATTGAAACATATGCACAATGACAGCACAAGTCATGACCACCATAACCTAATTCCCCACACAGTGACACTAAAACTCTTGAAATTGGCTAAACCTGGTAATGGCAAATATATGTAATCCATATATTGTAGACCCAGATCTTTCAAGGAAATTAACTACTTGTACTTGTTTCACAGGCCAATATCTACCCACAAAATTCATTAAAAACTCTTTGAGTTACTCTTTCAACAAAGCATCTAACAAACCAACAACTTGGTAGACAAAATAATACTATAATTCAGAGGTAAAAACTTTGGGTATTATGAGGACAACTATGGGGTCAGGCTTACTTGGTTCCCCCAGAGTAAGCTTTTCCAGTTCCCTTTCCAAGTCCTCATCTGCTGCAGTACTGGGAGTGAAGTGTACCGGGGAAGGTTGTTTTCCCAGGGATGGCATGCCAGGGTGGGGGCTGGGGTCTTGACTAAGTGGACCAGGAGAAACCCCCAACCCACAAGCAGGCAGCTGGTGTTTCTTAGGGGTGGGGACAGCTGGTACTGATGTTGTTTCCTCAGTCAGTGGCTGGGAGGTCACTGCAGCCGGTTTAGACAGGGTCCCCTGAATGAAGGGTTGGTTCTTACTAGGTGTCAGTGCTGGTGCCACTGATGGTGTTTCTTCAGCAAGAAGACCTGCTAGTTCCTCCTCTAGACCACTCATGTCCAGGTCCAGCCCTGACATGTCGGCTTGGCCACCAGCTATGCTGTCAGAGATTTCATTGCTTGTCTCTATAACCTGCAAAAAACACAGAGAAACAGTTTGAACATCTGACAAGGAAGATCTATGTATGGATTTAGTGTGTACTATTTTACCTTTAGCACAACAGTTTTCTGGAAAGAAAATGGTCAGAAGACCCACATGACACATACACTGAAGCATTGGTAAGTTAAGTACTGACGACTACATAATTGAATTTTATATATCACGAAAGGTTGATCTCTGTACTGTTCTTCCCTACCTGTTGTACATCCAGCATGGTTTCATCCACTGCCTCTGGTGTCAGCCCTGCTTTGTCCACCGTCTGTTTGAATGCTGACACTCCCGCCCTGTAGGCATCTATCACCTGTGGCAAGACAGAAAAGGAAAGCTTTCACTAATCACAATTATACACTTCAACATAATTGTGTGTTAGATATGCCAAAATTGGAAATGACTATGCTCAGATTGTGACTGCCTGCACATTTCCAAATTACTAGTAATCCAGGTTCCACCCTCACCATCTTGTCTGACTCAGCTTCTTGTATCCTCCTTAGGAGCCCATGGACTGTTTCCAAGGAACCTTCCCTCTTCTCCATGATCTTCTGGATGTGCTGCTTCCTTCTTAAGGCATTCTTTGCCTTGGGAAGATGAGGGTAAGAAAGAACAGTAAGAAAGGTAAAACCATGAAATAATAACATTTCTAAAAGCTGCAGGTAACTCCTAGTATGTTGATAGCATTTGTAATCTGGCTTTGTCAAAATAACATTACAGCAATGATTGAACCTCAGTAAGCAGAAATAAAAAGACTGGTTGAAGAAAAAAGAAGCAGATCATCTCCACTTTACATAAACAGCCACCAGATGTAAGTGTAAACAGCTGGAAGATGTATGTTACAGGCAATCAACATTGATAAAAGATAAACAAATCATAAAGTCTTCTTAATTGGGCATTTTATCTGGCCTATATTATCTTTGAGTGCTCTGTAGACTACAGATGGCACCATAGAGACTGTGAGTTGCCATGAACAGCAATCTTTATTACTTACTGCATTTTTCAGGCCTTTCTGGAGGTAAGCTTTTGCATCTGTCCTGCACCTGAACAACATGGGTGGAAAAATCCCAAATACTAGTAAATTAATTTTGTACTGCTGAACTTCAAGATGTAAAAAAAGACATAAATCTTCATGTACAGTTGTATATGAAAAGCTTTTATAATACCTGTCACTGTCTGATTGTAACTTGTCCACTTGCTGCATCAATGAAGCCTCGGTTTTCTTTAATCTGAAAAATAGATATTTCAAAATTGTGCGCAGGAGAATGGAGAAGCGGTAGCTCAAATCATCTCACAGTACATGGAATTCAAAGCACTTAAGACAATGATATAGATACTATAGATGTACACCTCATAATTACCTTAAGATACCAACTTCCACATCTGTTACTGGTGAGACGGTTTTGTGTGCTGAAGATGCAAACTTCACCAGCTGGGTACGAAACACATTCAACATATTACAAATTAAAATGAAATTCACATACTGTAGGCATAGTCATCAGAACAATATCCAAAAGTTAAGATGTATAAGACTGTTATATTACAAATTAGCATAGGCTAGAGTCTGCTTGATAAGCTTGTTGTCATATCAAATGGACTAAAAATGTTGCTGTAAGTTACTACATTTCTAACCAACTGTAACTGTAATATCAGATATGAGACACCTTTATCAAGGCAAACTATTGCGGAATAGAGACTGTAGTAATATGTCATATATTGACCGAAAGATCTGACCTTCTCCCCCTGGTCTGACTGGAAGATGCAGACTTTCCTGTGCTTCCTGAGGTGCAGCAGGGCCAGGTCCAGGGTGTCCTGGTCCTTACAACAGTGTCTGCACTGCTCAAGCAGGCACCTGTACTCCACTACATGGTCTGTAGACTCAAACTCCACCGATGTCTCATGAGTCATCATAACAGCTTCTGCCTTCTCCTACATTGTGTACAAAGTATACATCATCACTAGGGGTCAGAGGAGAAAAAGACAATAGTCCTTTCCATAACATTGATTGAATCATATCATTGAACATCAGAAAGAACATGTATTCAATGATTGTAAAGAGTGTTGACAGACATACTTTGACCAGATCAACAAGGAGGTAGATGCCCTCAGGGTTGCCATAGTTACGGCCGGTGAGAGTACCAAACGTCCAGCGCAGCGGCCGTTTCACCACGAGATCAAAACCCCACGACACCCAACCTGCATCCACCCCCGACTGGAACTCTGACAGCTTCTGAATCTTTCCTTGTCTGAAGAAAAAAGATGATAACATGTACATGCATGCATGTTACAACTATCAGCTTTTCATCCATTTGAACGAAGGAGATAAGTCATTAAGAAGAGAATGTATGAGAACCAAGTGCTTGACTGGATTAGTTGGTTGAAATGCAAACCAAATTCATATTGTCAGAAACATTCTGTCAACTATCATTATTGATATGAACATCCTGCCAACAGTGCAAAGAAATATTCTTATTGACCTAATTTTGCAAGAGCGTCCTGTCAAATGTTTGTTTTTATATCTCCTCTGCTTAAAACGTTAACGTAATAACTAATATACATTGACGTGGCCGCTTTTATAACCAAACATTACTACATCTGTATACATCCTACCTGATCATCTCACTCAACACCACCGGTAACCCAAGTGGTGTCTTTCCACCCCTCTTAAATCTCTGAGGTAAGGCAGAACAGTCCAGACACACTTCATCCAGACTTCTTGAGCTGTGAACAACCAAGTCAGCCCAGAACTGAAGTTTGCTGTCCCAGTGATGCGGGTTCAAGTCCCGATTGTCTGGGAACGCAGAGAAGAGAAAATTCATCCGCTCGTCATCCTTCCAACATTCCGGCAGATAGTCAGCATCTGTTGCCATCGTTAGGACGTGTTGAGGTCCTGTAAAGCGGAGAAATTTAGCCGGAATTTGAAGTTTCGGTTGTCAAAGTTCAACTTTCCGCCATTTTGCATTGAACTTTGACCCTTTGATACGAGTTCTCGTAGATCGCGAGATGATAAACTTGTTTGGCTTTCATTCAAGTCTGAAGCCGCGTATTTCACATTAGATATGACAATCAATATAAGATGGAATTGTATAATACAACATTAGACTTTGACGGGTTAATATTTCTGTAGTGACGGGAACACCTGGGGAGATACCTGCGGAAATCTCAAGTCTCGCCAGACGCGAGAATTAGATCGGGCATGCGTCAGCTGGTGCACGGGGCGAAATTTCCTGGGAAGTTCAACCCGTTTGTTTTGTTTTTAGTTTGGCGTTTTCTTATTTCCCTCCCCGCCTGAAGACTCCGATCGGAGCAGCAGAAGACATGTACACCCTGCGGAAGTGGCTGTACAAGCCAAAGGTATGTCATGGACGTTTCTTTCGGCGCCAGTTGATCGCGACGTCGTGAGATTTGCTTGTTGTTATCACTTTCCATTGATAAACAACCAAAACACCAGATTGTGCGGGCTGTGCCGAGGTTTGTTGTGCCTGGATGATGAAGCCCAGCCCGTGGATGTTGATAGGCGAGCGGCGCGCCGGAGTACGTGGTAGCGAGGTTGTGCAGACGACTTGCAAATTGTCGCCTGTGCTGTGTGTACGATCGCGATCTGTCCCAGGTGTACAGTCTAAGTGGGGAGGGGGGCAGATTATCAACTAACGTAACGTTTACTCAGACAAAGACAGGAAGACTGGGAATTTGGACAGAAATCATAGATCCAAACGTAGTGTAGATCGCAACTTCTTTAGACGGAGAACACACGGCACTATGTTTCAGAAAAAAATTTGTTTACTCGTTTCATACCTAACAATAACATTTTAATTTAATTGAAATGAATGATAAATTTACAGAAGTTTCTTATAAATATCTGAAAGTTGCTGAATGTAATTTTGTATTAAGGGTATCGGTAAGGATGATATTTTTATTATCACCAAGCAGTTTGCAGCCACAGTTGCAGACCAATTACTTAATGTTCAACACATGAATGTGCATGTGTTTATTTATATACAGTGTCATTAGCCCTGCTGTTACATGTGTTTGACTGGCTGCTGCAGCTTGTTTGATGTCGTGTGAACACTCCTAGCATTAATCTCCAAGCAGACACAAATATGGAACCAGCTGCTGTTGAATTTTCATGAAGTTGTTGTTTCTAACTCAAAAGTGCAGTTATAACTGCTATTATTACAGATGCGGATTTTTATCATCTTTCTACTTCTCGCATCCTTCGCATAATTGTATTGTATCACTGACTGGCTATACTAAGTGACATAAATGAAGGTTTTGTACTGGCATGTCATGCTATGGAGCATAATATCTTGAGCGCCCACTATGGCACTGGTGTAGTATTGTGGGAAGGGGATGATTTTGGGGTTAACTGTTGTACATGTACAGTCTGAGATAACGTTAGAAAAATATGTAGCATGAAAGAGGATGGTTACAACCACCTACCCCCTCAAAAATGTTGCCTTTAGAAAAATCGTGTTGGCAAGTTAAGAAAAGGAAGTTTTTGATAGGTGAGTACAGTCTGTTGTGTATACTTCAAATAATATTGTAATAACTCCCAGGCGAAGTCAGCTGTTACCGTGACATTTCCTTAGCAGGATTTTACATTTGTACATCCAGCTACAGTCTTCAGACTTCTAAGTTCTATCATCTACCAGCTGTTACACTTACAGCTGAAAAAATCAGTGGGTAAATACTTTCCAAATGCATATCTTTGAGAATCAAACATGTAATTACGGACATAATTGAACAGGATCAGACAGGGTTTATTAAGGATAGGTATATAGGCGACAATATTAGAAGACTAATAGACACAATAGAACATTACGATCAAGAGAGTAAACCTGGGTTAATATTTGTAGCTGATTTTAAAAAAGCATTTGATACGTTAAGGTGGGATTTTATGTTTAAAGCTTTAGAATTTTTCAATTTTGGTCCACAGTTAATTACATGGGTAAAGGTCTTATATGAAAAAACAACGAGTTGCGTCATAAACAGCGGTTATATTTCAGACCCCTTCATTTTAAGTCGCGGAGTTCGCCAAGGATGTCCATTGTCCCCATATCTTTTTCTCATGGCGGTTGAGATTCTTGCTATTAAGATTAGGTCTAATCCTTCTATTCGGGGCTTAAAGATATATGAAAAGATTACAAAGATATCGCAGTACGCCGACGATTCAAATTTTCCATTCGAACCAAAGCTAGAATCATTTTATGCCTTGTTTTCTGATTTAGAGCGTTTTTCCAATATCTCAGGTCTTTCTTTGAATGTAGATAAATGCAAAATATTACGATTAGGTCCCTTAAAATCCACGAATTTTCGTTTGCCCACTCATCTACCGATACAGTGGGTTGACGGGGATGTTGACCTACTGGGTATCAATATTCCCGTTGATTTAAATTTAATTACAAGTGTTAATTTCGAACCCCGATTGGAGAGATTAGATAGACTATTGCGACCTATGAAGAATAAATATCTGTCCCTGTATGGTAAAATTGTTATTATTAACACCTTGGTGGTTCCCCAATTTACAAATCTATTTCAAGTCTTACCATCCCCTAACGATTCCTTTTTCAAAGTATATGAAAAGAAGATATTTTCTTTTATTTGGGACAACGGTCCTGAACGAGTTGCACGGAGGGTTTTATACAATACATTGGAAAATGGAGGACTAAACTTAAAAAACTTACGCGCGTTCAACACTTCTATAAAAGCTTCATGGGTACCTAAACTTTATTTTCATCCCGAATGGTTTTCCTCCTGGGTAACAGTCTTCCATCCTCAACTTAATCATAGTTTATTTCCTTTTTACCAGCTGTCCTCGGTGATAAACCTTTGTTTAAAAGGATTTTTTTCTGAAGTTTTTATGTCCTGGTTTCAATTTCAGCACGTAGAGCCCACGACGCCGGCAAATATACGACAACAAGTAATTTGTTTAAACTCTAATATTATTATTGATGGTAAAACTGTTTGTTGGACAGCTTTTATGAATAGGAATATATATTTCATAAATGACTTGCTGTCCCCGGACGGCAATTTTATGTCTTATGATGAATTCAGTACAAATTTCCCAAATGCTTGTGACCAACATAGATATCTACAGCTTATTTCAGCTATTCCCGGTAAATGGAAAAAACTACTTAGTACTGAGAAGCGTAAAGACCTTGTGTGCCTGCCCTTTCAAAAAAATTATAAATGGTTACGAAATATAAAAATCAATAAAAGCATGTATATCTACTTTCTTACGTCCATGAACGAGGTCAGCCTTGCACACAATACTAGACTTTCTTGGTTCTATTATTTTGACAAACCTATACCATGGCGAGATGTATTTACAAACTTATATAGATGTACTATTGATCCAAGTACTAGATATTTTCAATACCGATTAATTAATAAATTTTTACCTTGTAACAAAATTCTACATATATGGAAATTAATAGACTCTAGCTCTTGTTCTTTCTGTCATGACGATGTAGAATCCTATATTCATATTTTCTGGGAGTGTCCGCATGTAGTATCATTTTGGAACGATGTCAAAAATTGGTTGAAAGTAGAAACTTCTATAGAGTGCTACCTAAATTCCTTTATTATCATATTTGGAGATACATGTAACGATGCGCCCCCCCTGAAAAATCTGATTATTTTGTTAGGTAAAGTTTTCATCTTCCGGTGTAGACGCTTAAAAATAATAAACTTCCAGGCCTTTAAAAGACTAATATCTACTTTTGAAAAAACTGAACGTCTCATTGCATCTCGGAGAGGGAAGCTGGAGAAGCATCGGGGTAAGTGGGGAACTTTGTGTTTAATTTGATTTTGAAATGTAGAAATAATCATGAAAGAATATAGAAATGACATGATAATGATATTTGATTACAATACTGAAATGATTATGCGAGTAATGATACAATGCTTATATGAAAAGATGATATGTAATGTGATAAAATGATATGTAATGACTTGATAACCAATATGAATAACGTTAGTAATGACATAATAATAATCATATTATATGAGCTGTTAAGTTTACAATGTGGCTGTTAGACTTGGATAGGTCAATACTTAAGGGAGGTTCTTCATTTTCTGTTGTGTGATTGTTATATTTATCAGTGAAAATATAATAAAGAACAATAAAGAAAAAAAAAAAAAAGAAAAAAAAGTACAATTCACACAAAATAAAACTGTTTATTCGTTTAAAAAAAAAAAAAAAAAAAAAAAAAAAAAATCAGTGGGTAATTTAACTAATTACTTAGAACAGAAAACACAAACTAAACCATGCAAGTTGCATTGTGTTGTATTGCCAGTCAAAAGGAAAAAAAAAAGGAAAATATGTGAGCTTGCGTCTTATGATATTTATTTATTGATTTATCAATCTTTAGGGTGGTCCCTTCAGTTAACATTATATGATACATTACAAGATTAGAACAATAGAAACATAATTTTCTGGATATAGGATGTATGTTTCAACAGGATACAAAATTGTACCATCAAACAGATCAAATCATCATTGATAACAGGATATGGCACTTACGTGAAGTCAACATAATGTTGAATGTTTAAAGAAATATTATAACCATTGCTTTTGCATATGTTGCATACTGACTTAAACATTCTCAGGTGTGTGCAGTTAAGAGGTCACAAGCAAGTTGATTTATTAAGTCATTATGCCAGTTTGTTATTCTTTTAACTCTGAAAACAAGTGAAAATCTGTAAATCCAAAAGTTTTGCCTCTTCATCGTTTCTTCATTTTGCTAGCCTGGTCCCAGTCTCTAGGGTCGGCTTAGTGGTGTTTTACCGGGCCAGTCAGTTTCTGATGGCCTTTCTACCTCTGGCTGCCATCCTACTATCGCTATACCCTAACTTCCGCTGCCTTCCTACTTTTCCGCCGCCCCAAGAGACTGGCAGGGTGTCAATACGGGCCTGATTCCAGGCGCATCAATCTGATGCGCCCAATGGGAACAGAGCAGACTGATCTAATCATTCCGCTGAGCTTTGATTGGCGAGCCAGGTTGGCACGCGTTTTCAGCTGTTATCGGTCTGTCTGCTCATTAACATATCCATCATGGCGACCGCTAGCGACGCTGGTGGGCCTGGACAAGCTGTAGAAAATGAGATTTCTAGGGCTTTGCTGTCGTTTGAAGGCGTAGGCGCTGGGAAACAGACAGACACACTGCTGTATATAGCATCGTGCCTGTTATCACCCTTTAGCGTTTCGATGATTCACAAGGCTTACGTCTCGTCTGAGCTTAGAAGTCTTAGAAGCTTAGAAGGCTGGAGCGGCAGTGATCACGTGATTCGATTGCCGGCGCCCGCGGCTCATTAATATTGATAAGATTTACGGCGCCCGCGGCTCATTAATATTTATAAGATTTACAAGAGGCGCTGATTCGCCGGTGTGTGCAGCGCCCATGTCCAATCGCGCTGTCAGGCCGCGGAACACCCGGGGCTTCCAGGGCCATAAATCGAGAGGAATTAGTACAGCGTCCGGCCATACCCTAGGTGCCAAGCTAATTAATCCAAGGCCGTAAACAACACCCCGAGCGGGCTAAGCTGTCTGGGCGGGTGAGGGTCACTCACAGTGCCGTAGAGATATCGGGCAGATTGCGATGAGGACCCTGGTCTCCTCATCGCGCCATCTGCCACCAGCTGAAGTTGCTGACGGAGTTTTATTCTTCTTCTTGGGCATTGCTGACGATGAAAAGTTGTTGTTGTTGTAAAAGAGCGATCTGACGTGCGGATTGGGTTTGTTTTCCCGCGCGATGCGAACTATGACCCCACGTGCCTGGGCCTGATACGGGTGTTCCGGACCGTGTGATAACTATCCGGATCACATAGGGTTCAGAAGTGTTATCACACAGGCTTCCATAGAATATTTCGAACGTATTTCGAGCGCGCCGGTTGTGCGGCCGTCGGAAATTCGAATACCGGATTCGGAGATTGGAATCAATGTTGCTACAGTTTCTTGTTCGAAGACACAGAACTCCCTCAACTTCTGGCGCATTCCGCATTGAAATGTATGTTTTATCGGGTGGGTATGACCAAGGTATGACATAAATAAAATACAACACGTTGTATTCCGCATCACCCTCGGTCCCAGCCCTCCCGCGGGTCGGATCGCCCTCCGGCCTACGGCCGTCGGGCGATCCGACCCGCGGTCGGGCTGGTACCTCGGGTGATACGGAATACCCCGTGTTGTATTCTATATGTATGACCTCCCACCCCCGGAACCAGCTGAAATCCCCCCCGATCGCGATGGAATGAATCGTAGTTGTGTTCACACTCAAAATTTGATAGGATTGGATTGGATCCGATCGCGATTAATCCAATCAAACTACCTCCGGAGGTAGTTACAATCCAATCGCGATTGGATCGTTTTGGATCGTTCCAATCGCGATTGGGAGCGTTCACACTGAAAAAATCAATCGCGATCGGATCGATTCAATCGCGATTATACTTCAATCGCGATTGAAAAAAATGAGTGTGAACGGGGTCTTAGTGGAAGTTTAGAATGGTCACTCAACCCATACTACAATGTATCTTTGAGTAGTACTGAACCATCTTGTCCCAAATTGTGTAAATAGAATGTTTTCTCCATGTCTTACTCTTACTTGATATGTTTGTCCATGTTTATTGCAGACAACTATGTTTTCTGTAGGCAGTCAGATAGGTATCACTGTAATCTTTGTTTCACGTGTGACCTGAATTGATGTGTCACGGGGTTCTTTATAATTAGAGTAGGCAGCTGATTTTTCTCATTATCTGTGTTTAGTTAATCCAGTTTGTCTTGTTTGTCAAAATCAGTGATGTTCCACTGACTTGCCACTGCTCATGTGTACAGACACTGATGCGGTTCTTTAAGGAGATACATCAAGAAGAAGGTGTGACTGGGTGAAGGTAACAAGTGAGGTCTTTGTGTGTGTACAGGTGGTGACTTGAATGCACATATGTGCATATTTGTAGAGTATTCTCATCATTATGATGACTAGAATGATAGCAAGAGCTGATTGTTGCTTGTAGTTGCTGCATTGTCATCTAGAATTATATATAGTTGAACTTCCCGATCAACAAGTGTGTTAGGAAAATAAAGAAAAATACAGCAACGTAGATAGATTTACATACTTTTGACTTTATTTGGATCTTTTGAGGTAATGTTTAAGATGAGCTTGAGTATTTGATAAGATATATCAGTTACATGTAAATGAATATGATTATCATATTCATCAGATAAAGGAACCAATATGTATGTACATACAAGAAGGCTACAAGCTATTAACATGTCTACCAGCCCAGTTATGAGCAAAAGTATGGCACTTTTGCAGTATTGTAGGCCATCAAGACCATACAATTACAAATGTTGATTATCATATAGTGTTCATATAGAGAGAAATAAATAGAAATACACATTACATTAACTTTTAAAACTAAATAAGCCTGTTCTGTTACAAACACAACTTATTGATATTCTATCAAATATGTTTGATGTTTACACACAAATTTATATTTATCAGAATATACTTTAAAAGTTTAGAATAACTTATATTTGATGATGAATTATGCCTTTTTATTCTCTGAGTTATACCGTGGCCACCATGGTCTATGCTTGTGGGTGCTCATCTCCTGGTGTAGGAAAATGTGTTTTACTATTGCTAGTGTGTTTTTCACTCTGAAGTTATAAATTATGCCCTCTCTAGTTGAATACTTTAACAGGAGAAGGAACCGTGTATGTACAAAAATATGGTAGTTATTATATGCACATGTACATGTAGGCGTACATTGTAGTTATGGCCTGCTCAACAGGTAACTACAACATGTACTACTAGTAATTACTGAAAGTCTCGTTCATTTTGAATGCTGCCAGAAAGTTAATATATAACCTTCAACACAAAACCTCTTCAACAGTAAAAGTTCAAAAGTTGAAACAACTAACATTATTTATAGTTATACATTAAAAAAAGAATTCAATGATTTATGAGATCATGAGCTACATGTATTGACCATATTATAATTACATCCACCTAACTTTTGAACAAGTACATTGTACAGATCTGCAGGTGATGCTATACTTAAACCTTTATAAATTACAGTATACTACTTATTAACTATATTCCAACACAAAAGAGTGGACACCAAATATTAGTATGACTTCTTCAGGATAAATAAAAACTACTAAATCACTTCCATGTCCTGTTCCCATCTGAGTTTCAGACAGCTGTTTGTGCTTAGTTTTACTTTAAAGTGTGGTTCTTTCTCTCCCCCAGCTCGACCACCACGCGTGTAATACATCCAGTCCTTGCAGCGACCCTTCCAGGCCATGTTGTAGGTTATGGTCTGCTCACACATTGGCTCCTTCAGGCTGTAAACAAATTTGAAGACCAGAAAAGATGATATCCCTCTAGTACAGGGTTTACCACTTTTCAGCCTGTACAACTTTCTATCCAACAGGAATGTTTTGACACTTTTGGCATGAAGGTCAGGAGAAGATATGTTGACCTTGACACCCCCCTGCCCAGCATTTTTCAAGGAATGTACAGAGATCAATCCGGTGGTGATATGTTTTGGAGTTTCATCTTCCCAGCTGTTTCGATTGATGTCTCGAATGAATTTGACCTGAGTAATTTGAATGGAAGGGTCGCTTTCTTTCAGAATGATCTGGAGAGTGTAAAATCCAAAGAATGTGGTGAGGACCATTAGCACAATGATCACAAAGAATATTCCTGAACGTGGAATTTCGTCTTGGTGCCTGAGGTGCCAGAGTCCTTTCCTGAGACGGTAGTAAATCCCGGCATTTGCGAGAAGTTTAACCGCTATTGTCACACCTGTAGCACACTGAGAAAACACAAGGATAAAGAAGTTCACATCTGAGAACAGAGAGCGACAACGGAGATAGTTCAGGAGTGTCGTGAACATGTTGACGAGTATCACTCGAAGAAAGTTGATGAAGAACTGCTCTATCAAAAGTTCTGTCTCTCTGTGCATGGCATCCTCATCCCGGTTGTGGAGATACACCCAAATTTTCTTCAAAATACACATCTCAGTTATGTATAAAAGCAAGCTGACAACACACACTACCAGCAGGAGGATTTCAGTCTTCTTCACCTCCACCCCTTCCCGTATGAAGGCAATACAGTTGGCCAGAGAGCAGGCTATGCTGATAGATGTGACCACAAGACTAAGAAGGGAAGGAAGGCACATCCAACAGGTTTCTTTGCGTCTAAGTATCTGGGCACAAGTACAAGATTGCTTTGTTCCTGAAGGGCTAGGGCTATCTGAGTCTCTGTTAGGCGAACTTGGTACAGAGCTACATGTTGAGGTAGGCGGAATGGAGCTTGTACAGGAGTAATACAGACTTTGGATGGAGCCTTCACTGTGGAGGTTGTTATTGATGGTGAGTGCATCAGTGCTAGCCTCACATGAGGCAGGGTAACTGTTCTCACTTCCCTGAGAGTCCATATCAGTCACAGAAATCTTCGGTATCCCACCCCTGCCTTGTACAGTTCCCTCCTCCACATCAGAAGCAGTTCGACGAATATGTCTTGGTTTCTTCATCTTTGTGGCACCCATAGATCTAGACCTGTTGATTCGGACTTTAGTGGGAAACCTTCGGGGGAGCTCTACCACAAAGAAGTCCTTTGGTATGGGATGACCATTTCTGCTCTCTGTCACAGGTTTCATCTGTTTGTTCCTTCTGTCAGTGTGCATATGTTGTTTCTCACAGCCTTCATCTATAACATTGAGACAAGAGAAATACATGGACTCAGCTGCCAGGTTGTGCTTGCTTCCCCTTCTGCTGCTTGCTCTACTGCTGCTCTCACCTGAAGAGCCATTGCTGTTCCCATCACTGAACATAGGGGGCGCTGCTAGCAGGTGAGGGTCTGGTACTGACAAGCAAGGCTTATCTGTGGATGTGGAACACTGCAGAACCATGTGGAGCTCTGATGTCCCTACCTCTGCCTGCAGTTTTACAACACATGATTCTGCCATAAGGACTCTTAATGTTCTCAAGCAATGTTGGTATATGTACAATGTATATGTTCCAGCCGACAAAATTGCTTTATCTCAAATGAAATAGAATAAGAACACCCAGAAAGATATCAGGGTGTCAAGAAAAATGAAGGGCATCTTATCTTTAAGTTAGCTTACCATTTTTAGACTCGTCCCTAAATAAATGCAACTACATTAGTAATTACTGACATTACGTTTTGAGATTTTCTGAAAGAAGTTGCAAATTTTCAAAGGACCTCTGTATTGACCGATAATTTAAGGAGCAACACCCCTCAGTAGCATTTAAAAGGGGCTACTGCACATATACAAAATAATGTATAATCATTATGACATTATTTGTCACGAACATGGATTTGTCCCTAGGGTGGCAAAGTCCAAGATGGCAAAGCTAGAAGTTGCTGTACAAAGTTTTCCTGCATATATTGAAATGGTTGTTACATGTGAATGCCAGTTTATAGAGTTCTTTGAACACTCATTGAAAGTTACTACATTGTTCTTCTTTTCATGTTTCATTTTGAAATGTCCAAGAAACAATAAGATTTTAGTGTCGCAGAAGACAGATACAGTGTACTGTACATGTTATTGTACATGTATGGTAAAAGTTATTGTAACATTATAGCCAAACCTGGTAAACCACAGTTGACCTCAGCCCCTATCTGACACTTTTCACTCTAACTCTTGACATAAAGCATGCCTTTTATCAGTAGTTGAACTTGAAAGAATCAACTGTTAGGCCAACAAATGCCCCTCCTGCAAATTCTATCAGTCTTTTGTATGTATGATCTGTCAATCATTACATGTCTGAAACATTGCAAATCTTTATCAATTGCCAGCTATTTCATTAACTACTTTGAAATTACCGGTACGTATTCAAAAATCAATATTCAGAACAGCAAAGGCTGGACTACTCTTTTAAACCCTAATGTTACAGTAGTAAATATATGTATTTCTATTAGCATAATTTGTCATTAAAGCAATTGGCAGTGATTAGCACAAGGTTGTTCACCTTCAAATTGACCCTACCGTTAATTGGTTCAGACATTACACATAGTTTTAGGTGGAAACCTGTGAACTACACGTACACTCACCTTCAATACTGCTGGCTGTGAACTTCTAGTCACACATCTCTTCCTGGTAACATCAGCTCTGGCATGATGAAAGAAATTACAAGACAACTCTGTGTATATATTGTAAGATCGTAGAGAGCAGTAGCTGATCAGGACCTTCCTGGTGCGCTGTGCAGCAGCTAAGTGAGCGTTCAGGAGAGGGTCGGACTGGCACTTATCTTGACAGGTCTGGATGACTCTTGCATGAAATATTTCAGGCCAGCTGCGGAGGTCACTGGAATGTTAAATAGTGTAAACTGTTCAGCCTCAGCCTTTGATGGTGGTATAAAAGTTGTCTCTGGGATTGTCCAAGCATTTTCATGAGGTGACAGGATTTGATAGCGGAAGTTCTGGTAACTGGCACCAAAAATTGCATGTTGTTCCTCAGATAAATACAAATTGATGTAACATAAAGATTTTAGAAAGTTTTTAGTATATTCACAAGTTAGTTACATTCAAAAACCCTCACATTTTTCAAGAACTGTTTGTTTTGCAAAAACTGCATTGGCAGAAAATAGCAAAAAACAAGTTTGTATGAAAGTAATGGTTAAGGAATGGTTAGTTATTCAAAACATCCTTTTTCCGGTTGTATTCAGAAAAGTGGTTTGGGCAGACGAGCTCTATCGCTGGGTGAGGGATTTCTTTGAATTTTTCTTAGCTTGATTATTACACTAGTCTAAGAGTAGAGTGGACTTGCTTAAACGTTGCCGAAAATAACATCAATTTTTGAAAAGCCGATTACCATGTTTTCAAAGCCAAAGGTCAATGACCTAAAAAAAGTATGAGATGCTGAAGTAGGGAATAACAATTAGTGTAGGGTGAAAGATGGGAAATGTCACAAAGACCTCCCAGTAATGAGGCCTTATCACCAACTTTGTCCACATTGCTACATGGTATCTGGGGAGGCCTGTATTGTCACCATATTTGGTATGGTTTGGTAACCCATGTGAATGTTAGCATGTGTGAATGGTAAAACGCAAGGATCAGCTTGTATGTGCAGGCACAGGAAATACAGTGGTGTATAACATACACATACACATGCACATGTACATCACTGTGGTAGGCTGTCAAGAATGCTAAGTTGACCACAGAGATTTATCTGCCGGCTTAGGTTTTAACATATAGTCCAATGCCAATAGGCCAGAATAAGAATTAAGTAGTGCAGAGATTACACAAATTTAGGTGATAAGACCAATTTGAAAAGAAAAATGAGCTGTTACATTTAGGCCACATAGAAGCTCCACCTAGCTGTCTGAACTGGAATAACAATGATCATGTTTTTTAATGACTGGTTGCAGTAATTTCCAAGCAGATCTACACCGGGCGCGAAAATCGTATATGCTAGCCAGAGAAGGTCCAGTCAGCCAGAGAGGGTCCAATCAGCCCGGTATTCCCTACTGGGCTGATTGGACCCTCCCCAGCTGACTCGACCTTCTCTGGCTAGCATATACGATTTTCGCGCCCGATGTAGATCTGCTTGGAGATTATGGTTGCACCACATTTTTTAGAATCAAAGTTCCATAAAACATCTCACATGATTCAAGTCTTGTTTTTTTTCTACAAAAGAGATAATTTCTTATACTTCATGCTGCCGGCTTTGGTTTCTAAATTTTGCCATTACTACCTTTTAATTGTGCTGATCAAGGTTAGTTATTCATGTCATGGCTATTTTATTTACTCACTTAAGACCTCCTTCAACTGGATAAAACTAGGGAAGTGCTTTCAGATAAAAGGTTTAGATGATATCAAAATGTCACTGATGTACATAGTTTCATCGCTTCTTTGGCTGGACCATTGCTGTGAAAACAGAACCCATCATGACTGCGAAATGTACCTTATTCTTGTGCAGAAGCGCCATCATGCCCTGTTGCTCTGAACTGCATAAATTATTCCATGGAATTGATTATATCTTTTGCAGGCCAAGCTTCATATGAAAACTCATCATAGTCATTCAGTGACCATACATGTAGATACCTCTTAAATACATGTATGTTCGTACATATACATGTACATATACATGTACATGTACATGTAAACTACTGTTGCATGTCAACATCCTGCAGCTTTCTTGTGGGTTACAGTTAACGTCTGTCAGAAAAGTGATGAAAACCTGAGAATTCTTCTGTGCCTGTATTATTCCCTCCAAGATGCTTATATTCTTTTATTACAGGACACGACATAATAGGACTACATATAACTTGACTGTAATTCTTTCCAACTAGTAACACCTCATACTTGATGTACCTCTCCAAGAAGAGCAGAACAGATTGGAAGTCAAAAAAGACCTGGGGCTTCAGGAAATGATGCGTAGTGACCAGCAAATGGTGCATATAGATTTTACATGTAAGCGGGCAGGCGAGTATCGGCTGGATATACATGTAGCATCTCCTCATAATGATTGTCTAGCTGAGTTCCTTAGCTAGGAGCATACCTGCTATGTACCAACTCATCAATGTTTCATGAGATGGATGGAAATGCCGTCCTGGCTTTCTCTTTCCTGGTGCTATGCTGACAGAGTATGGTGTATTTGGCATTTTGTGTCACATATTCACAGATTTGGCATTTTTCAAAGGTTCGAACCATAAATTTCACAAGTCAGATATCCATTTTCATGAACAATGTAACTATATATTGTTATTGTGTATTTTATTACATGTACATATTGACCCCGTCACTATCTTTTATTGGACATCAGACTCTGAGGAACTGGGCAGACAATGATGGCAGAAGAATTCTAGCTAACACCCTTCTTTGAATTATAGAAAAAATGATCATGTATTCGCCATCGGGCACAAAAACCTATACACTGTAGATTTTCAACGGGTGCTTCAACAGGTTATGACAATTTTTTTGCCTTTAAAATTTGTTGAGGCAGACTAAGCATACTTGCCTTGGAGTGAAGTATGGTAATGCAGCGCCACAGGTCCTTGAGGTCAGGGGTTAATGAGTGGCCCCTGCAGAAAGGGTGATAACAAGGCGGGTCGGCACCTGAGTCCTTTCTTCACTCGCGAAGGGCTGTACCATTTCAAAATGTCAGAAGGAGGCTCAATTTAAAAATAGAACAGTAGAAGGGAAGCATACTGATTAGGTATTTTAGATTAGCAACTTAGCCTGAGATATGTACTAAATAGTTTAGAGGAGATGTACATGTTGTCAGGTCCAAAACATTCTTAAGTTTGGAGGCTTTGATTGATTCTGCTGAAATTTTGCCTAAAATCCCGTAAACTTTGCATGCTGCACACAGTTTCAGTTAAAGGCGTCACAGGATGGTAGCTATACGATCAGGTGTATTATATTTGGCCTGTCGCTATATCTTAGGATAGTGAGGTAGTGTAACATTTACCATTCATTCTTTTCCAAGAAATCCAAGAGGTCAACACAGTTGCCCTACGCCAAATGAATTTTTGCTGACTTGCCCATACCTTACGGTTTGCCCTATTGTGAGCAGTGATGCATAATCCACCATGAACAATTGATTGTAGAAACAAAACCATGACTCACACATTTCCTGCAGGTCCATATCCCAATGGTACTTTAAAATGATACTTTGAACATTTTCTTTGGGCTATATCTAAATTTGATTTCTTGGATCAAACCAATAATTGGCCAGCAGAGAATATGCCAGCTTACTGTGGATACCATCATCAATAACCATATTGATTAGACTTAATTCCAAAAGTTGTGCATTGGGGCAGCCACAAATAATAGCAGTCTTAATGTTATTGGTTCAGAGCTATGGGTTCCAGGGGAGGGGGCATTCTGCAGTTCCAGTGATTGCAGTTGACAGGAGGAGAGATTGGAGTCAGTTTGGGCATGTAGGATGTAAGGACATGAGACAAGTGAGATCCTTGGAGAGGATGAACCAGTAGTCTTCGTCATAATGCATCATGAAAAGAGCATATATCAAAGAGATGAAAGTACAAAGATCAACAACATCAGCACAATTGAAGTCCTTGAGGAGCCTTAGTCTTCTGTTTATGTCATGAAGTTCTTTCAAGATTAAGTGACTTGAAGATGTAAAAGTGCAATGGCTGACAGATTTTTCTTTGGAAGTTAAGATAGTTGGACTGGTGGAACACTTTTAACCAATGTTGGTGTTTTCAAATTAATTGCATTACAGTACTGTCGCTGTGTGTGAGGTTGTCAGATTCACATCGTTGGACACAAGTGTATAAGAGGGTCTTGTCTTGAAAATCAGAGTGATGGGTGGGTCACATTTTTTTACTGTAGCTGATCCAGAGATGTAGAAATCATTCTGAGTAAAAAAAGACCATGACTGTGTACCAAAAGAAGGGATAAGCCTTTGCCATATGTGCCATAGTCAATTCATTCACAGTCAAAGAACAGGTGAAATCATATTATCAGCAGGACATCATACATCTTCCATTTTCTATGTTCCATAGTACCATTTTCTAAGGATACATATACATGTATGTTGCATAATTATAGATGCATCAAGAGAGCATCTTGTAATGCAGCACTGTTCCTTAATTACAAAATAGCTGTAGTGAAATATACAATTGGAGCCAGCAATGTTTGTGTAACTTGCTGGCAATGCAAATCATGCCCATGTAGTACTCCTACTGTAACAGTATTAGTACTGTTCTTTATTCTCCAGGTTTTGGTCAGGGAGGCTAGTAGTAGTGGCCGCAATTTTGTTTCTTGTGGAGGGAGCAGAGCGAGGGAGACAAAAAAATTGCAGCCAGCCACTACTGGCCCTCCAACCCAAACCTCTGCTTGCAGAATACTTATGAAGAATCATCTAGATTGCAATGTATCATAATTGGTCTTTCTTTTATTCATTTATGCACTCACTCAATCACTCACTATCCGGTTTATCAACTTCTTTTCCCCATCATCTGGGGGTTTGACCTGCTTGCATGCTGATGGGGGAGCTTGGTGGCCACTCGCCAGGTGCCTCTGTCCTGTGGATTTACATAATGCATCTTGCTTTTATAGAAGTTGAACTGTTCAAATGAAAGGGAATGGAAAAGTTAACTTTTAATGGCTTGGAATTATAGTACTTTTTCAACTCCAAAGTGTGCCAATATATTTCCCTAAGCACTGTCATATAGATTTAAGTTAAGGTAGTAATTCTGCATCATTCAGGACAGGATGTAATGTATCATGCATGGTAAGGGTACGTTTGGTAGGAATATTATCTGAGAACCTATCAATATCCAAAACAATCTTATCTGACTACATTTTGTACATGTATTAACTGCTGCTGTGTTAAAAACATTTTTTTTACCCTGTTATTCTTGATAATGTTACCTCAAAGTATTTCCAGTTTTTTGCAAAGACATTACAGCAACTACTTTTAATACTATTTTGTACCGCTGTGGTGACTAAAGAGCTACCTTTTCTTTAATCATAATAGATAAACTATTCTTATAACTCTGAATCCATGTATCAAGTGGACCAACATTGACTCAAACCTGACTAAACTCAATGTATAGTTGTGTGACGTTCAGGGAATATTTAAAAGCCATCTGGCTACATGACTGGCTCAGAGGTTGGCAAAATCAAATTGAAACTTACTCATTGACCTCAATTTGTATTTTGCCAGCACCTATCTACATAACACCTAACACTAACAGGAGTAGAATTTGTACTGTTATTCCTAACTCTCTAATACTGGTGTTACTTGACATTGTTTCAGCGTATCATCATCTTAAGTTTGAACTGATTGATGAGACTGCCTAGAAGTTTGAGAGTTATACAAAAGTTATAGCCTTTGAGCACTTTCAGACATTCATGCACTATTAAATGTTAAGTATTTGATTGATTCATTCCATCCAGTAACAATTAGTTTGCAATTTTGTATGTCAAATGTAGGGGTATTGTATATGATATTAACATTTATCACAGATGATTGATCAATATAATAGGTATGTAGGTTAGGTCAGGTCTATTCTGATATAGTTCAATGATTGTTATAATTATAATGATCACATTTTAGGGCAAGGAGCACAGATGACCCTAATGTGAGATGAATGATGGGTAGATTGAGGATAATACAACAATACTGGTCCCCTTGGATATCATGATGATGATGATGATGATGATGGATATCAGGAATATCAGTTACATCATACATGTTCCTTGAGTGGTAGCAAGTCCTGGTGTGCAATGGTCGAAACCTTACAGCCTGGTCTGGGATGACATCTTGAATAGGTGATAGTTTACCTGTTATGTCAATCCTTCCACACCAATGTGTGTAAATCTGAATAAATAGATAAATAAATGAATAGATAAATATAAGTCATTCCTAATAATATGAAATAAATGTACATTGTAGATAACTTTTCAATTGGATTGCCTTTTGTAAGGCCAGATGCATGAAGGGTTGTTTGTAGCAGTAACACAGCTTAGGATATATGTTCTACCAACCTGATGAAATTATTTTTGGAAGGATGACATCTTCTTTTCAGGTCCAGGAGACATCTGTGTGACTGCCGTCACGCAATTAATGATCTCTATAGTACACAACAGCATCACCACAGGAGGATGAACGTTACTTTGCCCTCTGCTGCTAAACTTACCCTGGAGGCAAATTAACATTTGAAGTCCTGACAAGCCATGGCTGAAATATTGTTCCTATATGTTACACAGCACATCCAGCAGAAATTGAAAGAGAAAAGGTTGTCTAGCTTTGTTGAAATTGATCCAGCCAGTTACTTTACATTGTGTATGTTGCAGGGCTCCGTGATATTTTTACTCCGGGAAGGAGGATGGCCTCCTTCTGGGAGTATTGGAAATGCTTTTGTTTGCGCGTTCGCAGCTATAACTCACGATCCCGTTGTCGCATTGGTGTGTAACTTGGCATATCGTTTGCCTGGTTCGGCGTGGTGATGCACAATAGCTTTGTTACACCATAACTACTTTAAACGTCAATCCAATATGATCGTAATTGCACCCCTATAATTAATGCTATGTCCCACTGCCCTGCCATAGGGACCATGTTATAATCCGTTATGCATGACTGGAATACTTCAGGCAGATATGGGGTATAAATCTTCCTTACTTGCTGTGATCGTATAGTCACTGTTACATTGAAAAATAGACAACGTGCATCACCACACGCAACCTAGCAAACGATATACCAAGTTACATACCAATGCGGCAACGGGAATTGTGAGTTTTAGCTGCGAACATGTGCAGAGTGACCTCCAGTCTGTGTATTAAGTATGCCGTGTCCACTCGCAACTCGCATACAGTATGTGCGCACGGGACGGACGATGCACTTTTACGCACAGTGTGAAAATGGCAAATCTCTGGACCTTCAAACTTACCACACTTGTAGTTTATAATACGGAGGCTGTGACAATGTAAAAAGTTTACGCAGGGGATGAAAGATTGTTGAGAAATATCTCTCAGAAAAGTGCGCGCGCCAGTGTCACTTCCGGGTTGTTAGATCCGGTGACCTTTGACCTTCGTGAAATGTTACGATAATATAAATTAGCTTTTTTTATTGCAAATAGCTTGATAGCTATAGATCAGGCCGGCCTGCAATAAATTGTGGAAAGAGGATTTACTGCATATTTGTGATATCTGATACATCTTAGTTGTAAGGCTGAATGGTTCGTTGATAATTGAAAAGGGGCCATCTAGATCTAACTTTGTGACTTTTCCCGGAATTTCTAGATCCCATCTGTGCCATGCTGTAAAAACATACTTTTCAGCAGGTTGACCACTCCTTTATTGAAAGAAGAAGATAAACAAACACTTTTTCTTTACTTGCTCTAAAACACTACTTGGACTGTGCAGAGATGCAATTTGTGTGGGTCAATACTTGTACATACTATAAATACTTCACGGAGAATTGTGTCCTACGGACTCTTGTTGGTATTAGAGCTATCCGATACAGGTCTGAAGTGATGCATATGTCACAGTAGAGATTGGAATTCAGAACAATTGCAGTTTGTCCAAGGACAAATCAGAATCCTACTAGGAATCAGGATGTGTCCTAGGACAATCTACTATTCTATAGGACAGATTGGAATTCCGCAATTATCCTGAATTCCAATCTCTTACTGTGACGCATACATGTACGTAGTAGCAAGCACAGTGGGTACAGCTCACTCTCACATAAACAAGAAGAAAGTACTCCTGGCAGACGGGAAGAAGCAATCATTCTACAGCTTTCCAAGACATGTTCCTAAACAAAAAAGGACAACAACAACATTTGTCCAAGAATATGTCAATTTACTATTTGATATGTATTTAACATATTTTACTGAGGTAAAACCAGTGTTATTATTTCCTTGGTTTTTGCATGTTTTTGAATGAAGATTATCGAGGAATAGAAACCACCCCAAGAGGGGCACTCGTCACCATCCAAAGTCATCATGTTTATGTCCTTAATTGATTTGAAAGTATCACTTGACTGTCACCAGCGTCAAGGATCTGAGGATGCTTGTCGCAGAAATTTTGGTAGTTAAATCTCTGACCTTCATTTAACTTTCATTCAAACAAAGTTAAGAATTTGTTAGTCATTATTAGATCTTAACTTCTGTGGAAAATTTCCAGGCAAGCTTATCAAAATCTTTGCCCTTGTAGACAAAGGAGTTGATGTATTCTGCACCCTTTGATGTGTTGTTTGATGAGTTTTCTACTCAAGAACAGATCAAAGTTGTTTTCTTAAGCATGTTTGACTATTCTCTTTGACTGAGGTCCTTTCAGCATTTCGAGATTGATTCTTAGTGATTTATGCATCTTCACAATGCCTCTGGCCCCAGGCATTGAGGCGGAGGGACTAAGCATCTGAAATAAACTTGAAACATTCTGTTGCACATTGTTTATAACTTTGTTAATGAATATTATTTTTGTGTGATACAACATACTGAAAGTGCAAAGTTTATGAATTGTGTAGAATACAGTCATATGACATTTTGAATGCTCAAAAATTCATACAATAAGAGAGACTCAGTGTAAAGCTTCTTTTTCATGTGCTGTTGGTGAGGTGTTGTAGAATCAGCATTTCACAGTTCTTTCTCGATTTGTACGGTATTGAGAATTATAACTAATGTTGCTCTAAATCTTAGAGCTTATTGTAAGAATTTTCAAATATCTCATAGTCTTGTGTTGGTCTGATAAAGGAATTAGACTCAAGGCTGATGTTTCATTAGAGGAGGAGTTCAGGGTTTTGCGACTTCAGTAGGAAAAGTGTTTATCACTGATAAGTGAAAGAAGATTAGCAGGCCTTTAACAGGACAAAACCCACTCTGTAGCAGGTTAGGCATGGGATTTTTTCTTTGTGTTTGTTAAGCCAAGTATGCATGATGGACCTGTGTGTTGTGAAAGGCCTTACTTGGAGCTGTTATGTACTAGTTCCAATGGTTTTATTGCCCTGTCAGACAGGTGGAAGAATATGATAATGTTTGTTAGTCTGGCAGGATATTGGGGCCAAGAGGGGGATGGAGAAAGAAAACTGGAGGATTTGTGTGTGCTGTGTGTGTGTGTGTGGGGGGGGGGGGGGTGACATACCTTTGACTAGATATTTGGTGATTATACATAAATGTTCACCTCTCTTTTACCTGGTAAACAGACCAGCCACACAATTGCTACAGATATATGTACAAATGATGTGCATGTATGATGTATGACGAGACAGCTTGGGAAAGATTTCTCTTCCTTACAACTAAAACAAATCAAGTTAATTTTTGCAATGTTACTGAAAAACCGTCAGCTTCTGCATTTTACAATAGATCTGGAAATACAGTTCAGTCATGCAGTGCAGAAATACATTGTACTCCCCCGTGGTTGTTGCTTTTGGGGGTGCGGCACATCAAAGCTTGTTGTGGGTTAACAGATGAATGGCTACACTGGGAAAAGGAACAACCATCAAAGGCACCAATGACGTCAAGAAGCTGTGCCTGCCTTTTTACCAAGTTGTTTCAAATTGAAGATCAAATGAACTGGTGTTTTGCCTTTGAAATGTTGGCATATCTACGTACATGTGCAAGTAAGGCTGCTTTGTACTCTTGGTGTCAAACACAGGATGGCAAGGAAGAAGGCTAAATGGTTAGGTTACCAAAAGATACTTTTTGCATTAAATCTGTTCAAATTTGATTCCGTAAAACTGTGTTATCATCAGTGACAGTAGCAGTAATGTTAGGGTTGATATAGCTGTGCATATTGCTGGAAGGTCCTT
The DNA here is from genome assembly GCF_035083965.1 of Branchiostoma lanceolatum. NCBI lineage: Eukaryota > Metazoa > Chordata > Leptocardii > Amphioxiformes > Branchiostomatidae > Branchiostoma > Branchiostoma lanceolatum. Next base: position 12,943,681 of record NC_089724.1, read on the forward strand.
CAGTACCATGGACAGCAGTGCTCTTGGGAGTCAGATGTTTTGAAGTGACAGTCCAGGAAGGATTTTTGAAAGAAAAAAAAAACGTGTGAACATATAAGTTTAAAAAATTTATACCATTTTTGAAAGGGATATCAAAGAAAATAACAGGTATATGCTGAATGTCTGAAAACAAGATACATGTACATGGACCTTGTGACCTGGAAAAGATGTGGACCAATGTTTATATCTATAAGTATAACATTTCTAGTCAGGTAACACAGTTTTCGTGGAAACAAGCATATGTTGTGTCAGCCTCAGATAAGATTCAATTACTGTACTGATGAAAAGTAATTGCGCTGTGGGATTGACATTAAAAGAAGCAAAAATTGCAGGAAAAGCTTCATGCAATGACAACATACAAAATACAAATCTCAGGCAAAGATGCATGGAATTGTTGACCTGGAATACTTTGGACTATCATATCTATCTTGATGACATTTACTGGTCCAGGAGTGCAAAGCAATTTTCCTGAAAATAATGCTAGATCCATTTGAAACAAGAAAACAAACTTGTGAGGTACACAAAGCACCTCACAAGGAATACAATGTATTTCCAGAAGCTGGTCAGCTCAGCAGGAATGCCATGCAGCACTACAGGCAGTATCAGATATCTGGTAGCAAAACATTGTCTATTGGTAGAATAACCCAGGACAACATTCATCACCTGATGTTTTGCAATGATGTAAATGCTATAAATGCTTTGGTTTCCCTGAAAGTGTTATTCAGCACCAAGGACAGTAACAGCGGTATCGTGTTTATCCTTATTCTTCCCTTTATATGGCCATGCTGATATCTTTGAATCAGGACAGTGAGGGGCTGGTGGTGGCCCTGACCTTTTAGGATACCACGCCATTAGCATGTAAAACATTGTATAAATTCATGAGTTTTTTATTCAGGATATCATCTCTGACATTTCTGGCACCTCACTCAGGCTAAGTCAACTCTTCTTCCAGGATGTTAGTGTTCTGTTATTCCAGGATGTGGCAAAAAAAATCCCCCCTCCAAAAATGCTCTACTACACTATGCATGTATCGGACATTCATTACTGTTGTTACCTTGTTGTAGTACAAAGTTGTCTTTTAATCCACTTGATGAATAGTTCCTGTCTATGTTGCTGAATTTCTGGGATTACCATGTAGTAATGGGGGATTTCCACCCGAGCCAGTTGGTCTGGACTGGGCACAAGATCATCCTGATTAACGGCTGCACATGTACATGCTTGTCAAGCACTCCAATATCCACCTTCCCTTGGCGCTGTAAACCCAGCCTACCTATTAAAGGTAAAGCCAACTTGTTTTAACTACGCCACCAGTCTCGTCAATTTTAACAGCACAAGATAAAGAGGCCCTTTCCTACCCAGGGCTATTTCCTCATGGTATAATTGATGTAGGAGTTAAATTGCAGTCTGGGAAACAAGTGGTTGCCCTTTTGTGCCACATTGGTGGATGTATTTTGGGCTATGAAGTTGCAACGTCTGCAGCCTTGGTATGTTATTGTGGCAAGGAAAAATGAGTCTGTAATGCTGTATAATTATATATGTATTATGTCAGCGTAGCACATTTGGGCGGCATCCAATATGTTTGTACCTCTGCCATCGTAAAAAAAACTCCAGACCTCTACCTTCTGTAAAAAAAAACCTGTTGATTCTCCCAGGGGTTCTTGCAGAAAGCAGAAAAATATGATATTTTCTTGCCAGGAATCTTTTAACAGTACTGAACAAATTGGCATCTATACCATGGATAATGCAAAATTACTTGACATGCCACATTGCACGAAGTCAAAACAGATGGTCATTACAAGTGCTTTCTTTAAGCCCTAAACTAATCTCGCTGATTAAAAAAGTCTACAAATTAATTTGGACAAAATCAAATTTTGTCAAGAGTAATTTCAAGTGAGCTTCTGATCTTACTCAAATGATGATATAAACTATAGGTAATCTTTCCAATTCAAACTGTTCATGCACTGCATTTTAATCTCATGATATTGCAATGTCAGCTACACCAATGTGACGCAGTTGACTCGACATTAATTAGATAAAAATCCACAGCATCACAAGTCCCTACGTCATGATGCTCTCATGAAGAGTCACATGGAGCATGGGGTAAAGATATGCAGCACGACAGTGGAGGAAACTTGATTATGGGAGTATCCAAGGACAGCAGTGCAGTGAATATTTGTCCCAATACAAGGTTACCAGATAGATTCTGTAATAACAGTACATTGTAGGTGGAAGAAATTCCCTTGTTTTACATACCTGTTACTTCGACAATATTTTGGTACCTTGGTACATGGATACTGCTGTAGCCTAAGACCTGTTCGATGTATCTCAAAACAGTGCTGCTCCAGAGCACAATATGCATACCAAAAATGAGGAGTGGAAAATGTCTCAGGATAGGGAGTTCTTATTCAATCACTTGCATTAAAATATTTCAAGGTATGATGAGGTCCCATAAACACCATGAGATGAATAAAAGAAAGAAGGAAGGAAATAGTCACAATAGAAGAAGAAAATGCTGCCGTACATGTAGGATGGGACTGAGAGTCAGAGGTTATTAGACATCCTGAGGGGTAAGTGCTTTATCTACATCAAAGATACCACAATGGATACTTGTAATATCGGGGGAAGCCTGATAGCGGATGTGGCTGCAACAGGTTGACGTCAATAGCATAACTTGACTGCTCTCCTGGGAAAGTTCCTTACATTATGCATCAATGTACATGCTGTGTCCTCGTGGCAGTCTCTCCCAAACAGTCCTTGTTGCCCATGGCCAGTAAAGAGGCATTAGTAAGTGTATAATCCTTGCAGTGTGTTAGGGAGGTTTGCAACCTGGACTGGTATAACAGTTGTGCATGAGAAACCTTGCACTGTCCCCAACATTGCAGGTAGTGCGGGAAAACTGTACATGTGTAGCCTGCCCTCTTTGATAACTGCCATGGATCCTTTCTGATAGCCATTGTTTGGCTGGGTTTTTGAGATATAGTGGCACTGTCTATGAAAAAAACCCTACCGTACCTAGGCCTGTATCATCTGGGTTGATCAAGTGGGCCTCGTTTCTGCTTGTTATGCAGAGTTGGCTTCCTACAGTATAAGAAATTGTATTACTATGGCATACATTGTACCACAAGGCTGTGTTCGTCATAATATGTAGCGTCATTCCAAACATTGACGTAAGCCAGATGGGCTGGAGACCTGAAAGTAGGCAGTTACATTTGATTCTGATGGCAAAGATGCCAGAAGTACATGTAGAACCACATTGGAAGAAATGTTATTTCCTTATGGGATCCAATATGACATACTGCTAATGGGATACTCTACTTTGCAGGGATAGAACTATTACTGTAGATCAAATCCAGGATTGCACTTTGTACGTCAACCTCAAATGTGTTCATATGTAGGGTATGGTCGAGAGCCAGGGATGGCACATTTTTCAAGTTGCCCTTTGCTTTCTCACTTGCTCTCACATCAATATCCATTCCTGTGAGGCTTTAAGGCTGACCAAAAGCTACCAAGTCAATTATTACACTTTTGTCATTGTACATTAAGGTTTGCATAGTACTACTTGCATCAAGTTTGCTGGATTGTTTTCTACCAAATAAAGGTATTTACAGTAACACTACGCTATGGAAATCTTGTTTTGAGTAGAAATTTGCAGCTGTGAAAGCAATTTCTTCTCAACCTGTCAGCTGTAAGACAAGATTGAAGGAATGATGTGAAGTTAAGGAGCTCAGAAGCTCTGTTCAACATTTATCAAACTGAATTATATTCACTTCAAAAAGGATTGAAAATAAACTGTCATGGGCTGGAAAACTGGTCCTGATTTATTCTGTAAGCTAAAGGACTGTGAGTGGAAAGTAAACTCAAATCTGTCTTCAAAGTTTTTAATGGTGTGCCATTTGTTAGGTGTGGGAGTGCAATGTGCCCCATAAAGCACTGAAGCCCTTGCCTTTATCTATTATTAGATAGACTGTGCTACTGGCAGTGTGCAACTCAAATTACAATCAATGCTCAACATCAATAACCTACGGTATATGCGGTCTCCCAGACCCTTCCAAGAAGTTCATCACAGTGTTAGCATCAATAAAATTTGCCACTGTAGATCCAAGTAATCAGACAGAATGATTGCGCTGCTAGATCATGATTTCAGCCTTATTGAATATTGGTCGTGGAGTCGATTGAGTTGGATAGGAACACTTGGCACGGCAATCAAAAACTTCTTTCTCCTCCTGAGAACATCACATTTTGCAGACAAATCAATGACGTCTACATACGTACCATAGTAATATGAGTATGTCGTTTGGATATCAATAATAGTACGTCAGAGTCTCCAGCATGGCTAAGTAACAACATTACTAATTTAAAGTAAAGATATAGTTATGTAACTGAATGTTGGTTTAAAAATCAGCAATAAAATGAATTGGATTAAGTAGTGTACTTTAATCTATTAGAACACTCCCACCCCTCCAATTGGTCAAGTCCCTTGTACAATGTACATAACAACATTTTCTGTACTTGTACAATGTGTAGTTTTTATTTTTCTATATCATTGACACTCGTTATAGATCAGTATTTCTGCCCTACAGTCAGTTTTGTTTTGTTCTGATGTGTTGTTAAAGGAGTTACTAATTTGGGTAGACTTGATCGCTCAGCCCCAGTTTAAGCATCTGACACTGACGAATGAGGTAGTATAACCAGGCAGCCTAGCAGAAGATAGATTGGTCAGATGAGTCCTCAGTGACGCAGACTGTAGTCAATCCCATTCAATTCCAGCTTTATGTAATCTGAAACTGCTGATGACGATACTCTGTCGACTGCATGATGGCAACAAGGCTGTTGTTCATGTAAAAAAACTGTTGGGTCTAATCTGAAAGTAAGTCTTTTGTCATAAAGTGTTTCAAAGACGCCTTACAACATTAAATCCAAAACTAGATCTCATACCTTTGCCAAATTGTGTTAACCTTCTCGGGTGACATATCATAAATGTTTCTCATTAATCATGCAAATAAGGTCATCATTTGCATGAATTGTATTCAGTTGATCATCTTCTCTAACCAAATAACACAATTTGTTCAAACTTCAAAGTATGATTCTATGAAAGTCTTGTCTTAGCAGAGAAGGCTATTGTACTTTGTAGTATCTCTTCATGAATTATGTAAAATTCTAAGTAATTTGCATAATTTATGTCTAATGATATCCATATTGACGTACCTTCCAAATGCTGTAAGAATGAAATGCCCATCATATACCATCATGGAATTATAGTACATTTACATTTGTATCTTCTCATAAATTATGCAAATTAGGTCTTCACAACATAACCTTCTTGGTGAAGGTGGTAAGAACTTGTTCCTTGTGTCCTTTTGTTTGACAGGACCAAATTAAATTTGGTGATGACAAAAGATTCCAAATCCATAAGTCCATAAGTGGACTGGACTTACCTCTTGGAGCTTCTTCCTTCTAGATTCCGCTTCAGCATTCTCTTCTAGATGAGGAGATCTTGATGTTGTTGTATGCTTCATTCTTTTGTCTCCATGTGTCCTTGTTCCATCTCTTCATCATAATGTTTTATTTCCTTCCTCTCTTGTTTCATCCCTCATATTTTGCCTGCCTTATTGCAGGTCTTCATTCATGCATCTTTTCATCTATCCATTCCTCCTTTTCTTTATGAATTTGCTATAAATCCACCAGTCTATTAATCTTACTATCATTTTTACATCATTTTATTTTTGCTTTCAGGTGCTTGTCATCTTTTCAACTTTTTAGATGCTTAGCCATTACCATATGCACTAGTACTGTTAGTCAGCAGGCAAGTAAGGTCTTGCCATTCTTCCTCCCTGGATATTAGAAACAGATTCTCTTTTCACTTCAGCACTAAGGACAGGGCTGCTGAAAGAACAAAGTTTTGATACAGATGATGATAAATCACATTTTTAGTGTGGAATTACATTGATTTGTATCCTGTTTCACTACACCCTTAACATGTATGACGGATGTGCCATACATTTTGTATATAAGGTGTTTTAGAGCATGCAGATTCAGACATGTACATGTAGAATTGTGGTCACAGCTGTCTGCTATTCCTGGCATTTCCTCAGGATGATACCACATGTATGCACATAGCCTTGCATAAAAGCTGTAACAGAAACTTCATGAAAGATTGATATTGCACTCAATGTTTTTTTCCAGTTTAATGTGCATTTATTCTTTATATTTTGAGTCCAAAGTATTGCCAATGGGTGTTTCCTCACCATCAAAGTTACACAATGTAAATATGCATGAACTTTAGCCTCAAAGTTACCAGTTCATGGTGCATTTAAGCTATATACGTATGTCAGAATTTTGAAATCTGAGGAAAAAGCTGTTTGTTTTGGTCCTTTTATAAGCCATAAGCTTCACAGGTAGGTTGTAACCTTTTCATAGACAGCGAAATTCTGTTGGCATCAAGTATGTTTTAGTAGCTATGTGTATGTCAGGTAATAGAATATTTTTTCTTCCTTCTTCATCTGCAACAACGGGTGGCATTTCCTTGACTGTTGCCAGGATAGATAACAGTTCCAGCCAGTTAACATTGGAATTGGTCCCACTTTATGCATGACTGATTGTGATGAAGATGATGATGTAGTCTTATCACCTGATGGTTCAATCTACCTGCTGGTGCTCAAACAGCAAAACCATCAGTGTTTGACCTTTGTACAAGATTGTCTGCTCTATGATCAAACATTGAACAGTGTGCGGTGGTTATGAGTTACAGCAGCAGCTGTAGTTTCCGCAGTGCAACCCTCTGGGGTGACATGTTGTATGGTGATTAGTGAGGTGGATTGATCGAGAATTCATTATTGCTGTTCTTGCCTGGCTGGTTGCTGCATCAGCCATTACTCTTCCTTGTGTCCTGGTGAGGTTACCACAGATCATGGCTTTGTAAGACATGAGGGCAAGGAGAGCAGTTTGGTAATAGACCCATGTCTAGTATGGTTAGCCATAAGCACATCCCCTGCATCCCTTTACCTCTCAATTGCTATTATGTATTAGGTGATGCAAGAGTTCTGTATCGTCTTCTGTGAGACTTTAACAGATGGGGCCTCTGTGGGGATTAGTTCTGCAGTGGTACTATATTCTGCCATACCATGGTGGAGACACAATGTCTGCTGTTTCTATTTGTCCATGCATTTTCATGACAATGTTATGCACACCTGTCTCTATGATAAACTTAAATGGAAGCAGTCTGGTTGGGAGTTACATTTATGACCGCCATTGACTTCCATTCTGTTGATATTATGTAGCTTTTCACTTCATGTAAAGCTATTGATATTGAAAAATCCAGTGTGGTGTAGTTGACCAAATAGTGTCTTCAGTTGTCATTATCAGTTGTAGTGTGCGATTCGTCTTCATTGCTGTTGAATTGATCGAACCATCTTCAGCATATGGAATGCAGTTAATCTCAATCTTTCCCCAACTTGTGAGAAGCAATAAAGGGACCATCTTCTTTTTGTTTTATTAAACTTGCTCTATAATGTTACATGATAAAGTCACTAAAGATTAGATGTAGGAACTTTATCATAATGGCATTTGCTACCCTGCTGTTGTGAGCAGTTAGCAGCTTTGCCTAGATGGGTATTATACACATTACAGTTCTCTTAGAGTGAAGACCTTGTTAGCCTCTGTGAAAGGCTTTTGGTTACAGGGATTCAGTACTTCATTGTCAATGTCAGTAGAGCTTCTCTATATAGCCAGTCTACCAAAAAAAAGTATGACAAAATAGCAAAACTGAAAGTTTCTGCCTGAATGAAATACACATGTCAAGTACATGACTGTACATCTTCTCCCAGTAGAATAAATAATGTAGCCAAAGTACATGTAGCATTATCATAAGGCATGTGAATTCTTACCGACAGTAACAAAACTGCCCCTGATATTATAATCATGGTAATAATTGGGGACCTTGCACAACAGGAGCATGATCCGGTTTGACCACAAAGATCTTAGAAGAAAAGGAACGTTACGTGATCAAGACCTGTTACACACTGATATGATGATGCATTACATTACATGCAGATAATCCCTGCTTTGCAACTGGCTAGTAGTCAGGAATCTGTTAAAACCTGTCTAGTCTGGAAGTCTTAGATATTAAGTCCATAACTGAGGTCATTCCAGGTCAAATACTATTTGAGCAAGTTGGATAGGACTGATTAATTAGTTTCACGCGCTAGGAAAAATGCATTTTGATGGGTTTGGAGTTAGTCGCTGTGATAAGCTACATGTATGTTGAACAACTTAGGTACAAATTCTCCAGCTTTACTTCACAGTGACGCATATAGTTGCTTAGTTACGAGGCAGTTACTGTGGTTACTAAGTGACCAAAGCACTTTTAACCAGATAAGGCAGAGAGGCCTTCATCCCATGTTGTGTTACTCATGATTTCTATATATATTCTTATGGATTTGGGATCATTTAGCAGTTTGTGCATACTATAGTTCAAAGGCACATGATATATTGTGAATATAATCACCCCCAGGGGGTAGCCACAACTTATTGGATCCATACTGTCTGACTGTAGCAGGTTAGCAAATTTAACTCACACACTCATTAGCTGGTTTGCTGTCTGTTGTTCCCGTCTTGCAAGGTTCTATACTACTAAAACTAAGTACTGAAAGTGAAAAATGTCTTTCCCTCCTGAGAAATCTCAAATATTTTCACCATTCAGAAGACTTGATTCTTCAGTTATGTTGGCAGTATTATTACAGTAGATTTGCTGAGTTCAACTCATGAATCCAGAAGATAATATCAGTTCATATCTCCAAGTCGTACAAACAATATTACCAGCCATTCCAAGGATTGGCACCGTACGTCATACTTACAGAAAATCATATCCTGGCTACACGTCAGAAATATCTAATGTACGTGCAAGATCAAGGACCTTGGTAAGATGAAGCATGCATCAAGGATGCAGACATCATGCAGTAAACACAATAGGAAACTACACCTGTACATGTATGATGCAACAGACTTAGAAATTTGGACCCCCCGTATAGTTATATGGACAGTCACCCTGGTCATGAGTTTAAGATGTTTTTTATGTTTTAGAGGAATTGGAATACGACGTAACCATCAAAGCATGCACCATGCCAGAGGGCATGGTCTCTCTGGGGCTATTACATGGGATAAATTGTTCTCCATTACTTTATTGGAGGCTTTAAATGGCACAAGTTGATCTGCTGTCCAATTTTCCACGGATATTGCCACTGAAGATAAATGAATTTTCCACAATACCAAAAAGTATTGGCATTGTGCGTCTTCTCCTGGTATGAGTTGTCCAAAGAAACACGTTTTTCTGTAGTAATTTCTACTCCTTTTTCAAAAGTAAAGATGGGAAAATTACAGGGCAATGGTACACAATCATCATCATAATGAATTACATGTAAAGATTAATAACAGAAAATGAATGAAATATTGTACCCAGCCACAGTTCATGTGGCTTTTAAACTTAAAGTATAAAAATCCATAATGTGAGTGATAAAAATCCATAATGTTCTGTTATATACAATCATGTATTCATACATGGATGTTCAGACCAGAAAATCAGGCCTAAGCTTTTGTCTAGAGTGCTGTAAATTATGGGTATAAAATAAGTATGCAAACCTTTCGGAAAAAACAACAACTTTCCATGTCTTTATCTCATGGTACAAACCAGGAGTATGCAGTATCAATCTCCACCTCAGGGAAAGTTATCTGGTATGATAGCCAAGAACTTTGCATAATGGGAAATTGATTTTTGCTAACCAGCAAAATGATGGTTCCGGTGTCTCAGTGTCATGGACCACAGTCAGGGACAGAGAGACAATGAAAGCTGGGAAAGCAGGATGACATATTGTCCAGCATCCCCCTAATTGGAGGCTAGATCCCTCTGGCCAGTCCTAATAAAGGGTCATGTCAGTGTGTGCCACCTTCGGCAATAACTCATTGGTCAAGTGGACAGATGACTGACCCCTCTCCCTGTCTCCAGGGTGGTCTGTTATGTTCACCTGTGGTAATCAGGCAGCTTGCAGAAGTCACTTTTCACCCTTTTGTGTGGATAGAATTAGTCATCAAGGAACAGCCATGTCAGGTTTTACACTGGCCATGAAGTCACAACCTCTTGCTCTTTCAGAGCCCTGATGTTGACGGGTTGAGTTTAGTCATTTAACTGAGTGTATTGCAAGTGTAAGGTACAAATTCGTTTTTCATTGTTAAGTTTTGGTATTGTGAAGATTGTTATTGGTAGACAGGTGCCATCTTAATATGAAGGTAACTGCAAGGCTTCTCTGGTAATAGATTACTTTCAGCAGTGTACAATGAGGCACAGGCCTGTGGAAACATATTAGGTAAGCATTGGGCAGAAAATGAAAAAAAAGGAAGAAGAGAAAACACATATAGATTAGATGCAAAGCTAGAGTGGAGTTGTTTCAATGGTACATGAATATTATGCCACTCTGTGCTGCATGGCCATTTCCAAATTCAGCTTTAAACTGCGAGACCCCGTCTCTGCCACACCAAGCTCCATTCAAATTGCATGAAACTTGCATGACCCTACTGTAAGCCAGTTGTCTTGTTCCAGCATGTCTGGTTTGGTTTTGTTTATTTAGATCTCCATTAGTGATACATTCACAGCCATGCAGTCGTCGTAGAGTCCATGAACTCTTTGTTCTCCACTGCACTGCTGAAGTACATTTAACAGATTGGTCGGCTGACCAGTGATTGACACCATGTTCACATGCTGTAGTTTGAATTCACAATCTCCAATTATGTGACTTCAAATAGATGTACAGTAGTGTTTGCCATGCAGTGCATTGTCAGTCAGGTGTATCATTACTGCTGCACTGCTTGCTTGCTTTTCCGCATTTAGGCACATCAAACAAATGCTAGCACCAGACACACCTCAGAACAGTTATATGTCTTTTGATTTCAGTGCATTTTTTCTCTTAAGACATGTGATACTGTAAGTACATGTAAAGTTAATACTGTATTACATGACATTGTAATACTTGTTTGGTTGTTTCTGTGTCATGTTTGCATGGAGAGTAACTGTTGCATCACAGTCCTCTAGACTACATTGACCAGGCATTACGTACAATGTCATGTATGTAGTTCAGTGCTTTAATACCTTCTTCATATATCTGCAACTTGTTTACCTTTGTTATTCTTTTTGCTGACAAAATAGAAGAAATAGGCTTAAATTGATGATATGCCAGAAAAGGCCAGAGGAATTCAGCTTGCATCCTATGCGACTTACTCCTTCGGCATATTATAAAGGCCACTCTGTATAATTTTTCCAGCCCATGAGGTCCCAGGTATAGACTTATTATGCTTTTGTTTCTGAAGGAATAAAATCAAATGATATCAGGATTAGATGGTGCTCCCACCAGTTTCCCCGAAAAAAATCATATCCTGCTGTGATAACAACGTGACTTGGTTGTAGAATCTCTCCTGCTGAAATAAGTACTTACATGAAAATCAATAGTTGCTTCCAGAATAATCTGGTCTAGAATATATAGAAATTCAATGGATTGACATTTAGCAAGAATTTTGCCCCTCCCCCTTACAGTATCAACTGTAGCATCCACAATGATTTTTGACAGTAAATTGAATGTACATGTAGTAAAGTAATATCTTACAGTGGGTATAGAAATAATTTTTGATATTTTATTTTTAACTACCAGTATCCCAGAATGCCTAAACTTCCTTGTCAACAGATGGCGCCTGCAAGAATAATGCTTTCATAACTGCTTTAGAATCGGTATCTCATCAAAGTATGCACAGATTTTATCACCACAACAAAATTTGATTAAAATGCAGGTTTACTTGGAAGAAAACAAATCAGACTGCTTTTTGCATAAACGTTTTCTTAAGAGAAAATTGCTTTTGAGTGCCTGTCCCAATTAAAGTGTATTCAGTACGGTTGGGCATTGATAGTCAAGAAGTGCTGAAGGCATGAAATTGCTATTCTGAGAGAATAGCCAAACCTTTTTACCTGCCATTAGTGATCCTAGCAACAGGAAGAAAGCTGTTGTCCTTTTAGTGTGTCTTAAACTCCACTCAGGATCCATTTCTGTTATCTATGTCCATTTATGAAGCTCAGGTTCCATGACATTAAAATAGAAAGGGGTCACTAAGTATCTCTTGTTGGAAGGAGATTAGATGTTGCTAATTAATGTTCCACATTTAGGGAAGGACATACTAGTTATCTTACCAGGATATCTACATGTGGTCCTTTAGCAATGTCTATCTTGAAAAAGGTGAATCGAGAATATAGTTTTTGCACATTCAAGTGATTAAGTATGGATTGCAAGTTTTGTTCAAAATGTTGCTTGGCTTCCATTTTTCTATTATACTGTTATGGCTACTCATCAATACAAAACGGCACTGTAGACTGTAGTCAGTCCCCTAGGGGTTAAAAAATGGTACATCATTGTTAAAGTTTTATAGGGAAGGAATTTTCCTGCAAGTTGAAAGCAATGTCCATGCGAATCTCATGACTGGGATCTGTGATTCTGCGGCAAAATAACATTTCTTCCAATTGCAATGTTGCCCTGGAACAGCCGAGATGACAAATAGCAATTGACCTGATTCATAGACATCATCGATACACAGGGAATGCACTGGAAACTGTTTCAGCACCAGGGACAGGTACAGTAGAGATAAGCTCAGGTGAATGTCATCAAAAGCACAATTATGTACATGTACTGTACATATTTTTCTCTCCATTTAGATGATAACCAAGAGAAGAGGTCAAACTGCACCACTACAACCAAATAACAAGAATAAAACTACTTGATTTCCTGCTGACAAACAAGCCAAGCAACCAACAAACTACCAGATACCAAAACCAGCAAAAGACACATTTAAGTTCATGGCATATGGGACAATAACCTCAAAATAATAATCCGCATATGTTAGTCTGATAAAATCCTGTTCAAATTAGAGTGCCAGTCACAACCAATAGCAGACTGTAAAACGGCATCATTAAGAGAGAAAGCTTTTCCAGATAGCTCCTTTAGCAAATGCTTGAGCACCTCATTAAAATCCTAGTGATGAGTTACTCTGCAACTTCTAACATTCAAGTGTTTACAAAAAGCAGTAGTGAGTGCTATTTTGGCTGCGGTTCTTGTGCGTCACAAGCCCTGAAAGTTTGCATATACATAAATCAATTAGACGGTTTTCAAGATCTCCTGTGGCAGCTGTGCTGCCCTCTTGACATTCATCTTTTCAACTCTTTCATGACTTCATCTCTGGGGCAACTAAGGCACCTGTCATTGTCCTGTGGCTTCTTTAGAAAAACATGTTGGTAATGACTTTGCCAGAGGCAGATGTTGGATTTAAGCTGCATGAGTGTTGTAACAGGCTTTGGTACATCCCATTGCATATGAAAAAGAGAATTCTAAGAAGACTTCCTGAAGTGTGCTGTCTTTGCATGCTGATAAATACATCGGCTTACATCATATACATGTAGATTGTTGAAGGAGGAAAAGAGCCCTATTGATAATTGATTAGCTGCCTTCTGATACCATGTAAAATTTATGGAGCTCGGGATCCGTGCAGCTTCAATTTGGAGGGTCTAAGATGATAATGCATCTATCATGCTGCATCTACTCAAAGAGTTAAATTTATTTATACAAAATTTGAAATGTACATTGAATGTGCTGTCCAGCATTGGGGCAACCTGGATTTAATTAAGGTGAAAAGGTCAACTAAGTAAAACATGCATGAGTAAAGATAGTATACAATCAGGACATATTTTCTACCTTCAAGCACCAAGTTGCTGCAGACTAGATTATATATTTGCTCCACTGTACAGCACTCCATGATTGCATCCAGGGGATAGAGATAAATCATCCAAGTTTTGACTACACCTAATGGCATACAAATTGTGAAATGTGTCAGCCAAGAAAGTTACTCTCTCCTTAGGTGCTGTTTTTATGATGTTCTTCCCGTTAAGTTTAGAAAACTCCAATACCCATGGAAGTAAATTGGTGCAGTATAACTATAACTGCAACTGATGCAGCAAAGCAATATTCATATGCATACACAGATCCATGAAAGATTTCCAGGAGCCTGACTAGAATGTATCTCATGGAGGGCTAGATATTCCATTCCAGGCTGTCCTAGCTTTGACTGATCATTCTGATCACCACTCCCAATTACAGGATGTTTCCAGCACCCTTGTCTGAGCACCATTTCTTATGGGCAGTCATGCCTCCTTTCTCATGCAATCCCCATTGCCATGGTAACAACAAGACAATGTATTTGCATGGTCGTGCTCAGTAACAAGGTAGGGCCGAGGATACAGGAGTGAAAGTGGGGTTTGTACGTGAGGGATTGGACTCAACAGGCAAAACAGGAGCCGGGTGATTAATTCTGGACTCTTGGCTGAGTCTTCATCATTTAGAGACAATATATTACCAACGTGCTCTGAATAATCTTTGCCTTGTATGCTTTTGTCGAATCTTCTGTAAGCTATTTGCCACCCTTGGGGAAATTTTGCATGACCTTTCTTATTGTCCTGGAACAATGGAAAAGGGATATGTAAAACTAGATTAATTCTCTACCATTCAGCCTTGACTTCAGAATTGTGCAGACTACGTTCTTTCTCCAAAACAGTCCAGACAGTCAGTTTTGGACAGAAAACTGTGACTTTTTGCCATCTAAAATTATGCTTTATGCAGCTCACTGTCCAACAATAAAAGTGGATAGTCTATTCTAACCAAAATGACAAACTTTAAGTGTAATTACAACAGTATCACTTTGAGACAGATGTAGGATTACTATTTGTGTACCAAAAAAATTATGGTGTATTTCAGCAGTTATCTAAATTTCAAAAATCAAAGAGAAAAGGAAGGAGATAGATTATGTATGGCCAAATCAGCAAAAGCTAGATGGGCAAGCTTATGCTCTAGATATGAAATCGGTTAGGATGCAAAGCTGGAACCGAATATGTAATCTATCAAAAGTGTGATGAATATGCCCGGACATACAACTAGAGTGAAAGGACACATTAATAATACCAGGTGGAATTGATTGTGATGTCTTTGCAATATAAGCCTGTCCTTCAATCGATTCTTTACCCACAGACTTGTGATGCTATGCCAAGGATAGAAAAGTCCCATATGTGAAGCTGTGTATGGGGCATTGTCAAAAGATCAGGATTTATACAAATCGTGTAACTTGCAGTGTACACATAATCTATTTCAAAGATTTTCAAATCAGTGCAGTTGTTTTATATGATATTAATTGAAGAGAAGCCACCAAATAGTACAGTCACAAATTATGATGGATTGCTAAAAAGTAATGTAATACTGGTAATAATATGGAAAGTTACTGTTAGAATGCAGATTTTGATGCTTCCCTTGTTACTCCAAGTAACAAACTTCAAGACTTCAATTCAGATTCGATCCCTGGAGGAACACCAGAATGGCTTTCAACTACAGAGAGTGTATCTGTATGTTTGTCAAACACCACAGTGACAAATGACACTTCCTAAAGGCTTGAAAAACATTGCAAACTGTTATGACCTTCCTTTTCATTTGAACAGAGGTGAGAGAAATGGCACCATTCAGTCTTGTGAAGTGTTACTGTATGCACTGTTTGACATTGTCTGAAGGATAAGATTACTTTTCCTCAAGCCAACTGGGCCATTCCAAGTTAACAAAAATTTTTTAATGAAGACAACTCATGTAAGGAAACGTGACTGTACAACCCTTGGAGGGATTAAAATGTGTTGAATCAATGCGGAAAGTGGGTCTCACAAACCAGAATGTCTTCTTTTAGATGTATTGATTTACATGTGAGCAATCTCACCATGGTGACAAATTTGCCAGATTTATTACATTAATCTTCTTCTTTATTTCGGGTTCAACCAGCAGGCTGCTGGTGATCTGTAATATGGTGTCTGAATGAAAGTAAAGAAAAAGGAAGGAAGAAAAATGTTTGTCTCTGACAAAGAAAATTCAGTTGCTTTTTGTTGCTTGTTTTGTGCTTGTTGTTTTCATTAATTTGCAACAAAGACTGGTACCTTTACATTGCAATTGCATGTACAAGTGTATTCTATTAATTCAGGTCTAAGTATTAAATCAGCTGCAAAAAGAAAAAAGAAGTACTTCTCATGCTTTATAAGTAGCCAGAAGCCTCTGTCAGTTGTTGCTCAAATAGTCAGATAAAGCCTCAACAACCTACCATCTTGTGGAAAAGGTTAGACTATTTTCCAACTCTAAGATTTGACTCACCGAGTCTCTGTGTTGGAAAATAGTTAACCTTTTCCATAATGTCGTATACCAACACAGGTGAACTTTTCTGCTAGCCTAGCATCTCCTCAAAGACGTGCTTGTTACCAGCTTGGTTACACATGGCTCTGTGGTGACGCCATTGCTCACCAGCATGAAGAAGAGCTGCCAGGGTTTTGTGGTTGCCTTTGGTTCTTTTTCTTACTACTGAGGCTTACATGTATAACAATTACCGTAATAAAGGCTCATGAATAAAGTAAAAATGTCATTATGAAGATAGAATGGGACTGCTTGACGTACACTTTACTCTCTAACAAAGGGAGAATAGGCCGTGTGCATACATGTAATATGCTCTTTGAAACTTGTAGGGAAATTTTTTATTTGAGACCCACCAATGTAATCAGCCACACTGTTTGTTTCACAAATTTAGGATTATGTTAAATGAAATAGCATGACAGTAAAGTTCAGAAATGAAAAATCTTCCCAATGATGTAAAGCACTATGCTATTAAAAAGTGATGATGGAGATATGATTGACCATCTGCAATCTAAAGGTTTAGTACCAAGTTAGATCATGGTAATATTTTTGTATTGATTAATCATGATAGTTCCATGTTAGTGGGCATTTGTATTCTCTTCTTACTTATTGAGACAGTAGAACAATAAAACTCCAGGAGTGGAATTCAATGGCAGATTTAACTGGTACGGTCCTCTTGTTAAGTTATTCAGTCATAAATGTCAAATTATTCATACCTGTAAATCCGACTTGATTTTCCACTTTGTCTGCAATTAGAGTTTTTCAAGCTTTAAATATTTTCGAAATTGATGTATGAAGCATTAAGTGACTGTCATACAGTTCTAAACCTTTGTTATTTGGTGCTATTGGCAGTAAATCCCATGATACTAATTAAGTACATAATTTTTCAACATCTATTAATTTTCTTGACAGTGGATGAAGGATTACATGCCATCAAATAAAGGCAGAAGCTGTTATGTCATTGTTTACACCGGAACTACATTGTTCAGTAATGATATTGTAAATGTTCACGTTGAGACAATACTATCAATAAATTGTAACTTTTGTTATTGCCTGGTACATGTAGATGCATAAAGGGCTAAAGACACAATTAGGCAAACTTATGAGCTTTCAGATGACTTTGACAGGATGATATTTCTTGTCGCTTCTATTTGATTATGATCAGGAATGTAATGTTTCTTTCCGTCATTAGCATTGCCTCTACGGAAATGATATTTTGCTTGCCCCAAAGTAAAAGATTTTCATGATTTTTCTATGGATATTGATTAGTTTTCCTGGAATACCTGCTTTATCATCAACTGATAAAAATTGAATCTCTGCTGTCCTTCTGCGTGCCATGGTTCACTACTGTAACAATGATATACAATTACAGAGAAAGGCGTGACACCTGTACAAAGGAGGCCATTTGCAGATACACGCAAGCCTAATGACTGTTATGGTTTGGCTGTCACTAGGAAGGAGCTACAGTAACAGTAATGTTGCCATGCTTTGAAATTTTGATTATTGATGGTTTTAAAACTAATGGAGATGTTAGGATGCAATCCACACCAACATGACCTCATTGCAGGCTGTACCATTCAAAAGTCTCATCTGTTAGTGTTACTCCAATTTGAAAAGCAACATGTATATGAGTGATTTGGTCATACATGAATAGTAGGGGTTGAAAGAAACAATCTTTAAAATTTTTGTAGTCCCAGGGTCAGTGATAAGCTGGATAGGATTATTGCCAGTCACAATGCCAAAAGCTACAAGGATCATTTACCATCTACATGTAGCTATTAGTTACATATACATGTATATAGGTACGCTGGTGAAGGATTAAGAATAGTATAGGGCCTTTGAGGCTACAAGATATTATGGAAAAGACTCTTTTAACCAATTTCTTAGATTCTAACATGGGTGACATTAATCTTGTATATAGGTAGTAGTATGTAGTATATGTAGTATGTAGTTCTGACAGCCAGAAGTGGACCCAACCCCTGCAATCTTTGTCAGCGAAGCCAAGCCAAGACTATGTAGTATATTTAGAAATGTATTAAAAACAACATACCAGTATTCATGCTATGATTATTGAATGTGTAGAATCATATGCGTCCAATTAATGGTTGGCTCTTTGTGACCGTATTACTTCCAACTCAATGCCTTTGACCCATTTACGATGATGTAAAGCTATCCTGATCCAATATGTCCGCAATGTTGATACCCACAGATAATGTTTGTTGAATTTAATGATGAAGTCTCCCTTTCTCTGTTTTATTTTCCAATATACTGTGTGGGCAATGAGTCTGGAATCAACAAACCAATGGAATTAGGATTCTTCATATTTTATGTATATACATTGTAGCTACAGTAAGCAGAAATGATATGCAGAATTCAGTGTAGTATGCCTAGTAACGTTATTTTTTTTTTTTTAGTTTTTAGATTGATTGTGCTACATATATGTTATTAGATCGGAGAGAGAGAGAGAGAGAGATCGATTGTGCTACATATATGTTCATTTTTGGGATTTTAACATCAATCATCACTTGACTTTTGTGACCACTAGGGCAGCATTGTATATAATGAAGAGGTCCATGAGAGAGACCTTTAATATTTCATGAATGAGTGATACAGCCCTGTCCCCAGAGTTCAAGACTTGGTTTATCACTCACTCGACCTTGATAAAAAGCCATACTGAGGAAGATATGATATCACATCACAGCTTTTTCTAGGAAAAGGATTTTAGATAGCAATACCAATGGCGAGGGAGCAGAGACAAGACGTAGGACTTAAAGCAATACTATCAGGTGAAAGTGGCATTTGATGGATTCAGATCAAATTTCCTGCTGGGACATTTCTGGATCGGAGTGAACAGGTTGTATCAAAGAAGGAAATTATTTTTGGAAGGAAATTTACCTCTGACTAGCAAATGCTGGTATAAGGAAGCATGGAAAAAGTGCAAAGATGTGCAATGTCATGTAATACCCATTCTATATGTACATGTATCTTGTTTAGCAAAAGAATTCTATTACCTATATCAATCATACACGCACTGCATCAAAGGTAATATGAAAAGGTCAACAATGTGTGAAAGGGCAGGCTCAATTTTCTGTTTTTTGGGTTGTCTTAAATTATAGAAACCAAAAGAATGAAAGTGAAATGTAATATTGACTGTATGATGGTAGGAAAGCTGAACAAGACAGTGACATATGGAAATTCTTGCTTGGCTGTTGTGAAGTTAGTAATACAATTTCTCATGCTTATTAGATGAAAATGTATTTTATTGAAATGTGTTGTCCACATTCAGTTCACTTCGATATGAAGTCATTGTTTTACTTGCAGTGGGTAACATATTACCCATGTGTACAAAATGTATGTCTTTACATCTTATTGTACATTATAAGCTATTTGTAACTATAGGAATTAGAATGTTGCTTTTGTCTGAAAAAATTATTTTTTTCACTATTCTAAATGCAAGCAGGCCTTAGTCCCTCAAAATCTGATAATTATATAACATTTAAATGTTTTTTCTTGGCAGTCGTACTGACAAGTTGCTTGCAACTACTTCTATTTGCACACAGTGTCTACAATAAAGGTACATGTATGTGCTTACCTTACAAGAAGACAGGTCAGGCCACAGACTGTGTAGAAGTGTGACTCTTTAATTCCTACTCCACTGCATGCAGAAAATACGGAAGGAAAAGTCCCAATAATCCTTAAACCATAACAGAGTTCTACTTTCTCCAATCCTCAGTAGGTGGTTACACACAATGGTGAATTTGAGTAAATCAAACGACTTAGTAAGCTTGCTGAATAGTGGAATTGCATAGGGCATGCTGATGAACCTGTTACAGAATTAAACTGTTACAGAAGGATTGTGATGTTCTCATTCCTCAGGAAAGCCACCCGTTCTGTCCATCCCAGCCGAACATTACTTCTCACTTTTTTCCCAAGACATTTTCCCCGCAAACTGCTGATCATCTGAGGAGGGTGATAAAATCCAAGAGAACAGCTGCTGTGCATTCCAATCTGGTCCCTTATTTCCACTTCTTAGAGGAAGATATCTTTTGTAGATAATGCTCCAAGGAGTAATTCCGCCAGTAATTGCAATGTATAATTGACCATCCAATTTCTTGCTGTTCGCTAGTCCACTAATTCGGTGTACTGTATGCAGTCATCTTTGTATTATGATTGTTGATTCGGCGTTGCATTGATAATCCGGGCATTGCATGGTTTTACAATACAAGAGAAAAACAAGCTCCATATTGATGCAGCTTTTGTCTGATTCTTCATTGAACTTATCCAGTAGATCATGATGCTTACTTGGTCACATATGCAAGATATTTGACATTCTTAATAGTTACGGTATTGAGCTTCATGTTTGTTTGTTTGTTGTGCTCAGGACTTTTGAAATTTGTTCTTTTGTTTTCATGGTTATGAACCCTGTGAAATAGGCTGGTACATGCGACAGAAATTACAGAATTGATTTTATCTTTGGTAGCATATTGCCATGGATAATCTGAAACAGTGACGTATACAAATGAGCAAATTTCATTCCTGTTTCTAAAACATTGTCGGAAATCAGTTGTAGTTGTGTGCATAAATACTAGCACAAAGATATCCATACAGCAGTTGTTTAAATAGCTGGCATAGATCAAAGATAGAGACCTTTTTGGGAAGCAGTTTGACTGTTGAAATGTTGGTTTTGTTTCCATGTTGACTTGTAATTACATAGTAAGTTCAAAGTGTGAACATACATTTGAACACGAAGAAGAGTAATGTTGAACAATTTAGTGAATGGCCATGTTGGTGGGATGAGCTTAGGGCCCCTAAGTGCACTTCTGAGTGAAGTCAGCCAAATCAGGAGCATCAGTGGATAAATGACCACTTGTTGGATTCAAAGCACCTGTCCCATTTTGCATCAGGATAGTACTAATGGTGCCAGGGTTCAGAAGTCTAAAAAGGTGATAAGTACTCAATTTTCCCGTAAGTATATACATGTTCTAGGAGGTGGACCAAACTGGAGCATCATTTTGACCCGATTAACAACCATCATGTGTCGACTACTTTGATTGTGTTGTCCCATATTGGAGAGGCACCGCACGTTTCTGGGTAGAACTGAAGTGTCATGGTCCCGACATGTGTCTCACGCGAGCTGCCCGCCTGGTCGGTGACAGCTTCCCCCACCGGGGTGTAGTTGGAGTAGAAAACTTTATTGTTACACTCTGTACGTTCTACCACGTTGTAGGCAAGCCTAAAGCGAAGGTGATTTGGCTTGTCCGCGTTATCAGGGTGCTGATGGTAGAGGAACCTAAACACAATGTCGCAGTTGTCCATACAGGGTTTCTCCTTCCGAACCAAAGCGTAAGTTGTCATGTTGTAGAACAGTTTTGGTGCAAGCATCTTTTGATGTTCACTGCTCCACATGCCAAAACTACGACACTTCCTGGTGAGCTGGAATCCCTGCCGTGTAGCTGCTTTAATCTCATCTATCCCTACCAGCTTCTCTGCCCAGGAGGGGTTGATGTTTCCTTGACTATTTACGTTCACATGCATTTGGCGTATTTGGATGTAGGAATGGTTTTCCAACAAAACTCTGTGCAGTGCTAGACCCCCGAATGTCGTGAGACCGCCCACCAGTAGAACCCAGCATGTACCCACAAGGGAGCATAAAGCTCTTTTGAGCTTCTGTTGCTTGTAGCGTATATGTCTGGGGGATGCCAAAATGTTCAGTGGAGAATCCTCTAAGGCCGGTTCTTGTGCCTCAAGAGGCTTATCCTCCTCACTGTCGCCAAACACAAACACAAGAGAGTACAGGAAAACAAATATCATATGGACGAGCACCGCACTCTGCGTCAATATATGGACCAAGTCGGGTGCCGTAAGTTTGCATAATTGTGTGTTTATTGCTGAGGTTGCTGTGTCCACCACTACCAACTGTGGTCCGTGTAGGAACAGTAAGGTCATCTTCAAATACTTTCTAGATATCCTACAATCCATGCTCATGGTATCTCTCCTTCGTCCGTGGACACATCTAGATAATGTTCTCATAAATAGCAGCAAGACAGACACGCCGATACCTACCATGAGGCTGAGCTTAATCCCTGCGATCCAGTCAATCTCCCCCAACTCTGATATGTAGCCATAGTAATGGTTGAGCCAGATGAAGTACACCGAGTCGAAGCATATCATCCCCAAGGAAAGGGTGGATATCACAAAGCTGAGCAGGGACAGGACAACCATACAGGGAGATAGTAGTAAAGGCACCTGTTTTTTCTTTGCATTCCTGTTCAATCCGGGTGGAAAGTCTTGAATTTCAAACTCCAAAGTGGTGTATGTGCAGGGAGTGTGGTTAAGATGATTCCCCTGATGGATACATGCTTGCCGCGTGAGCTCCGAGCTGGGGTTGCTGCTTGATTGGGACTCCCGGCACTCGGAGATGTCTGGCAGCCCGTTACACAGGCCAGGCTTCCCACAGCTGGGAGCAGGCATTGCCGGCTCTTCCTTCGGTCGCAGCTCAGACATGGTAATGTCCACGCAGCTGCTCTGACAGGAGCTGTAGACACTGTTGCTGCCACTGGGCCACGACAGGCTGCTGGGCCATACATCCTCCATTCCTGCACTATTCCACACACGTAATGCATATGAAAGGCTAATTCCGACCAGGGTTAATTGCTTCTTTCAGACTCTCCGAGTCGCGCGACGGTGTTTCTCTTTTGGGCGAAAAACAAAGCCAGAAGCCCAGCAGGTACTCTCCGGGCAGTTTATTCCTGGTCTATTGCTGACAATACTGTCCCCCCATCGCTTTATCACGACATCACAACACGCCCCCGAGATCCCAGCTGGCGGCACTGCCTCCTCTCCAGATGCATATCACTGTGGAGTCCTCGCCAGTGGTAGACATCAACAATTATCCATCACACAGCTTTTGGGGACCGCCATCAAAATTAGGGAGACCAGCATTTAATGTGGAGCATTTAGAGGTTCAGAGTGGGAGGGACTATTCATCCTTGTAATGAACCCCACGGGATCTTCTCAATACCAACTCATTGAATATGTTTAGCGGACCCTGTAAGTGGATATCCAATGGCGTTAATGTGGGTTGCCATGGCGATGAACCCGTGGCTGCCCCTCACCAATAGAAAATCAATGCCTGTCACCCTCCCAGGTATGCCACACTAATCTCCTGGGTAACAATAGGTGGCATGATAGTGCTGATTCTGATGGAAGCTGACGATGAAGATTCCTGTAAGCACCATATAGCCCCTAACACTGTGAGTTGGATTGATAGGTTGCAGTAGTCTGTGCCAATTATAGACAAGGCAGGGCAGGACCTAGTATTGGAGCACCCAGGGCAGTCCCACAGGACCTGCAGTGCACAATTTAAAACCTGACCTTTTCTGCTTGTTTACAGTCCCTGCTGCCGCTGGATAATTTAGCCACTAAGACCCTTTGAACTTGCTTTGTACAAATGCTATGCATATAGCAGTCATCTGACGCCAGCCCTGCAAAGGCCCAGATAGAGTACCTTTGCTCATATCTTCATAGTGGAATGCAACCTTTTGAGCTTTTAAGATTTTATGGAGGAAAGTTTTGTTGACATATTGTAAGTGTCCAAAATATTATATTTTTTGACATGCCTTTAGAATTATGAAGCTCATTATGTTATGTGAAGCACTCGTACATTCATACACTGTAGAGGATTTTAAGTTCACAGGGATTTAATTTTACGGTAGGGAGAAAATGGATTGTTCGCTGTGGTTTTAAGCTCACAATTGAAACAATGGGGTAGGCAAACAAAAGATGGAACAGGCATTTTTTCAGTGGCTTTAGGCCCCAGGAAAATGTCAACATGTACAGTACATCTTGTTTTGAAACAAATCTCTACCATACATAAAAACTTCAATGTTCCAAATACTTCTCATTAGTTCTCATGTCATCATGAAGAAGTGACCTTTAGAGAAGATGGGAAATTTTCAATGTGGAAAGGTTATGAAAAAGTTCAAAGCATTCATATTGCACCATTTCTACTTAATGCATTTCGTTCTGCTTCAATTTGATAGGACACTATGGGTACATGCACCATATGGGCATGATGTATACATCTTAATCTTTATCGAGTTATGCATTCATTGCGGGGATAATTTACCACGACAAATCAAAATCCATATGCAGAAACTTCGTCATAATATGTCACTGGGGACTGATATGATTTGTGGCACTGGAACAAATGAAATTCCTGACATTCTGGCTGTGGTTCAGAATTGATGAAGTCACTGGAACATTGCAGTATCTAATGCACTTAATCTGCTTTCATCAGTGGCAATACAAAACCAATGAAGTGTTTCTAGTTGTGCATAATTGTAATCTTTTATAAAAGTTACTGTACCAATTACCGATTTTGTGTGGGGAAGGGTATTCACAAGTATATACACTTACAGTAATTCAATACAGTCAAACCTGCCCAAGGCGACCACCCGGCGGACCGAGCAAAAACGGTCGCGATGGACAGGTAGTCGCCATGAAGAGGATTCCACTCACATGTTTCCAGGTCGAGGTTTTCACATACAGAAGGTAAATGGATGGAAAATTATGTGAATTTAGACAGCGCGACCCCCGCCAGGTTCAATTCTCATTGACAGAAAGATCCTACAAAAATTATGTTTTCCGTTATCGTTGTAATAATTGTATACCGCTACATCGTAAACAAATTTTCGTCATAATTTTGACTACAAAACAATAGCTACAAATCGATGCCTCGCAGCGCCCTCCCGCATTCTCACGTTACATTAATATTGAATAATACACACACACACGCACATCATCGAAGTTTTAAGGCCTAAGACAAATCCCTAGAAAACACCTGCTGGCCGCAGCTTTTTTTGGGGCGCCGACCGCTGGATAAAAGGGGCAAAAAGTTTTCGATTTGACAACTAAAGATTGAAACCGAACGGTGTTATTTCGTCGCGCCGCCAAGCTCTGTGCGACCGCATCGAAAGGTATTAGTCAGTGCAGCAGAACGCACAGCGTCCAATAAAGGTTTGTGAGATTCATGGAAATAAAAAGAAAATAAGAATATTAATTTTCATAGATAACTAGAGTATTCGTAAATGTTCATACACAAAAGCATCGTGTTTTAGAAAGGTCAGCGGTACGCCAAATCCGGGCCGCCCCAAATCCAAGATGGCGTCGGGACCGAGGAACAACATTTCTCGCCCGATGTTTTGCCCGCCGCGAAGTCATTTTTCGGCGGAGTTTAGTAAGACACAGACACATTTTTGTTGAAAATACAAGAAATAGATAGTAATTTCTGTGAGATCTGACTTTTTGACGCCATGCACTACGTATTCGTTCTGAAAATTGAGTTTAAACTGAACTGAGTTTGACTATAAGATAACGATAGGCACAACAACATCACAAACATTTGTCTTTACAATGTTTATAGGGGAAACGTTTTATTACAACACTTCATGGAGGAATCGATGCTATAATATTGCTATTCCATATATTTTCGTCCTTATTTTTGGCGACGCCTCAGGGGCGAGCCAAATTTTTACTATATTGTGTGCAGATTGCAAGAATTCTAGGAATTGTACAGGAATGTGAAAGTCCATGGGACGATAACTCAAGAATGCCTGGATGTATTGTCTTCATATTTTGTAGGTAGGTAGGTCTGTGGGAGACCTTGTAATGATTGGATTTTGGGCCCCCTAGCGACTTTCTATGGTACTGCAGGGGAACTTTCACTTTTCAAATCTTGTCTTCTGAACATGCTGTAGTCATGATTTTTAAGTGGTGGATAGCTCTTTGTTAGGAAAATATGTCCTGTAGATTTGGATCCCCTAGCGGCTTTTTTTTTAACTGCAGGAGCTGATTTTGACTCAAACTTTGAAAGAGAATAACGCAAGAAGGGGATGACGGATCATCATAATTTTTGGTGTGTAGATAGCTTAAGTGATGATTTATATAATCATATGCCAATTATGCAAATCAATATCTGATTTGTATAATTAATTAGGACGGTTAATAAATCAGCTGCATCCTATTATAGGACTCTCAAACACATGATATATGTAACTGAGAAAGAGATAAATATCGATAGATATCAATTATGCAAATTGATACTTAATTTGCATAATTAATGACAAAATGTTATAAATCCATAGTGGTAAATGATGGGGATTTCATTTTTGCACCATTTGGAAGTTAAGTAAATGTGGCCACCATTAGACACAAATCTTGCATAGAGGGCCTCATTTACATAATTCATGAGGGAATTGTACGATATCTTTTTTTGTGAAAACAAGATTTTCATACATTGGACAACTTGTGTTATTTTGGTAGAGAAGGTGATCGACTGATATGAAATTATGCGAGATCCTTATTTGCATGTGGGTTAAAAACGAAAACGTTAACAGAGACCACCGTCGCCATGGCAACATTTTTTTATGTTGCCAATCTTGTTGTCCTTCAAAGTCTTTCCGACAGCAAAATGATCCGATGTCACCACACGCTTGAAAATTAGGCGGCCGCCATGGGCAGGGACTGTGCTCTGTGCGGTCCCGATTCGTGGCGGTCGCGGTCGCGTTGGACGGGTGGTCGCCTTGGGCAGGCAGCTTAATGCTTGTGTCTATGGGGAAAATTTTCGGGACCGAGAAAAAGCGGTCGCCATGGCCAGGTGGTCGCGTTGAAAAGGTGGTCGCCTAGGCAGGTTTGACTGTAGTTCCATACTGCCCAAACTTACATTGGATTTTGGTGTAATTGTTCCTCATGTTTCCAAAATTATCGGATCCCTGCATGAAGAGTTCAAGCCTGATCATGAAGAACAGACAGGGTCTGCACTGAAAACTAAAATGCTGAATTTTATTTTCAAATTTTGGTAGTATTGTGACAAGAAACAGCAACAAGAAAGGTCATGTTTTAAGAACACCTCGGCAACGTATGCCCTAAGTTGCATAATTTATGTATGGTGACATAACCTAAACCTTACTGACCTACATATATATATATATGTCACATCTACAGTTCCACGACCTCATTCCTTCGCCAAATGATGTTAACCTTTATAACTGACGTACTACAGATGTTTCTCATTGATTATGCAAATATGGTCCTCATTTTAGAATAAAGCCGTGATTTATGAAGCATGGTTTATTTCTACACCTTTTCTTAACTCATTTGCTCAATCTTTCTGGCTTCTTGAAAGTTTCAAAAGTGATTGAATTTGGGGCTGCTGTATTCTTTTGTCACATTTGCAAAATGTTAGATAAGTGTACTGTATTCCCATTAAAGACATACAATATTACTTCCACAAACTTTGAGGGAAATGCTATTAGTCAAAGAACTAGTCTTGTCTGATTTGGAAAAACTTCATCTTTTCCTTTTGAAGAATTGAACTCTGCAGCGCTTAATTACTTTTTTCTTTTATAGTAAACCAGGTTAAAGTGTAATGGAGCATAGTACATGAACATGTACAACATAGCCTTTACTTAGGAATCGGTCTATAATTTATGCATCAATGTACTATAGTTAGCAGAAATAGTATAGTCAGAGCTGCTGCAAAGATAGCTGCTGTAAAGATTCATTTTTGGCAACTTTCAAACTGTTTCATAAATGCTTACAGAAGCATCATTGAATTTCCTTGGACATTTGTACTTTTTTACACTGCACATGTATATGGCACCAGTTGAGCTTCTTGTTAAGTTTAGCAATTTGGCAATTCTCCAATATCTCCATCCATAAACTTTGTTGTAGGGGAGACTCCCAGGACCTGGACCAGTTTTCCTGTCAGTTTTCAAAATGGGTTTTGCTGCGAGAAGGTTATAGAAATTCCACATGTAATTTGGCGATGCTCTACAGTAGCAACATGCAGTTCCAGTAAAACTTATCTGGATTTCATATTGTTAAAGTTGCTTTGCACAGGGCAGGGTACATCCCTAGCGATGTTATATACGACAACAACAGTGTGATGTCTAACTGTAATTGGCCCGCTTCGTCATAGCCTGAATGTCACGCTTCCCATTATATTCTCGGCAGACACACAAAAGATTGCTGCTACTGCAGGCAGCTGATCAAATTATAGATCTAATGAGATCCCAATGGAGGAAAGATATTCCTTGGTTATTTCTCGATTTACTTGACAGTTCTTCGCACACAGCGGTGGATGTTTTTCACTCCAGATTGTGTCATGCGCCATGTTTTTTTTAGGAGGGAGGGAGTGGTTATTTCTGGAATCCTTACAGCAATATGTGCAGGGTCAAGTTTCTGTCCTGGG
The DNA here is from genome assembly GCF_035083965.1 of Branchiostoma lanceolatum. Taxonomy (NCBI): domain Eukaryota; kingdom Metazoa; phylum Chordata; class Leptocardii; order Amphioxiformes; family Branchiostomatidae; genus Branchiostoma; species Branchiostoma lanceolatum. The sequence goes on from NC_089724.1 coordinate 12,972,256, forward strand.
TGGACTGCACAGATGTCAACTGCTACAAATCCACCAATTAAGATGTAGCCTAGCCTGTAGCCAGTTCACATAGCCCTGACGTCATGTTGTCAGCCTTTGTTACTCAAAATGTCTCCCTGACGTCATGTGTGCCACTGTATCCATAGCGATGCAAATTGTCCAATTAGTTCTTTATCTAGGAAGATGGATGCAGGATGATGTAATCAGCAGAACACTCTCACATCTTCATCAGTGTGGGCCACTCTCTCTTTTAATTACTCCATCACCCTTACCTTATCATGAAAATCATATTGGGTACACTTTTGTATCAGTTTCCTCTATCTAACATTAGATGAAAGATATGTTTTAAAACCCATATACAGGGACAGAAATTCAGACCATATGCTTGGCAGGTAATTTTCCACTATTAGCAAAATGATTATGGCTGTAAATACATTTAAGGACCTACTGACTGATGAATGATAAGATTGATAGGGTGAGAAAGAATTGGGTCAGGCTGAAGCGTAACCAGTAAGAAAAATCTGAAGAGGTTCAATCTAATATTCCCACTTTTCCACATTGTTAAAGCAAAAATGTATCTGGCAAATGCTACTGAAAAGATTATGAAAATGTTTATGATTACTTGTCATGTAATTTTACATGTGTATATTAAAGTCTCTACAATGTGGCAAAATTGAAGGAACTGCAAATTTGAAGCTTTCATAGCCACTTTAACATTGTACAATAGAGTAGGACTAGAGCTCTGTGTTTTAGTCTTTTATATTTGTCCGTATCTGAAGAGGAGTTCCATACAGTATGTACAGAATGTCTCATGTCACAGGCAGTTTAGTGGTTATGCCATACAGATACATAAGAAAGCGTTGAAGGTGAAATCGAGGCTAACTAAAGCTCTTCTTCCTCCCACAGAGGACTGACACTCAGCTGCTGGCTCAGTTTTACTACCTGGACGAGGAACTGAACACTGTTGCTGCTGAGCTAGACAGTTTTGATGGCAGGAAAGACCCCGAACGATGCACACTACTGGTCAACCAGCTACGGGCCTGTCAAGACAAGGTACAATGTCACGAGCATGCCATCATCTGCTGTTAGCACAATGTATCATACAGCCCCAAACTTCAGTTAAAGAGGCAAACTTTAAAAAACAATTTAGGCCATCAGCCATCTGAAGTTGACAACCTGGTCAGTTTGAACTGCAGCTAAACCATTCTAACCTTGATGACATTCTACAAAGACCTTACCATAAAAAGAATGTGAGATAAAAATGATTGTATTGTTCACATTCCTTTGATTGCCAGGTCATAGACAGAGACTTTGTCATCGACAGAATTTGAGATAGAAATAATTTAGCTATAGTGTAAACTGACATACACTTTGGAATATCAAAATGTGCATGTCAACCCTTGTTGTATACATCTATGGCAGAAATTATTTCAGCCATCAATCTGATATATTATTATATGGTATAGCTGCTGTTATCTGTCACTTTTGCCATGGTAGAGACAGAAATGACTTTGGGTTACGGATAGAATACAGTTACAATATTTGGAAATGAAACATTGCAACCACAGCAGCACCCCAAATCCACTTACTGCTCTTAAAAAACGTAGCTGCAGGAGTTATTATTCCCCGTGCTATCTTCTTGTGGTTGGTTTGAATGGAAGAGCGCGCTGCCTCTCCTGAAAGATTCTAAATGCGTTCGTGTTCAAGGTGCAGAAGGCTTTAAAATCGATCTCTTATGCTGGAAGGAATCATAAAAAACACATTCATCAAGATGCGTCAAGAGCAGTGTGCTTTCCAAAGCTGTGGAAGGGCTAATTGGTGCAGGCAGAACATCAGCCTGCTGGGAGTATGTAATAACTCAAAATGACTGTGTTGTGGTTTCTCTATCTCTTTGGAATCAAGGAGACGACAACCCATGGAGCTCAATGGGATTCAGAAAAGCTGCTCAACTCTTGCTTTTCAGTTTGTTGATGTGCGAAAACTCACCCACCTGTATGTGTACAATGTCATGTATAACATTATGCTTTCAAATCCAAAGGCCGTACCTGCTTATTTTTTCACAAATTCTCTGCAAGTTTTCTGCATGCATTTGCATGTATTACCTGATATGCTATTCAAATATTTTTCGCACATTTCTCATCCCATTTTTAACACACTCTTGCTGATTGTAACACTCCCCTGCATGAATTATTGCAACCATAGTATGCCGTCTTCCAAACCATCAACACTTTGAATGCATGTACTCCTGACTGGAATGCTTGTGAGATGTACAAATGTAGTCTTGACTGAAGCTGGCTAATTAATCCAGCAACTACATGTAATTGCTGTTATCTACAAGTAGTACTACTGTTAGAATTATGCAGATGATTGCCTTAATTTTTACATATAACTCTGATAATATGTCATATACGTTGATGAAAGTTAGACATCCAGGTAGTAAGATACGCCAAAAATTATTACTCAAGCAACTGGATAAAATTTTGAAACAGTCAGACGTTTCAGACAGCATCCACTGTCTTTCGTCAGTGACTAACGATAGGACTGAGAACACCAGGTTTTATACCAAAGCTCTGAATAGGTATGTAAATGAGGTTAAGATAATTTAGGATGTCTTGAAGTAGTCTTTAAAAGAAGATTAATTCAAAACAAAGTTTTGTGCCAATAGTTCAATTAGCTGCTGTTGATTTTATCCAGTTGCTTGAGTGATTATTTTTGGCGTAATATGTCATATATTCCATGTTAAGTTTCATAATAACATAGTTTGAAATGTCTGTGTGTGCATGCATCAGCATTCAATTCTTACATGATTTAGGCCAGTTAACTAAATCACTCATAAATCCACCTGAACTTTGTACCACCAGAAAATTATCCCCATCATTTGACATTTAGGCAGTCATTAGGGTCCTAGTCCATCTTTGAACACCATATTACATCCATGGTACTGAAAAGAAGGCTGTTGTTATATATTTTGAGTGACAGTGGAAACCTGGCTGTCTTGCAAATTTGGTCTAAAGAAAAAGCATTGCTACGCTGTTTTCTCCTTAGTTGTTAGTCAGTGCATGTAATGCTGATAGAACCAAGCTTACAGGAACTGTACATATGTATTCAAAACTCATAATACTAAACGCCAGCAAACAGACTGTCTTGTGGGTAATTTTAGGTCACCAACAGTGCTAGAATATACCAGTGCACTGGCCAAGTGAGTTTTTTAACCGTTGCATTTGCCTTGAATTTGGTAGGTCGTGAGTTTGATCCCCGTCCATGTTTTACCAAAGACTTTAAAAATGGTACATACTGCTTTCTCTGCTTAGCTCTCAGCATTTTGGAAAGAGTATGGTAGTTGAACATACATGACTACCAGTGGCTAGCCCCCTACTGAAGTGATTGCACAAAGTTGTGTGGCCTAAGGGCTAATGAAACGGAGATGGGCAGCGTCCCATACCCATCTCCGTTTCATTAGCCCTTAGGCCACACAACTTCTGGTGTGAGAATGACTTTTTAATCACTCTAAAATCAAGGCTTTATCGTTTCTATATATGGTATCCAGAACAGTTCACAAATAGCATGGAACATTTCCAAGAAGAGTCCCAGGTGTGCTGTCATTTTAGAGATGGACTAGGTGGTCCTAATGACTGTCTAAATGTCAAATGATGGGGATAATTTTCTAGTGATACAAAGTTCAGGTGGATTTTCAAGTGATTTAGTTAACTGGCCTAAATCATAAATGTATTGCTGCTAATGTATTGTAGTACTGTACTACAATGCATCAGCAACTTGCAGCCCTTTTCATTCCTTTCCACCCCTCCTTATCATATGGCACTTTTTAGTCATGTCAATCACATGGTCCTCATGCTTCAGAATATTTCCCCATTTTCATGTAAATGTTGATCTTCCATGTTACACTATCTCCACACAGGTGACCTCTTCTTTCTTTGGGAATGTGATAATGATTTTCAGGTGAAAATCACATCTGATATTCTGGCACAGTCAATTGTACAATCCTTTAAGTAGCCGCAGGTGCTGCTACATGCAGGGAAGATGTAGAAAGTACAGAGATCCATTAGCCACTTGAGCAATAATGGCACCGTGCCAAGTTTGGAGCTTACAGAAAAGTTCAGAGTCTGACATAGAATAAAGTTATCAGCATCACTTAAGATTTTATGGAAACCAATTACATCACAAGGGAACCAAATGCAGACAAAAGTAGAATATTTCCTTGACATGTGTGCCATGTATGGTGAAAATAACAACAACAGGTCAACCGAAAGAAAACAAGTATCATCATCATAATAATGATAATATAACTTTATTACACAACAATTGCACAAGGTACAATATAAGCCCAAACTTACCTATAATCAAATTTCTCATCATTCATACCGTAAGTAAAGGAGTTATGCCATATGGTCTAATTTTTGGTCCTTAAGCAGACTCTGAATAGATAGAAGAAGAAGAGGAGGGCCGAAGGGAAGTCAGGAAACAGTGAAAACAACATACATGCATTTCCTCTTCTCCAGCAGAGGAGGGAAATATGAGGAGTGATCGATAAGTCCTCGGCCTCACCCAGAAATAAGGTGCACAACTCAAATTTTGGGGCATAATTATGTAGTATGACATCTTTTTGCAATATCCACCAAACTTCAAATCATTGTGATCATTACTTTACAGACAACACTCTGTAACATTAGGTGAGGTAGAAGGATAAAAACATGGACAATTGAGCTGTGACTTGAGGTGTGCGGGCATACTTGCTCTGCTGAAAGTCAAATACCCACTTTTTTTTAGTTGGAATAAGAAGGGAATCTTTATCAAACATTTGACAATGTCTTCAAAGATTTTATGTGGATTCATGGCATGAAGAACTCGACCCACACAGCTCTGACCACAGTGCACCCTTGTTTTTCTCGTCACTTACCTAATAGTTTTCAAATGAACGTCGACTAAAAAGTATTGGCCACAATAATTTGAAATTCGGTGGATATTGCTAAAAGATGTCACACTACATAAGTATGCCACGAAATTTGAGTTGTAGACCTTATTTCTGGGTGAGGCCGAGGACTTATTGATCACCCCTCGTACATTGTATGATTAGAGAGACAAGATATTCTCCTGGTCTGGTAGTGAGATTTGTCTCCATGATAGGAGCACGGAAAGAGAGGGGGAAATCCTCTGGCTTTGTTTTTGCTTCGAGGCATTGTAAGCTCATACATACCAAAGACTCTGATAGCATAATTGCGTCAGTTGTATGGGAGTTCCAAGTGCCTGGAGCCACAGGTGAAAGGCTGTCATGGAAATTGGAAGCAAACAATTACCCAAGGGCAGATCCCTTAACATGGGCTATTAAAGGAACGCTTAAATATCCCCACCACAGAGTGTGCAGGGTACAGCAGCATGTCCAGATCCTTGTAATATATCTTGGTAATCCCTGCCTATCAGATTGCAGGGCTGTGGAAACAAGCGTGATTGGATAGGTCCAATGAAGGGATAGATTGGAAACAGATAAGGACACCTCCAGAGCAGGCAGAGGCCTGCTCAACAGCAGCAGAATCACCAGCACTGCATGAGGGCAGCTCTGTTTTTAGAGGCTTATGAAAAACTATATCGTTTGGTCATGTCCAGCAAATGTTGAAACTCGAAATATGTTGTACATTGTATATTCTTTGGCAGAAACAAAACAAATGAGCTGGCTCAAAATAATAAGTGATCATTTTTGAGACTCCCAACTGTACATGTATGGTATGTTTGTTATCTTTTTTGATCTGGTGAACATTAGCAGTGCAGCATTAAGACTGTATGCAATGCCAGCTCACTTAGGACATTTTGCATTCATCATTTCAAGCCTTCAAGCATAAGGTCTGATGCTTTCTATCCTTCATTTCTCTTCTGCACTGGGTTATTCACGATGTTATGAGTTGGGATCATATAATGTCCCCAATCAATTCCACCAAGGCTTTGCCTCTGATCTTTGCATGGCTTGGTGAATCACTTTGACACACTTCTTAGCTCAACCATGACGGAGTGCTTGATCATCAGCAGAGGAAAGCTTTTAAGCTGTCATGCATGGCCAATGCCTTTGTTGTTTCCTTTGATGTATTTTTACTGTCACAATGATGAAATTTCCAACAACATTGGGGAATTATTTTTGGAGAGGAAATGTGCGGAGAAAACATTTTGCAGAAGAGGACTGCAGCAGTGCAGGCATACATGTACAAATGTATATGTATGAGCAATAGACATGACATGCATTCTGACATCACCATCTTCTTAAAATGCTTTCTTTTTGTGGAACCATTATTATTGTTAACCTTATGCCACCCAAAACCTAAGATGTGTGCTATAGCCAATACAAATGAGGGGAAAGGACAATCTTACATTTACAGCAGGGTAAAAAGGGTAAACATGGGATACAAGTTTTAATTGTGGAGATATTTTGAGTACTGCCTCGGTCTAAGGTTATCATGTTGCCTTATTGGCATTATTGAAATTTTCAAACAGCTGGGTAGCCCTATTCAACTCTGACCATTTTTTTAAAAATGGGCCCAGTTTACACAGAACATCAACATTGCAGTATGCACAAAAATAAATCAAACTTACAGGAGATATAAATATAAGTAACAAATGTTGGTGCTAACATAGGTAACAGAAACAAAACATGTTACTTGAAACATAAACCACACATAGACCAGTTTCATCAATTTTGGAGTACATGTATCAAGCAAATAAGAGATAAATTCCCTCAAAGTTAACATGCTTTCCAGTCACAATATGCATTTGTGTATTCGCACATACTGCGGACATCGACATGAGATAGAAGTATTAAAAAAGTATCCCTTATTTACAAGTGTATCGCTTTAGAATACCAGTTTGCATTTTTTTAAATTTAGTATCACTTCAACTCAGCCTTGTTGGTCTGTGAGCTGACAGGAGCTATGGTCTCACAGTCATGGTGCTCTAAAGGCCATTCCATGCAAACTAAAGGAGTTTCACAATGATTTCCTATTCATTATGTTGTTTTATATGCCTACATATACATGTATGTGGTGGCAATGGTCATAGAGGATATGAAGGGAACATCTATAGATAGAAGGTCATGTTCAGAGACTAGTTTTCAAGGTCATCCCATTTCGTTGACATTCTCCAGGCTGCCTAGATGCAGCATGCTGCAAAATCTCTGTTTGAGACAGAATCACCTTTGTGGAGACCTGGTGATTAGGGGTCTTACTGTATAGCAGGCAGTGTGTTCCAATTCTGACAGCACAGCATCATGCCCGCTGTCTGGCAGAAGTCAGGGCAAAGTCAGAGGATGTTACCCATAAAATCAACTTGCAAAGACTAGACCAGCAGGGTTTACAGGCTTTAGTTCAGGCCCTAATCAATAGAATTGGTGGTGGCAGATCCTTACTTGCCTTGAACTCATGCTATTTTCCTCCTGTTTGACTTTGATAAGGCTGGCCTTCCTCTCCTTCCGATCTGTGCCACTCTCGATCATCTTTAATGCACAAATATCACACCTCATGCAACCTGTGCTGCGACATGATGAAACAGAAACATTTCCGGAGGAGAGTCATTCAGCATATCTAAACGGGGGCCCTTGTTATGTAGAAGAGGTGTCACCTGACGACCTGCTCAGGTCGAGGAACACACATGTATGGAACCACCTGGTGCACATGCACTTGAAATTCCAATCCTTCAGTACCATTCAACATTGGATGGAGAGGACATCCTGTTTCCAGAAAGATCTATCAGGCATTCCTGCCAACAAGTGCAGACAGACTAGTGGATTAATGGAAGCTGGAATATGGAACCATCCATCACTTCTAGGCTTTAAACTCTAATCAAGGTCATGTATAACTGGGAGGTGTCACTCCAGTGCATGTCCTGATGGACCGTACATAGTTGCCCAACTTTGATAAAACTTGTGTCCCTGCAGCATGATTAGTTGTGATTTAGTACGTACATGTACGTGTGCATGAATGTGTGTCCTCAGCCAATGCCAAACATTTTAGAAAAGATTTAGAAAGTTGCTAATTTTGGCAATGGCTGCATGAAACTGCAAGTGTGCAGAAACTATGGTACTGAAATTCAACATTCAATTGCTGAAATATTTGTCTGAACAATTGAAAATGATGTCACCCTTAACAGTGATTGGTTGATGTTGATGAGGTCCTGTTGGATATAGTTACACACTACAGTAGTTTCTGGACATCTGCCAACCTCAAACAAATTTGACCTTAAGATATCATTATTACACCAATGATGTCAGGGGAGGCATTTTCCCTGTCAATTTGTACCCAATGCCTTTCCTGATATACTATAGACTCATACATGTAGTGCCTGGATATTGATCAACTTAGACCTGATTTGACCTGCAGGTCTCCACTTTGCTCCCCTGGTGGCAGGGGAGACTTTTCCCCTGTCAGTTCGTGTCTACTGCCTTTTCTGACACATAACAATGTGCATGTAGATCAGATGACAAAATGTAGCATAACATAGGTGGTTAGTTAGTTAGTAGTTAAATCCTCCCACACCATTATTGATGTATAGGGCGGTGCCCATCTCCGTTTCATAGCCCTGGGCCACACTTGTGGTGCAGTCACTGTAGCAGGGGGCTAGTCCACTGGCAGTGAAGTGTGTTTAACTTCCATACTGTTTCAGAAGTATGTACCATTTTTATAAAGTCTTTGGTATGACTCAATGCGCCTCTTGTCCAGAAGTGCCCTAACCCGGGGCTTGAACCCGGGCCTTCTGGTCCAAGTAATTTGAACCAGATGTGGTGAGAGGCAGAAAGCGCAGACCACTACACCACAGGGACACCCAACATAGGTGGTATTTCACATGTATTTCACTCGAGGAACTTCAGCTGTAGGGAACTGCACTTTACAACTTGATGACACAAACCTTTAGGACTATACAAATGTATATAAAATGATTTTGATTTTTGAAATGATAAGATACCACATTTAATCCAGGTTCTGCTGGCTATATCAGTATCTTGTATTCATTCATTGTTGGTTTTGACTTCCTGACCAAAAATTTGGTTGGGCCTTGCAGCATGCAAGTTTCTTCTGTTGTTGACTATCACTAGATTAAAACCAAGGTAGAGATATTCCACCAAAGACTGTGGCAAGACTGTGCGTCCCAAACTTTGTCCCAAAACACCTTGGTGAAGCTGTCCTATTTTGATGATATCAGAATAAGCTTTACACATTATACCATGGATATACATGTACTAGATGTATAGTAGTTCTTGATGAATCTGGTGTATATGTAATGTATAGTAAATCTAGACTGATTGCCTTGACATTTCCGATGCAGGTTTTGGGGGTCATAATGCTGATAATGGATGACTGTCTGGATGAGAACAGAGCTAGTCGAGATTACCGGGTCAAATTTCCAGATGACGTCCTGCAAGACAACCTCCCTGGGCAACTCTGGTTTGGAGCTGAGGTAAGATACACACATTTTCATACTGTCTAATGATAAAAAAAGCTTAAGGTACGTGTATATAAGAATATGTGTAAATACATGCCTAATTCACACTATGCAGATTTTTTTTACCAGTTTGTTTCTTGTTTTTTGAACAGCAAATTGAACGAACTTTTAATGTGTATTGCACAGTTTAACTTTGCTCAGTGTCCAGAATAAAAGTTGACATTTTGCTATCTTGAAGGTAAGGAAAACCAGTAGCACACCCCTCTCCCCAAATTGTAGATTTAACAGGCTTGAAGTTACGATCAGTGCTGGAGATCTCAGCCGACCAGAGGTTAGGTTTGTATGTTGATCCATCTAGGTGAGGTAATCTTGTTATGTCCTTGTTATTCGAGTCTGCAGAAGACTTTTAAGATGCCAGAGAGGGAGTGTGGCTGTGTGCAGTAAGTGCAGTCTGAATTGTAGGGGGAGAATGAGGCTTTTATGGCAACTTGCACAGACTCCATGCTTTTAAAGCAATTTGAATAATTGCCTTTACTTGCTGCAATTGTGAAGCTAGCAACTCAGAGTCGTGAAGAGAATCAATTTAACTGCTCAGGACGTTGCTCAGGACAGTAAAACTGTTTCACCTCCAGAGTTAACGGTAACGTTCCGTTCTAATTAGTTTTAAGGATTCAAATATGGATAGTAGTATTAAACTTAAATGTTTCTGTCAAACTTCTAAATTTTGCACACACAAAAAAACAACCTTGCAGGATTGCCCAAATCTGTATCAGATTGTACGTTTTCAAGGCAAATTTACCCCATCAGGATGTGCACATCAGCATCCTTTTTATACAGATGATATTAGAAGCCATAGTTTCCAAAACGTGAAAGGAATTTTGATTGTCTTCACATGCTTGAACCAGTTGATGACAACTGACAACTGACTTTTTTGTTGTTTGCAATACAAAAGTTGTAAAGTCCATGAATCTGAAAGCATTTTGATGTACTGCTTACAGATGTGTCTATGGGGTCATTTGCATATGAAAGAAAACAAAGTACATGTATTTTTTGGGCATAAGAATTGTAAGACAGTGTGTTGTAATTAGTTCAGTACATTTTTCAATGGGATGTGATGCTTTTTTTTTGTAAGTGAAATAAAAACTGTCCAAACTAATTTCCATACTTTAAGTCTCAAATAGAATATAGGAGACTGAAGTTAACTTAAGCATGGTGAAACTGGTGGTTAATCATTCCTTCAGTCCATTCCACAGCGGTGTTATTTGTTAGAGAGTAGAAATATGCATTTTGCATTAGGCCACAGCAAGTAAATTTTAGGGGTGACATACTCTGCAGACTCCAAATTTAGTGCGTGCGGGGAAAAAAACAAGGCGGGCAAAAAAGATATCCACATTTTCAAACTTGAATACCATAAAACATGTAAGAAAAATTGAAGCAATAAAACATGGTATTACAACTAAGTATTTTATCCCTGAATTCAATAAAACATTAACTAACAGTGATGTCAACATTAACATCATGGTAAATTTAGATCCGGGTTTGTATAGCACATCAATAACACAGAGACAAGGTTTCCCGTACACAGGGCACAGAATTCACCTGAGTCATGAGGTAGACTGTGACTACATTATGCTGGCTCTGCTCACTTAGTCTCAACTGAAGTTCTCTCCGCTGTCCTCACCATCTGAATGAATTGCAGTGCGATGGAACTGACTGACGTTCGCGAATTTTGCCCCATTTTCGGTATATTGACCATTGCCAAAGGGTGAAAAAATTATTTGTTTTTTATTTCAGAATCAGGCGAAAATCAATGCACACACTGATGTCATCCAGAAAATTTACTTGCGGTGGCCTTATGAAACAGCACAGCCTCTAGCTGATAAAGAGATGGGAGGTCATTGTCCTATTCATGAATGTAGCATCCATGTATCAAGTTTATTGGATCAAGTGCAGATATCTCTGTGGCAGCTGTGGGAATAATTGCTGCCAGGTAGATTTGGCATCAGGATATTCATTGCGCCATAATGTCTTGTCAGTATTTTCTCTGCCTGTCAGTTATCCATTTTCTCTGGTGCATTTGAGAAGAATGTGGCCGTCAAGGTCACCCCTGTGATCCCCAAAGAACTCTGATGTACATGCAGGTCGTGGCTCAGGTTAAGACTAGAGCGTGCAGCAATTTATTCACAGCATCATAATGTCTGGGATTTCAGCTCCCATCAAAGTCATAGGCTTTTAGGGCAAAGTCACCTTCATATTGTAGAAACAAGCTAAGTGAATCCATGGTTACCATAGAGTGGGCTTGGTTCAGAGAGGTCAGAAAAGTGAAGTTCTCTACATTGTAAATGGGAACTAGCAAATCAAACTGTAAGGATCTGTTTCGAACATTGGATCTGTTCTTGAAGGTTAGGTTAGACATCAGTGAATACACAGCTTGCTCATCCATCTATCCATTCTCATGTAAATCCAGACATAAATGTGAATGGCTTTGCAATGTATCAAGTCACAAAGTATTTTACTAGTATGTAGAAACACTCTGTTTGTTAGACAGCTGATGTTTCAGCACCTGTGACAGGAAGAATCACTTTTTCAGATTTTTGTTGTCACCCCAATGAATTTTTTAAACAGTATAATCCTTATTATATACTATATTTTACGAATAATGACACAGTTGCTCTATTACGACAAAGACATATAGAAAAGATTTTAAAAGATTTTCAGTGATGAATTATGCATGACTATGTTCCTACATTCATCTTTTTTAATAAGATAGATTGATGATGATTATGTTTAGACGGCCATATATATATGTTGTGCTTTGATTGCTGTCCCTCCAAAAACTTTCCCTGCCAAAGCTTGTCCTTTTCTGATAGTTTTACAAGCCTTGATATTAATCTCATTATTTCCACTCATCCAATGTTGCTTTTCTGCAGCAATGACCCATACAGTGTTGAAATTTAAACATTTGTGCAAATATTGAGCAATGGACCACATACATTTTTGTTCCACATCTAAACCAGTAATTAAATGAGTCTGAATGATTGTTATGACAGTGCCTTGCTGCTGGCTCCACCATCATGAATCGAGAGCTGGAGAGTGCAGCCATGCGACCACTTGCCAAGGACCTGACCAAGTCTCTGGAAAACATGAGGGCTGTACTTAGGGACCAGTGTCTGAGGAATGTCAACTCTTACTCAGGGAAGGTCGGTAAACTGAAAGTTTTGCAGTTTTCATTGATTCTTTCACATATGATTATCAATACCTTGTGCAATATGTATTAGGTCTAGTCTACCATCTGGTCTTGGCCAGAGCTTAGTCTGATCAAGGAGGTTTGGTCAGATATAAATATGACATGATGTTGTCTTCTATGTGCTCCATGTCTAGACCTCCTGATCCCTTCCTAAACCCCTACTTCTGTTGACAGCTGGCCATGGCACAACATGGTAGAAACTCTGTCTCTATGGATATGCAAATAGAGTCTCCATAGAACTTGTTTTGAATTATTCTATTTTGATTTTGACGAAGGGAACATCCTTGTGGTGTGGCTTGTATCTTAAGTTGTTGGGTGCCATACTATCACCACGAAGAAAAATAGACAGCTGAGTTGAAGCTCAGTTACTCTTGACATACTCTGAGCATTGAGTAATGCTACCCCAATCACAGCCTGCACTCGGCCCTCAGCAGACCTTTCTGTGTTCTCACAAGTGCGTTATCAACTCTTCCATCTTGATTAGCAGAGTGAAAGAATCAATACCTGGTCCATTAAATGCCCACACATCAGCAGCTCTTCCTTGGCAGACAGTGCTTACTCTTCCTCAAAGTCCTTATCGACGTGACCGCTGGGATGAGGTTTTCTGATTGAGCACGTTGGCTACAGCATGATGTGTCTTCTCTCGGCTTGTCAACGTTACAAACAAGCTCATTGTAATGGCTCTTTACTAATGAAATTGTCCAGAGATTTTATTCTTGTTTTGTTGGTATGCATATTGTGTGGTTATTACTTGTTTGCTTATGATTACCCGTTGTGGATGTGGTGCTCCTAGTCAGGCAGGGTTTTGTCCAGTAAAGAATAGAAAAGATATCAACCATATATGATTCTGTCATGGTTTTGCAAAGTTTGCCCATAGATCTTTTTTACAATCAATAAGCTAGTCTAACTTTCAACAACTGAAGCATGTCAATTTCAACAGCAGGTATGACAACATGTGCATCCTGTACTATACTATTTACATAATGTGCTCTGTTGTGTATTGATGTGTAAAATCAAAATTCTTAAAATCCTTTCAGGAGTATTTGCTTAGTACTTTTTGGAAATATTGGAGTCATATTTTTATTCTATCTACTTTTTTTCCTTTACAAATGTGCATATCTTTGTGTTTCATCACTGCACTTAATCAATAAGTTGCAACACTGCAGAGGCAAGGATGTACATGTATGGTGTTAGGGTAGATGTTAGAATGACCCCCTTTTCTCAGTTCCCATTACCTAAATCCATAGCTGCTAAAAACTGATGCATCTCACATCTATATTACATGTAGGTAACCTCCCATTTCATCTTCACCAAATGTCTCAGCTCAGATCTTTCTTCAAAAGCACACCTGTGACATTATTAAGGCGTTAAATGTCTTACACACTATCTTGATTTATTTCTTTGGTAATCGGTGTTGACCTCATTGTTTTGTTTTATGACTATTAACCCTCATACAAATATGTTGTCTGGCTGCTTCATCTGTATATATGGGGCTGCACAGCAAATACGTTAAAATGTTGCTGGTTATGACCATAGAATACAACTTGGTGTTCGACCCGTGAGAGGGATGAGTCTGAGGGTGATGCGGAATACACCGTGTTGTATTTTATTAATGTCTTACCCACCAAAGAAATCAAATATTCTAATGTGAAATGTGCCAGAGGTAGAAAGAATTGTGTGTCCTCAAAAAAAATTGTAACAACATCCATTCCAACGTATGAATCAGGTATTCAAATTTTTGACAGCGGCGCACACAAAGCGCATTCCAATCATTTGATGGAAGCCCGTGCAATAGGACTTCAAAACCCGGGCAATACGGTAAAATATAGACCCATCCGGAACACCCGTATCGAACATTATCCCAGCCCAGGTATGACATAATGGGTTTCCAAGCATTATAAAAGTGTTTCCAAATATAAGAAAAGCGTAATCATAAAACATGTACAATGTATACGGCAAACCTATCAAAATAACGCCATTTGAAAAGGGGTCAAAGATCACATGCTGTGAATATGTATTCAGGCATCTGACAGCTAATTTTGTCATCAGCTAGACATTTGCAGACTAACAGATGCCACTTGCTGTTTAATAGGCTTATGAAGAATGTTAGGGTACTGTCATGAACTTTTTGGTTCCTCAGTAAAGTGAGTAACTTGTTCTTTGACCTAGGGACCCTACCATGAAGATTGACTTACATGTATTTGGATGTTAGCCAGGATCTCGACTTGAAGATTTGAACAGTATTGTATGACTACTTATATCATTGTGTTAGGGCTTGGCTACACATAGGAGATGTAGTGGTAAAATGTTGCAAAAGTCTTTGCACCTGAAGTGAAAGTAATTTTGTGATACATTGACAGAGGTTACCAAGGGAGATAGAAAACATCTACTTCAAGCAAGATTTTGGACTCAGTTTCTTAGTTCCATTGCAAAATAGGGGTCAAAGACCTGCAATTAATGTAGTTCACAAGCAATGGTCAAACTAGGAAAATGGGTGATATCCACCTCGGCTGACAAAGATTGTTGAAGGTTGAAAAAATGTATTCTATTATTTTGTATGCAGTAGGTTGTATCAAGCACAAACTGTTTGCTTAGCTACCTTAAAAGAAGCTGTATGATTTATAAATTGTTTTGTACTGTCCATTGTTTCTACTGTCCATAGTGCTGATTTTGGTGATGTTGTAAGCAATACATGAGTCTCTTCTTTTACGTCCATTACCAAATGAACATGAAACTGGATGATATTAAGCTTACTGTCTCTTTGCAGAGATTCAGGTAATCTTTTTAAAGATTTTGCTTCAACTGCTTTTTTTTAAACCAAATTTGACAAAAGTCCATTGAAATTGATATCAAATGACTAGATGATTGCTCAAGTGTCTTTCAAATCAAATTGAAACAGTGCAGTTCACATCTCTTTTGGTTGTGAGTGACCTCTAATTCAATTGCTGCATTTCAGTGATCAGAATTCTGTCTCTTGTCAGGTCTTTGACATCTAACGGGAGTCGCCCAAACATAGGACGTTTTTTTACGCGCTCGAACTCACGGCGCTCCATTGCTGGTTGCCAAAGAATGGTCATGTTTTAATGAATGAATTTTGAACACATTCATCTAAAGAACATACATGGACAAGAAATGTATTCATAATGTTCATGGGCCCTTCATGCTCCGAGTTACAAGCGGCAAACGCTGTGAGACGTTTTCACGAATGTACCTTCTGATTTAGTGCTACGCCAGATAGTGTGGCTAACTTAGTACGCTTTGGTAATTTTGCTCTCTTCGGAAGTTGGTGATGAAGTTAGGGAAATGTAAATAAGGCTTGAAGTCTGCTATATTCTAGCTTTCTTTTGACCGGAAAATTTTGACTGTGTGCACTTCTAACGTCATGTGAGAAGGGCTATATCTAGCGCATCCCAGTTCATGTTTTGGCGGGAAAAAGGCTACTACGCACTTTGCGCGCGGCCAGGCGTACGTCTTGCATGCGACCCGACTTACAAAATCATTACGAAAAAACGACACCGCTTACATCAACAATACTCCGTCTACTTATTGAGAAATATCTTCGCCATCTCTGTATTCAGTTTCGTTTTCATAGACGGTACCAATCACATGTTAGAGCGTTACAAAGCTGTGCGTTGAATTGCCGTCCGCCACCATCGCGGCCCCAAAAAATGGCGGGAAAACAACGTTGCCAGACGGCAGCGATGTTTACGTTGTTTTCTTTGGTCGGTTTTCTTCTCAAGAAACACTTAAAGACCCAATTTTTTTGTGTTTTATGAAGTTATATTTCTTATGTGTATGATCGTTGTATATCTCCTTGGCACAGGTCGTAATTTTAGGTGTCGGGCCGTCTAGCTACGCAGTGACCCTCTACTCAGCGTTGCCATCATTATTGTCAAAATACTATTCTCGACAAAACAAGAAATGAATATGTACACATATGTTTTGAATGGAAATAAAAATTATGTGCATGGACTTGGTTTATTTATCTTCCTTGTGAGCATAGTCAGTGGACACAAACACGGCGTGCTTATGCATAACAAGATCACTAAAAAGTCCGTCCTAAGTTAGGGCGCGTCCTAAGTTCGGGCAACCCCCGTTATTACTGAATGTCATTTCTCTACAAATACATCACAAAAAATAAAGGTGACTGACCATGAGAAATTTCATAAATTGTAAATGTCCCATTGATATCTTACTTGTTTATATATATCATTGCAGATCAAGGAGTCTCTGTGTCTGTTTGACCAGTTGTTTGCGGAGTTTGAGTTCAGCTATGTGAGTGCCATGGTTCCTGTCAAGACTGCTAAGGAGTATGACATGATGCAGGATGTCATTGTGCTCTTCTCTGAGACAGTACAGAGGTATGTCACCCAGATAGTGTACAAAATTATAGGATAAGTATAGCAAATTGTCACCCTTTCTCATTTTGTGCAGGAAAAAGTGAAATAAGTGAGGCAATGAAATTGTATTGCCATGGTGAAGGTGTCTTGGTTCATATTTATTACCTTCACCAACAATTTTATGTTTTCAGATGCGTATGTTTGTCTGCCTGTGGACAGCATAATGTGACAGGTTTCACCCATTTGCCTTTAAATTATTTTTTTTCTTTGCAGGAAAAACTGAAAAAAGGTCCAGTTTAAAGACTTTTGTATGTGTTAAATGTGCTTGTGAAAAAGATAACAAATAAAACCTATTACAGAATAGCCTCCTAATAAAATGTTTCCCCATGCCATTAGTCATGACGTCAGAGAACACAGAATGTTTGTATGTGGATAGAAACGTGTCTATTGATTTTCTGGCTGTTTGTTCTAACGTAACTGTACTTAGTTCAAGACATATCTGATAAGCAGTCACATATATGTATTAGGACCTTGATTGGCCATGGAAATAACCATGGAATGGTCCTTAAACTGCACACATCAAAAGTTTACTAACATGCCTGATGGGTTTCAGGGTAATTGCAAAGGTGTAGCCAAGGAATACTTAGGATGATTACACCTCTCCATTCCATCATTACCATGGCAGGAAAATGACATGAGAGGCTCATCTCTCTCTCATGTATTTTACTATTAGTACTCCTTATCGTCCTTGCAGCCCCCATTGGACACATTTCAGCACATAGTAGTTGTTAGCGTTGCTGATGGTGTTGTGCATATGGGGTCTCTCTTACGGAGACTAGTATTGATTTTGACCAGTCGCTTCCGATAAACTGGCTCCATGCACATTGATGTTAACATAGATTTGATTCCTTCCTAACTTTTTCTCGTTGCAGTATTTATAACACATATGGAAAGAGCATGTTATGAAATGGCACATATTTTTATATACATGTACTGCGATTTCTGATCATTGCAGGGTTATCAGCTATTTTGAACAAAGTGCAATTTGATGGCAGCATTTTGAAATGGTACTGTGATATCCATGCAGTTCCTGTACATTTGATACAATTGCAAACATCCTTCTGGTACTATTATAACTATAAATGTTTTAACTTTTGCATAAAAATTTGGAGAGAACTGATGGAAATATAAATCTGTTAAGCCTGCAGCAACAGAAATTGTCGCTTTTTTTCCTGCATGTCAGTTTCAATAGTGTTTATAGATTGGGAAGGAGGGATTGAAACTATTTTTTTATTAGTTTTTGAGAGAGGGTGACTGACAGGGAAGGTGTGATAAATCTCATGAGGTCAGCAACTGTTGGGCAGATATGCCATTTATCTTATTAAATGAAAGGTAATTTCCAAGTCTGTGTGTTTAGTAAACAAATTGATTATTTCTGTTTTCCTCGTTGCAATGGGTTGTCAGCACCTGCGTTAGGTCAGCATCATCAGTAGCGAAGCATCAGGAAGGTATGACGTCATCCACATCCATCAGTGTATCTGCTTTCATCTGCTGTAAATGAAGGGCGGGGGATCAATCCACTGCTCCGGTGGGGTGATTTACAGCAAGCAATTTCCAGGGAATGGAGGATGATATTGATTGATCAGAAGAAAAGCTGCTCCATTTAACACCCATTTTCCTGGAAAAAGTGTTAGAATACACAAGTCATATCTATGTGCAGGAAACTATAAAATTTACTTTGTATAACTGCAGGAATGGCATCAATTTAGCATGCTGCTGATACATCAGTCAGAATTCGAAGTACAGAGTCGTTTCACTGGTAAATTACTGGTGAGCCATATAGTGCATGAAGGTTGTTTTCAGACATCAATGTTCTCCCAGGAAATTGAGCAAAGTGAACTGATATTTGAATTGTAGCAGGTCTTTATGTTCCTTGACTTGTACTCAGGACTCCAGGTGATCATATTGTAGTTTGCAGCTTTCTGGACACTAACAGGTGTCTATGCCATTAAGCAAAGCACTTTGCCTTATTGCCAGTCAACCCCTCGCGGAATCATGTACTAGTTGTAGCCAATGGGAATGAGAGGAGTGGTGGCATCCCAATGGCATAGTGGCAGGGTGTTTGGCCCAAAACCCAGAGGTCCTGGGTTCAAATCCGAGGTCCCCTGACCTATCCCATTGACATCGTACCCTTTGGAGATGCGCTTCGGGCATATGAATTTCCTCACTTTACTCCTGACAGGTGAAAATGAGTATCTAGCTTCAGTTAGGGATGTCCCTCAGATAGGACATTAAATGGAGGTCCCAGTTTCGGAAAGCCACATCTCGAGCACATAAAAGAACCCACCACACATCAAAAGAATAGGGGTCCTTTGTGGTGTGAGTGGATCAAATAGATCAGTCTGGATATGCAGCTTGTACTGGTCAAACCTGGTGTGTTATGCCATGAGGTGGTTTACCGGGTATGCAGTACAAATATTTTACAAAAACACTGTCTGGCATTCCTAATGCATCTTGTTGTCTTTTTTCCTCCTGTGGGGCATGCACTTAATCTAAAGTCAACAGAAGAAGGTTAAAAAAATGTAACCAGTACCCAAGTTTCATGATTTTAATCCAAGCCTGTGGAGTTGTGCTGGTAAATTTGTTATTGATCTAAGCCAAGAAGGTTATGTCGTGTGTTACCCTTGCTACATATTGCAACATTTTTTATATGACATATTTTGCAGTTTTCATCTTTCGTTGACCTACATGTGCCCGAGCCATGACATATAAACATGCCACAAAGATTGCAGATAGCCAGATACCCTAATCTCAAACCCATTTCTTCCTTACAAGTACTTTTCATCTTCAGACATGTAATCCATCATTGTTGGAGGAAATTAAAAGGACCCTCTAAATTACATGTTTTGCCTTTGTGCCAGTTCACTGGCTATGATATGAGTTACTGAAGCACACTGGCAGCTCATTATGAGATGCCCTGGATCTCTTAACCTTCTCCCTGCTGCCTGACCCCATAACCAATACAACGTTTATGCCAAACGACTACCTCAGCAGACCGAAGGTTCATACAATATTTTGTTTAAGATGTTCATAACGAGTACTTTTTCTTTGCCTTTGAGTTTTAGAATCAAGACACCTATGATGCCCCATTTTATTTCTATTTTTCCTGTGAGTATGTAGCTATGAGAACTTATGAATATTGTTTCTGCTCTAAATCCTGTAGAATGATGTGAAATGCGTTTATTGGTATTGCCTCAACCTTATTCGGCTAGACTTCAATCTACGTCATGCCATAAATTTTGCAAGCCCTTGATGTGTGGGTTGGGCCGTGCTGGGTGCAATGATGTCACGGACGGCTCTCTCCATCCATTTGACGTAATGTTCACCAGTGTCCTAGTTTTACACGGCCTCCACATCAATCATGGTCTCTATGCACACAGCCATCTAGATATGATGGCCTCGCAATTAAAAATGTGTGTAAATGTCCTAGGTTCTGGAAAATCATTGCTCATACAACTAGGTGTTGGGTGCATTGTTTCTAGTGTGCAAGCCTTTTTTAATAGTGCTGTATTACCTTGCTGACGATTTCATATTTTCTTCAGTTGAAGCATTGTTAACACATTCTGATTCCCTCTAGATCTGCAAGTAGGCAAAAAAGTTAGCTTTTGTTGATGCAGAAAGATGATACTTATCTCTATATGTTTATGGGTAGCTATCTCTCAGAAATGTCTCAATGATGACTGCTGTGCCCTACTTTTGGTAACCTATTCCATTGATCTCTCGCATGTTCTAATTTTTTCTGCAAACTTCAGAAGGTTATGCAAAATTCAAGTATCAACCAATTTTGGCTTTAATGGGAGCATCAGTGGCCTGTAGCTAGATTCTACATTGGAAAAGTCATCAGAAGGTCACAACATTATAGCACTGCCATTGAATCTGCAAGTGGAAGTTTTTTTTCATGTACCAGTTCACACGATAATAGTCACCAGCACACTAACAACATTATGATGCCATGGTAGCCTTGAGGTTAGTGTGGTTGACTTAAGTTAGAATCTAAAGGTTCTGGGTTCAAATCCGTAGCAAGTCCCAATGTTGTGCTCTTACACCAATTTCCTCACTTGACTCAAGTGAAAATGAATATGGACATGTAGCTTTGTTTAGAGATGTCCTCTTTGAATGAGGTTTAGTAGACACAATTAAAAACTAAATTAATATGATAGCTGATGAGGTTATCCAGTTTCTTGTTTCTTACAATTACATCCTTAACTCACACAGAACAGAAATGACTGTCAATCCAGCTATATAAAAGTACTAGACTACATCTTTTAGGCTTCCTTTTACCCTCACTTTCTTGGCTAAGATGGGTCAGTAAAAATCCACCCCTCAATCACCATATGCATACTCTCAAATCAGTTTCTGCCAAGCAGTGCTGACAGTAATGAGCAGTAGAAGGTTGATCTTGCTGTTGATAGCCGTCAGAGACAGCAGTGTCCGTTTCATGCCCTGTGGGATGGCAAATATCCCCATTTCCAGGTTCACTGTCCAGAAGAATCTTTGCTCTCGTTGGGGGGAATGGGGTCAGTGATCTGATTACCCACTATCCACGGCTGTCCTTGCGTCATTTGGATGGAGATAAGGTTGTGCGTAAAGGGCTGATTGAAATGGAGATGGCCCTGGCCTACTTTCTGAGGCAGCTCTCTTGAATTGGATAGAAGATCACCATCAGTGTAAGATGAAGATGTTTACTGCAGGCCATTCCAGTTCAATCAGAAAAGTGATCAGCATTTGACCTGTTTGAATTGACAGTTCTCAAACTCCTTTCTAAATCTGATCACTTGTGCATGACTGTGTATTCAGGTTTGGTATCAATATTTCTAAAAGTAGCTTCTTGACCGAAAACAAGCGTGAATATCCTTTTAAAGTGTATTCAAACATGTACATGACAGTATGCATCCAATATTCTTTCAGGATTTGTCATGTTCTATAACATTGATTTATATACAGTGCCTAATACTTATTTCTAATCCTTCTTCATTTTTTTTGTAACAAATCTCCACTTATTGTGTACAATGGTCCACTTGAAGTTCAGAAATTTAAAGTGCACCAAGAACATGCGTACAAAGCTGCAAGTGCAACTGCAAATTGTGGTAACTAAAACAGGCCACCTGCATGCACAGTTCAAAACCCTTATATACGACACAGATTGTAGAGTAATAAAAGTGTGATGTATGTGTTGTGACAAGCCGAGATCTGATAACAACTCTCATAGACAGCATCCTTCAATCCAAACAGAAAGCCCAATTTTTTCTTCTCCACATTTTATTTAGGACTGTGCTTAAGCCGGCGTCACAATTCATGCGAGCATCGGCCGATTTTGTAGATCGCCGGAAGCTCGCCGAATTTCAAATTCGCCCGAGTGTCGACCGTATTTTTCGCTGAAAACCTGCCCCGTCACAAATTGAACGGAGCTCGGGCGACGTCCGTCGAACACTAATAATCATAAATCCCACATAAGACGGTACCATGTCTTGGACACGGACGAAGTCAGAATCAACTGACCTGGTAACAAGCTCAAATTTGGACCAACTTTACTTTCTGAGTTGTGGCAAATCTGTCGGGCATGAGTGAAGTGGGTTGGCACACTGAAAATAATAACCTAAACAGGAATTTTGTCATAAACCAATCCGAATACTAGCGCAGGAGCCACAAAGTCAACAGATCAGTCGTTTAACCCCGATCCAAACATTTTCAGCAAACGGAAATCGACCGAAGCTCGGGCGAACGCCGTCCGAGCTTCGGACGACCGTTGATAAGCCTATCGACGCCCTGCCGACGCTTGGGCGTGCCTCGGCAGACAAACATAGATCTATAATGACTCATCAGTGGACTTTCAACTAGTCATTTTGTGGAGGTAAAACTCAGGAAGTCAAGTCAAGCCTCAAAAGTCAAGCCCCAGTTCATTGATACATATAAGTGAAACATCCAAACTGATACACAGCCTCATTACCCCTAAGGGTACCTACTGGCTGAGCTTCAAGGTGAATATTCAAGGTGAATATAATACCAAAAAAGAAACAAGAAGGATTGTCTTCGGAGTCCGCATTTTATTTATGATAAAATTGTTTCAATGAAATTTAACTTTGCAATTGACTTGTCTTTCATTAGAAAAGTTTGGCAGCATTCTTTGACAAGTTGATATTAGTATTAGTTAATATTAAAGTATTATTATACTATATGTTATAAACCAAGCTGTCGTTACCATTTATTTATAAACAAGAAGGAGTTCGGCCGGAGCCCGTCCAAGCTCCCATCGACACCAGTACAACGCTCGCCCGAAGCACGCCTTACTTTTCATGAGTCGGCCGGAACACTGACGATGGTCGTCCGATTATTGTACAAAGCCCGTCCGAGGCTCGCACGAGGCCGAAGAGTTCGGGCGACCTCCGACCGACCAAAAATCGGGTCTAAAACCCTCGGATGCCCGCCCGAATATTGGCCGAGTGCTGGGCGTTGCTCGGGCGAGCTACGGGCAAACTGTTGACGAGCTGTGCGAGTTCAAAAATCGTCGCCGAGGCCTCGCTGAATTTAAGCGCAGCTTCCAGTGACACGCGAACGTCGGCCGAGCTCCGAAAATTCGCCCGAAGCCCGTAGAATCGACAGGACGTCGGTCGAATTTCGCCCGAAAATCGCCATTTGGAGCTCGCCGACAAGTCGGCCGAGCTAAATTCTTGATTTGTGACGGGGGCTTTACCAGGCTGATAGAGTGCAGGATATTGTTAGAGGTCGTCCATTTCAATTTCTCAGACATGGCTTCTCCATTTTTCATCCTCCTCTTGTCAGGGTGATGGCTTCACGGGGATGAGCCGCTCAATGCCTGGAGGTTATCATGTTAGGATGAAAGAAAGGTTTTCTTTTCAGTAGAAGGGTGGAGGAATCACCATTGGACATTGTCTTGGACTGAAAATTGTGTTATTGAGGATATGTGCAATGTACAGGTTTATCAGGCCTAGGCTTCTCTGATGATCTTATCCTCATTTACAATCTCTTGATGTATGTTTCCCCTCTAATACATTGTTTCCCATCTCTAGCTTTCACTATTTTTCTACCATAAACCAGGCTATCCTAAATGAGTAAACCACCTATTCACTTGCTATTACGTCAGTGTGCATGCTAAATCAGTTTCTCTGCAAGCCAGTCGTGTTGTCAGTAGGTCAGTAATAATGCAACACTTGAATCTATTTGATTAATGATATTCAATTTGACCTTCAGGCCTCTTTCCTTTTCCCATTGTGTAACTTACATGTTCCATTTAGGGTTTTGTTTCTTTGATTATATATTCTTTTCAACCTTTTGGCCTCATTTTGTTCCAAATTATGCGACTACTAGTGTCATCCAGAGTTGAGTCCATTTTGGTTGTATTCTATTAACCTTTTAGCACCCTTTTCCACTGATATTATGTAAGTTTGACACATAATTTGATCTGCGCTTCTCAGATAGTAATTTGGAAAAGTAATTATCATGGAGATTCCTAGGATGAGAGACCTTTTTACGTACACCGTACAGTCTTATGCCCTGTCCCTGACCTGCAGAGAGTTTACGTCACTGTCGATCGAAGCAATCAGTCCGCAATGGGTGGGGCTGTGGTGGATCGGTGCCTCATCTTGTATTCCAGTCCTGTGCCTCTTTGTTCACTCTTCCTTTCAGAAGCAGCAAGCTGCATGCTGTGCATTGTATACATGTATGGTCAATATTTAACATTTGGTACAAATCTATGCAGAGTACATTAAAGAATTTTCCATCAAGAACCCATGCTGTTCCTAACCTTTCTGTAAAGGTTAAGGAAATTGACTTTCCAAATTATGTTTAAAATCTGAGACTTTTTTTCATTCAAATTTTGAACCAGTTATTTTGATAGATAATAGTTATTCACTTAAGTTACTGTCATAATCAGACAGAATAATTTGCTGAAAAGTTTATGGGAATGAAAACAAGATTCAGTTATTCCTGTCTTTTTAAAGTTTAGGCTTGCAGTCCTTATATTTTACTTTGCTCGAGCGCCCACAAACCAAGCTTGAAAGTGCTCTCCAAGTCCTTAAGATGGAACATTAAACACTGATCCACATTTTATTACACTTGACCAAAAAAGCTAGGGGAATTCCCCTGGCATAGTGAACTTGTACAATAGTTTCCATCTATCCTGTCACAACTATTGGAAGATTAAGCTCTTCTGTGAGCTAAACAGGTTCAAGATCCATTCACAGAGTAGAGCTCCACAGCTACATTTTCTACTCAACTACATAATCATGCAAAGTACGTCCAATATATTTGTAGTCTATGCCTTATGACATTAACCTCAAACTCATTTACATGTCACATGCTTGAAAGCCCTGTGATCATGGAAGATTATGGAAAAATCTGAAATTTTAGAATTGATTATGCAAATTGAGCACTGACTTGCATAATCAATTTCTCATTGATATGTCATTCTTCACCTAAGCTACATGTGTACCTACATGTACCTGCCAAAATTCATGTAGATCCAACCGTCCCTTCTTAAACTACATGTATCCTTTTCCAAAGTCTCAAACAAAAATGCTCCAGGGCCTGAAATTTCAAAAGGAGATGCTAGAGGCCTAGATAAATACCACATCTCTCTAGAGCCAAAAGCTATCTGCCACTCATAAAATTATAACGGTTACAATAGCGTGTCCCAAACAGAAGATACAAATTAAAGCATTTTGCTGCAATACACATGGATAATGTTGCTTCATGTATATGGGGTTGAAATTTTTTTCCATATCTTTTCATTTTGTCCACCCAAATACCCATCCATGACTAGATTAGTTATGAAGTTCACAGGCACACACAAACTAACTTACTGGAAAGCAGTGTTGGCAAAGGTAGTATGACAAGTTTAACTGTTGGATTAGAATGGAATTTAGTGAAACCTTGTCCCATGAAAATGAGACAAAGTGAATGCCTCTTTATGTAGTTTGAAATGATTATTGGCAGGGCTTTGTTTCTATTACTATTTGATGTACAGATGATATATGCAGCTTTAACTACCTGCCCGCAAAGCTAGCATTTCATGGAGAATGGCAGTTTTACCATGTATCAGATTCCAGTTCATGGATGGACTGGTGTAGCAGTGCTGTCGTGCTCCCCTGATATAAAAAGTAATGGGATGTGCCCTAGACTGTTTTAGTTGGACCTGAGCTGAGATTTCCCTTGATGGCACTAGGTCTGTCTGCTAGTGTTCTTAGCCTACTGTACTGAGGGATAATGGTTGTATGTTTGTCACACTGAGTACCCTCTAACACAGATTGGCTATACATCAGACATAAATGCCGCCAGTTTCTGATGAAAGGGAGCACCATTATCCTGAGATTGGGACATACATTATAACATGCCCAGGAGAGCTGGGATATTCATGCAGCTTCCAGGGCTGATGTTTGTCATGAGGTAAGGCAACATGATGTCCAGTCCCTTTTACATAAACTTGAAACTTGACATGGTTAAGCTTAAGTTTAAGTTTTTAAATATATTTCTGGAAAATACCGCTCTTGAAATAAGAATGAAGTTATCATATTGTTTTCTATTCTAATCTTCAATTTGCAAAAAATAATGGTACTACATGTATATACGAAGTGTGTATGCAACTTACTTGTACATTGTTGCTTACCCTTGTTGAACAAGTCACTAGTGATTGTTTAGTTTTGTAACATGTTCAAGGTGGGACCAATGCCTTACCGCATCTCTTTCAATGGACATCACACTCGATTGATGTACACTTAGTCTCTAAGATTCAGCTCTTATGGGCACTTCTGCGTATATCAAGTCCTTATGAGTACCACATTAAATTTTGCCAATACGCAGCCATACTTTTAAAATTTCACATTGACTTATATGTGATGCACACCAAGCATGCAAATAACAAATTCAGTGCATCTGTTGCATATGAGGTGCGTATGCAGCGTTTAACATTATTTTTTTTGCGGTTAATACATGTAAATGCATATATGCATTGGGCAGTATGAGTGTATTCCGAAGGCACCCAACTTATGCTGATTGTATAAGTTGACACATTTATGACAAATGCCAAGCGTTGTCCGAGTGTACCTGTATTCCAAATTGATTTTTAAGAAACAGCTGCATCCCACTGTTTTTATTACCAGTGCAAATTCCATTGCATGAACGTCAACCTTTAGTCATCACGGGCTGCCCAAAATATTAATGTGGATCAGCCATCATATTTATACCAATCTCGAGTGTATCCTGGATGTTTGGCAAGTACGCTATCTGTGCATTTGCCATATGTACATTTAACTAACAAGTACAATGTGCTGCCCGATCACAGAACAATCGGTACTTATTAGTGCATGTCGGCATCTGCTCTGATCATGCCAGTTTGTTCATCGTGCAATGTATCTGTGAATCTAATACATATCCAATATACGCAGCTCAGAGCACATTCTGAGAGATAAGCGTATTACTGCATATGAAGTGCTTACCTCCAACGAACACAAAGCAAACTCGTATGCACTCAACAAAATGTGTGACTGATGCACTGCATGTTTATAAGTTACATTTGAGCTGCATAACAGCATATGCACAATAGTTTTGTTCCTGTCTGTGTCAGGCATACTGTTACTACTGTGTGTATGAAGTGCATATGGTGCATATGAAAAAATGTTGATATGCAACTCATAAGGAATAATTAGGATGTGCATGGCCTTTAGAGTGCTGACAGCGAGACACAAATTCAACCCCTATAGACATTGTGTTCATGGTACTGTATTGCTTTTTGATGACCACACCTTTTGAATAATTCATTTAACTTGTTACAATAAAATACTGTGATAGCTATGAAACTTAGAATGCTACAGGTCTTGTCCTCACTCAATGATGTACATGTAGATGGAATAATTTTGCTTGTCTGTGCGCCAAAGTCATTGGCTTACTTGTGTAGCAGTGTAACAATGAGACAATAAACTCAGAATTGATAGCTGTTGCCATTGAATAGTAAGCAGCACAAGGAGATTTCCTGGGGTGTGAATCAGGAGCTTATGGCATGCGTAGCTCCCGGCACAGATTTTCTTTTCCTTTTAAAGGGATCAATGTCTGCACAATTAGCTAGGGAAGTGTGCTGAGCCACCTGTGCCAGAGCCTCCGGATCCTTAAGTTGGACTTAACGCAGGTGCATGGATGTTTTGTGAGACAGCAAATTTGAAGGAAAGTTTACAGCTTTTGATGGTGAAAGCTCCAGTCAGACAAGTCAGCAACCTTCTTAATCATAGGGACTGTTGACCCATGTGAGGGGTGAAAAGTAGGCTAGTGCTGTCCCATTTTGAGAAACAGCTAAGATATGAACATACAGTTATCGTTTCCACCTGTGAGGTACAAAATGTATAAGTGGAATGCCTGTAGGCTTTGGTGCATAAATCCAACTGATACTGAAAGAAACCTGGTAAAGGTCACTTCAAGGTGTCTACTCTACTTTGTGCTGAAGGTCGTGAGCCGTTCGTATTTCTTTGACAACTCAGTTGCAACGGAATATTTCATTGGTTCAAAGCAAAATGGTATCCCCCAGCATTCACAAAGTCACAATTTACTATTCTGCTCAGGACTGCATTTTGGAAAGGTGAACAGCCTCACCGTAACATCGCTTGAAAGATTTCATTGACAAATTTGTCAAACAGAAGGCCTGGATTTGTAATTCCAAACTTAAGAAGAACCAATTTAGTCCAAAGGTTTCTTAGTAATGAAATAATACAATGATGTACTAAGACTTCATTGTATTTTGAGGGGGTGGGATAAAGGAAATATCCCCACTACCAATTTTTTTCTTATTTTTACTAATTTTAGATTTCTTATCGAAGGTTTTGAGGTAATTTTCAAGTTTCACTGTTTGAATACCGGAGTTGACTTTGTTCCACTAGTAATGCAACTGTTCATAGATCAGGGCTGTCTCCTGCTTTAAGTTTTTTCCATCCAACTCATTGTTTGGGAGCCCATGTTGATAATTTTTGTTGTTAAATCTTAATGTTGTTAAAAAACATGTTTTCATCAATTCTAGATCATGAAGTTCAGATTATTTGGACGGAGGGGATGACATTTTTTCTGTCCCAACAACCAAATTTCTGTCACAGGACAGAGGGATGGCTTCTGGAGACAGCCAAGGCATAGATGCAAAATATGTGAAATATGTTTTAGTCCTTGTGGGATTTAAACATCTATATTTGTGTACGCTAGCTGTACATGATGAATGGCTGACTGAACATGTTAGATCAGACTGGGATTATTATGGAAATCACAGCATTAACGTCTATTTGACACGCAGTGGCTCTAAACATCAATGTAATTTTCTTTTCCAAGGGGTGTAACCTTTGGTTAAGATGTGTGAACTGATTTGCTATGGTGCCTGCATTGCTATGATTGCATTCGCAGGTCTTTGTCAACTGACCTCAGGTCGTAAGCATTTGGCTTATCAGACTAAAGAGATTGCTGTACTTGTCTAAGGTTGCTGTACTTTGGAAACAACTTTATAAAGATGTTTTTTAATGGAAGAAGGCCTTCCCTGTTAATGATGAAAAATCTGAGTTTCAGCTTGAGTATTTAACATGTACATGTACATGTAGTGCCAATATTAGTGTTCAGGGCTCGAAATACTGGGTGCATAATTTGTATGCACCTTTGTGCATCCAAAATTGGGGTTGTGTACCTAATGTTTGGCTGTGGGTGCACCAGTGCACCTAAATACTTTTGCAGGCTTTACGTATAGGATAGAGGTGCTGTAATAACAGTTGTACACTTGTATACAGACTATCCTTCAATTTTAAGTATCCGGAAAAGCAATAAAACCTTTGTAGTACATGCCATGCCTTTTCTATTAATATTTATGGTTATGCTGTAGCTCTGGCCATTTTAAACAGACACACAAGTACACAAGTACACAAAAGGCAATTTCAGTTTAATAACACAGCTGCCGTCTGCACTATAACTCAGGCCATGGAAACTCCTATTGTGCAATTTTCCAGGCCTGTGTCATGCATCTTTCTGTGTACTTGTCAGCTTTAGTAGTCCTACATGTATATTAGTAATGATATCATTCTGGTACTTTTTCATGTTCAAAAGACCTGTTGTGCTGAAAGCCGCCCACATCATGATTTAAATTGGTTGTGACTTGTGAGTGAATGTCATTGTTTCATTTTGTCATTTTATTTTGTATATTTTTCTACAAGAGTCACGAGTGCTTGTATTATACACGTACCTGCCCTTATCATTTCTCGTGGTGTTATTACACTGCAACCATAATGTGAAAAATTTCCACTGTTCAAATGTAGGTCAGTGGCGGTAACCCCACAGCCCAAACACAGTGTAATTTTCTTGAAAGGGTGGATCAGACAGCCGCTGACATAACAACTTATCAGGAGCTGAAAAAATGGTTTTATTTTTAGCTTTATGATATTGATTCTTCAAATGACAAACACTCCATTTCCTCTGCTTTATGACCCAAATCCCATTGTTTCCCTCTCCAATTGAATGCACAGAGATTCAAGCTTATTCCTCACAATGGCATGCCTAGGTAGTTTCCAATAAATATTTTTATTATCGTTTTTCCACCTGAAGAAGCATGTGTATGGTCCATTGATGATCCTTATTTGACTTGTCATCTTCCTGAGGAGCTTTGTGGTTGGTAACTTGGATATCTGTTGGTTTCTGGAGCATGAAGCTTTACTTCAAAACTGAGCAGATGTGGGGAAGAGGTGCTATAATGCCTTTTGTCATACCTGGGCCTGATACGGGTGTTCCGGACCGTGTGATAACTATCTGTATCACATGAGGTTCTAGAGTTGTTTCACGCAGGCTTCCATAGAATATTTTGAATGCATTACGAGCGCGCCGGTTGCGCCGCCGTCAGAAATTCGAATACCAGATTCGGAGGTTGGAATCAATTTTGTTACAGTTTTTTGTTCGAGGACAACACTCCCTCAACTTCTGGCGCATTCCGCATTGAAATGCGTGTTTTCTCGGGTGGGTATGACATAAATAACATACAACACGGTGTATTCCGCATCACCCTCGGTCCCAGCCCCCCCTTTGGGTCGGATTGCCCTACAGCCGTTGGGCGATCCAACCCATGGTCGGGCTGGTACCTCGGGTGATACGGCATACCCCCTATATTTGTTTCTGACAATTCTTTTTTAATCACAATTGTCTCAGTAACGGTAAGGTCTAGAATTATGACTGTCAGGCATTCTTAATTCCATTCATATGAGATTCAAAACATCACACTTGAAGATTTGTACATGTATAACATGTACAGATCTGTACATGTATAATATGTACAGATACATCCTTTGATAAAAAGACACAAATGAAATTAGCACTTCCCCGGTTCATGTTGTTTCAAAGCCAGTTAAGTAAATTGGCCAATGAAGCATGAAATTTTATGGCTTCCCCATGTCAGCCACAACATTAACATGAGCTTGTTGATACTCATACATCTTACAAAGAGCTGTAAACAACCTGCCGCAGTCATTTTGTCGATAACAGCAATAGAATCAGCACCACGGACAGAAATGTCAGCCATACTCGCATTTACACCACTATCATTAATGTCCGCTGTTTCAGTTCATCAATAACGAAAATAGAGAAATGGAGTTCGTTTTGGAATATTCAAATAAATCTGCAGATTACCAAAAGTACCAGTAAACCCTCAGTACAAGACAGGATATGGAGAAAGCTGGTTCTGCAGGTAGCCATACATATAGTCCCTGATCCTCAATATGAGGATGGCACAACATAAAGGTACATATTTGAATGTATATTGTACTGGAAAGGCAAAATAATGCAAAAGATGTTGTTGGACATACAATCCTAACTGAAAATTGTAACACTGACCTCCAAAGCCATTCGCCCCATGACCCCTGGCCCAGTTGGGCAAACAACCAAATAATAAGCATTTATGAAAGAAACAGATCTTTGACCTCAAATGCTAAATTTGTCTGAAGTCAACTGAAAAAGCGGTGGAGCAGAAAATGGATCTGAGTCTATGGTGTTTGGTCTGACCAATTGGAAAAGGTTTACTAAACACAATCAGGCCCATGTATTCAAACCGCCAGATGTCTGAAGCTGATAGCAAAGTCCATTTAAAGAAGCAGTAGAAAGAGCAGTAATTACTGACTAGAGGGTCAGAATTCTTAATTTTAGAATTTTGAAGTTCCTCCAGCTTATCTATATTCTGCCGCTTTGCTTATGATAATGGTGGTGTAAAACTAAATTGAATCAGCACTACAGATATTATCCCGTATTTACTGCTCCGAGATCGTACCGGGATGTTTTATTACCCCAAATGAGATGAAATGTACACATTTCTGGGGTGTGATCAGTATTACTTCAAGCATGAAATCAAGTGATTACGTAGAGATGAGTTTATACCAGTTTCAGTTATTCCTCGTAGCACCAATCCTGTAGTATCATACATTTTGATGCCTTGCGTAATCAGGAAGGCCTCTTGTATCTATTTCCTTGGTTCTTGAATTTGTTGGAAATAAACGCTGGAAAAAACTCTGCTAATTAGAATAAGGAAGACTTCCAAATCTTGGTACAGTATGTACAATTGTTCACTTTTTAGAAAGTGCTAGATTACGATTAATTGTTTTTGCTCATAAGTCCCTGTTTTGACTTTTTTTCTTGTTCATATCCAAAAAACAAAGAAATGAATCTGTATAGCCAAATATGGCTTTGCCTGTAGAGTTAAAGGACGGACATATGTCTTCAAGAGTTACAATTTTGATATTTGATGGAAGATCACACGCAACATTTAGATGTAATGTGTTCGTCATGCTCTGAAGATTGATGGCAAATTATTGCAGAAAACATTGTGATCGGGATATGATATCAAATAAGTTCCATGTTACACTGTTTTTATTGCTTTTGGAATGTTATAATTTGTTTTGCTTTTTGAAACTTTTTTGAAGTTGAACATACATTGAGTTTATCTGAAATAGTGATAGTTATTCTTCAGATTACTTGCTGTATGTATTTCATTATGTGTTTCACATGGAATCAAATTGTTTGAATAATGTCCAAACAACTAACATGTCACCAAATGTTGCAACTTTCTATAGACATGCTCATAGAACTTTCTTTTTTTCAACCATAGACATTCCAAATTCTTCAATAGATGATTGCTGTCGCCACGAACCCATTGAAGCATTGGAACTATTTTAGGCAGTCATCAGAAGAGTTGAATTGATCGGTTGGGCTCATGAAATGAAAATGTATGTGTTGCTTTTCTTAAGTCATGTTGTTGCATTGCATTAGGTAGATGTGCAAGCTAATGGAATAGGTGCCAAAATGTATTCTTTTCCCACATTCAAATGGAGATGGAAAGTCCCTGAGACTATCAATTGTTGTTAATTTTTTGTTTGAGTAATCAGCTGAATACAAGAACTGAAAGAAATAGATGATTTTGGCATTCTTTGTCAGTACTCAGTAATATTCATTTTTATCTCATACGTACCAAAACGTTATCAATTGTGATTAGATACTTTTTGAAAACTGCTGCTACAGTATCTTCAACCATTATTTTGGTATTTGGTCAACTTTGATATCATCATCAATGAGCCTTAGGCTTTCAGTTGAATTAGAAGGAGAACTGCTTTCCACTCAAATGATAATGAAGTGGCCACAACACTTAGTGGTAATCTGCTATTAGGGCTCTGTTAGATGGTAATTAAATTAGTGGCGAGTGATAAAACATAGTAACTAAGACAGAGTGATTAAATTAGTTTTGCTCAGTAATGTTTGACCATGCATTGGTTGATAGTGTTAGAAGAAGATACAAGTGCAAGTCTGTTAAAATATTTGGTTGTATTCAAATTCATTGAAATTTTGAAGTTGTCTCAGAAACAGTGCCTGCCAATTTAAGAAAAATTGCCAAACACTACAGTCATAATATGTATCTTGGGAATGGAATGACTCCTATTATTTGCAGTTGAATTTATTCATGTCTTCATTTACGATCTATTTTAATTTAATGTCTTTTTTGTCTATAGTCCCCTATTATATGTACTAATTGCTCAATTACATGTAGATTGGTATCTTTTATCTTCAGTTATTTCTAACAACCGTAAAAAGTTGTTTTGTTTCTTTCATTGCACAAAGTGTGGTTTCAAATCAATACTAATGAAATAAAGCAAATCATTAGCAGTTCCTGCAATCCCCATAATGATTGTAAATGCTAGCATAAACTCCCTTGCACTACAGTGCACATCAACTTGGTTCTCTTTGGAAAATGCTGACTTTTTCTGCATTACTAGATTTGGCAGAATCTTTTCAGAGTACAAACCACTTTTCAGCATGGCCATTTTTCTCAATCCTGCATGTATTGACTTTCAATTCTAAAGCTAACTGTGCAATATGCTATTCCATTCTATTGTGAATGCTTTCCATTGATTTTTCCTGGATCAATAAGCAAATTTTGAACAATTTTCAGCTTGGCAGAGTCATGACTTCCCTCCGGCAGTCAATAGCAACTATTCGTTAGATTGGGCAATTTTGGAAATGATCACAGAGATTAAGAAGTCACTATTTGCACCAGGATAATGCTGGAATGCTGTTTGCCTGACCTTTTGACTTTGGCATGTGTTGGCAAATTTTCAAGTGCAGAGTGCCTGTTAAGGCCACACTGGCATGGTCTCTCAAGTCGTGACATTTGCTTCTTTTATCTCTTATAGCCGTGATTCTAAGTCACAGTTCGGTCCTGTTTTAAAAACATAATGGACTTTTCTCCTTCCCTCATTTGAAGTAAGCTACAGTTATCTTGAGACATGCACGTACATGTATGTAATATATATGTACCTGTCCTAATGTGTAACTAAAAAATCATCAATGCAAACGTTTAAAGTATTTATTACCTACAGTAGGTTTTTATAGATAGACTTTGTATTACTAACTAAATTGGTCTCTAAAATATTCTGCTTCTTGCTAATGGTGGGTAGTGCATGGGATTGAAAATTTATTAGAAACTTATAATCAACAACAAAGTATAGAATTTGCCTTCACCTTTTTAGGACAATCCAGCAGTCTTTAATGTTTGCCACTGAAAAAAAATGGGTCAAGGCAAAAGTTCACTAGTCAGATGCCAGACACTAATTGAGGTTCTAGACTCGTGAATATTTTAGATAAAATGGTGCCATCGAAAAGTCTTCCGATATCAGAATAGATTAAAAGCACCCAGAGTATTTTATGAGACTCGAAAACTGGAAATATTCAAGTTGCTGTAATCTTTATGAAATTGAGAATAAATGCCACTGTTTACCACATTTGCGTTCGGATTTCTTATCAAAGTGCGCAAATGGTACAAAAATAATCTACATGGTGATCTTCTATTCTCACTCGCCTACTGTAAATACTGTAGATACCATAGCCCCACTCACCTCCGTCAAAACATAGACATGCAAAATTAAAACATAAAAATGCAAATATTTGACGGACATGCAGTCACTCTCTCATTGGTCAAACCGCTAATTGTGATGGGCAGTCAGGATCAGTCTGTTACAGTTGTAGGACTTGGATTTTTTATCAGTTCTCACCACACAACGACATTGTATCTTTGCTCCTTTAATTTCGATATGTAATGGTATAGTGTTATTGAACTTACTATGTCTAGGAATGACTAGAAATGTGTTTCAAGCCTCATAAAATGCTCTGGATGCCTTTAAAGATGAGCCCATGACTTAGACTGTGACTCACAGTATGGGTTTATCATGCATATACAGAATGGTACATGACATGTATAATGGATGTTTCATATCCATACACAGATGTTTTTGTTTTTGTTGACTGTGTTACTAGTACATGCATGTGCTGCATGTATCAGTCTTTCTTCATCTGGTCAATGTGTCCTGTACCTTGCAAGTTGTAAGATCTGTAAACAACAGATGAACTTTCAAGCTAACAGAAATGTCTGTATTCAGTATTCAAATACAAATACAAAGTGAATTTCATACAGTGTATCCTCACCTACTTACACAAACACAGCAATATGTCAGATTAGAGCATTTCAAGTCATTCTTCAACATGTCTGTCTGTATGTTACATGTACATGTACTGACCTACTTGATAACTGTCATGTATATTGAGTGCAACCCCCCCACTCCCCTGCACACAACTCTAACAGTTACATGCACATCCTCCCTAACCAATAGTGATGACAATTCTATCAGACTGAGTGTGGCTCCTACAGAGGTGCCAGAATTGCTCTCTTCAGATCACCTCTGATGGCTAACAGACGGAATTGATGGCATAACTTTCAGCCCTGAAGCACTCCATGAAGTAAGCTGCTAACAGCAATAAAGGCAAAGTCAGAACATGACCAGTGCCTATCAAATTGCTTAATAATATGCTGTGCAAACTTCCAACTTTTCCAAACATCATACATACACAAAAGAAGCACACTGGTAAGAGAACGCTCGTCTGGTATCTCACAAGACAGCACATTGAATTTGATAACACAGTACTCTTCTGCCTGTAATTTTGATTTAATTGTTGAGACTGTTCTTCTCACGTTTTCTTCACTGAAGAGACCATATTTCACTTAGATGTTTTTTTTTTAGTACTTTGCTATATTTTTCTCAACAGGCAGAAGCAATGTCAAAATCTGCAGAGTTCCCTCCCTCATTTCTGAAAAAAAAAAACAGTTTTTTGCGTTTCGGCGCATGCGCGCCGGAACGCATTGTCCTGGCTTTTACCTTCAAGCAAGGAGGCAAGGAAGGAACCAGGGAAGCTTGGTTCAACACTGTGTCGCACACAATAAGACCTTATATGGCAATACGTTCTCAAATCCTTGTATAGCCGTTGCCTTATATGGCAAGAGAGCACGAAAATGCAGGCAGGCTAGATTTGCATGTGACACAGGACGGCGACCGCATGTAACTGCTACAACTGTTCGGAAATATCATTGCATTGTGGTTTCGGACTTTGATATCCTGAAAAATGACCATATTACATCTATTCCACAAGATTGCAGAAGAAAAAAAATGATTTCGTCAAGAAAACGACCAAAAATCGGCATAAATGATACCATATAGTGAGGTTATAGCATTACGTCCAGAGTGAATAGTTACGTACCGCAGCTTGGCCGATCTGGCAACGCGAAGCACTTCGGACCCAGAAGATCCGGGTTCGTCTCCGTGCATGGATTTTTTTTTTCTTTTTAGATATTGAATATCAAAAATATATATTGATATTATATTAATCTATCAATATCATATTTATGAATATCATTTTTTTTCATTAATAAATAAAGAAATATTTGTTATTTGTTATTTTTAAATATTCATTTAATATATACAAGGCCTTTGTCTTATGAACAGGACTTCATAGATTCCAAACCCGGCATTCAAATTTTTCTGTTCATTGTAATGGAAAATACCGTGCAGCGGCTCCTATGCGCGGTAAGATGATTCTTGCAAAACACTCGCCACTAAACTTCTATCCCCGATGTAAACAGAGGCTCTTGATGTTGTTTGCAAAACAGCGATTCTTTGTTACAGTAGCAAATGCTCCATTGTTCAGTATCGACTTCATTCAGACAACACGGACGTGGAAAGTGGCGCCCCTCGGCACAAAACTATGGGAATTTTCATGAATTTTAGCAAAATTACCCAGGAAAATAAGGAAGAAATGTTGTAAATGCGGAAACCAGAATAATACGGATGAGGTAGCTGTTGATTTGTTTGACATTTGGTAGTCATTTTAGATAGAACCTTAGCTGTTATGAACTTCTATTTCACTTAATTACCATAGTGCTGATGATTCAATGGTGCTTTTTCAAATTTTATGTTTTATTGCGTGCCATGTACATAATTACATTGATAGCTTTTATAATGAGCCTATTATACATTTTACAAATAAGTACAAGTTGTAGGCCAAGACCAGCTTTTTCAAAAGCACTTAAGTTAAGTGACGTAACTTCAAAATTGCTTTCCCCAATCTGCCTTTCTCTATTAAAACAGTACTCATTTCCCAAAATGACAATTTTTCTTATAGACTGAACAGCCCTTGAGTGACTTCCTCTGGCAGATTTTACTTCAAGTAAAGGGAAAAGACAATTCACACTTATAAACGTAGCCGAAACGCCAGCTTTTTTTAAAAGCTCTTGTTACCATTCTGTTAATCATGCAAAGCAGCTATAAAATGAGCAATCATATGCCATAAATTGCAAAAAGATATTTTGGAAAACGGATACTAATGCAGGGATCAAAATGCTTTTTTTGGTAACTTGCAAAATTGCAAGTTAGCAAAAAATTTACTTGCAATTTGAAATATTAACTTGCAATATTATAGTATTATAGATGGTTTAGAACAAAAAAAACATTGATTTCTGTGTTTCAGTTGAAAATTTACTGTATTGCATGGGATGATTGTGTGTCAGTGTGTAACAAGAGCAGCTTGTTCCCAGGCATTCATGGAATACAAACTTTTATTTTTCAACTTGCAACATTGCAAGTTCATATAATTTTTACTTGCAAATCTTGAAAATCACTTGCGAAATTGTAAGTTGCTTCATTGTATTTTGAACCCTGTAATGTCTAAAATACCAAACTCAGATAAAAAGATGTAAAAGACCAGAAATGAAGAATCCATTCTTTGCTATTCCATACTCTGTGTGTTAAGTCATCTGTTGAACCTTCCTGACTTCATAAGATTTCATAATGAAGGCCCTTTTTTTAAAACTTTTTTTTTTTATTGGCACGAATCCCGCTGAGCACTTGTTTTCATTTTACTAATCTGATGAATGGATATTCCTTTCAGCTCAACTGACTGCTGATGTGATCTTCTAGGGTGCTTAAACTAACAGCTTGGGCACTGATGTCCTCTGATGATCAATAATCACAAAGATTATCCCTGTTTTATTGCCATCTATATCAGTGGGGCATGATACAATAGCTGCTTTATTTAGTCTAAATCAATTAATATCAGAAGGTGGAGATCTGATGTAAAATAATATTGTTGCATCATTGCTCTTTAACCTACATGCCATAAATTCTAGATTTTCTGTAGGTTATACTCAGTCTGGCTTCGTGACCCTTGTTATGCAATGTGTCATATAGGAAACCTCAAGCATTCATATACTTGTGTCGCTGCCACTTACAGCATAGATCTGCAGTTAGTAAATTTTGTTAACACATGTCAGCACAGAAAGCTCCCCAGAGCAATCTTTTTTATGTTGTGTGTAATGATTAAATGTATTGTCAAAAGCATGTCAGTACTGGTCTTTACATAGCCATGGTTCCCTTTGTACAATGATCATACAATGAGGAGAAGTGTTTGGACATGAAGAATGCATCATGAGACTTTTGATATACAGTTAAGTAACGTTATAAACTGCAAGAAATTATATAGTATGATACAGCACAATTCAGAAACAGTTTTAAACATCATGAATGACAACTACATGTGCAAAGACTGGAGAGCAATATGCAAGTTGATCACAAAAAAAAAATTGAATGAAAAGGAACCAGATACATCATGATCATGGCAGACTTTTGATATACAGTTAAGTGACGTTATAAACTGCAAGAAATTATTTAGTCTGATACAGCACAATTCAGAAACAGTTTTAAACATCATGAATGACAACTACATGTGCAAAGACTGGAGAGCAATATGCAAGTTGATCACAAAAAAAAAATTGAATGAAAAGGAACCAGATACATCATGATCATGGCAGACTTTTGATATACAGTTAAGTGACGTTATAAACTGCAAGAAATTATTTAGTCTGATACAGCACAATTCAGAAACAGTTTTAAACATCATGAATGACAACTACATGTGCAAAGACTGGAGAGCAATATGCAAGTTGATCACAAAAAGAAAATTGAATGAAAAGGAACCAGATCAAATCATGAAATCAAATCATGCATTGATCCCAGAGGAACCTAGCACCTAGCAACCCCATCTAGCAAAATGACAGATGTTAAACAAGGACAAAAAGAATAACATTAAGTTTAACAGTCAACAACTTTATTTTCTGCAGGGCGCTGGAAGCAGAGCTGCTGACACAGGAGATGATTGATGACTATGACCCCGCCCTGATGTTCACCATCCCTCGCCTTGCTATTGTCAGGTCTGTGTAGACTTTGTTAACCTCTGTTCCCTAGGGTAAATTAGTAATTGGGATTGCAACATTCCAATGTCAACCCATTACAGTGTACTTGAGAAATTAGACGCTCATTAGTCATGTCTGGTGGATAATGCATGGTGTTTATTGCTTCCATTAACACAAGGTGAAGCCCGTCATGAGCTAATAAAACAATGAATCCTGTGCATGTCATCCACTGTCATTACTCAGTTACAACATGCAAGGCCACACCAAGTTATTCCCTTGGTTCAAAGACATTTAAAGTAGACATGACACATTTTAAAGTACTTAGTAGTCATGACACATAGAAATGATTGTAGAGATAGCTGAGAAGTAACGCCCTCTTGTCCTCTTTGTATCAAGAGACCATTAATTTGGTCCAAATAAAAGGGGGTTTGCAGTTACTGAAACATACCACAGATTTTATAAAACACCCTGCAGGAATGACATTGTTTCCAAGTTTCCATGGCGATTGTAGATACACTATTTGTGAAGGCAGTGGCCATGTTGCATCTCTATAGAAACAGAGTGTGCGAGACTTGAATGCTAATGATCTGTCCACAGCTCTGTTTCACTAGGATTGGCCTGCTCTACTATGCCTCACACCCACCAGAGATGTACAGTATTGGTCTCTTCCACTTAAAGGCATGGGTTGTGATATTACAAATAGTTTCACACTTTGTGGTAAAGTTGCCATTATGACAGCTAGTATGCAATATTACTCATCAAATTAACTGAAGTTTTTGCAGGTACATGTATATGTTTATTATGTATATGTGTATATCTACTTCCACTCAGTATATAACAAATTGTTGCCCTATAGGTGAACCAGTGACCTTGGTCAATGTAGTTAGGGAGTTTTCTATTACTGCACATGAAACTAAGTCATGGATGACATTGAAAAATGAAGTTCCAATCTCCTCTCTGGGAAGGTCAGAAAACTGAGAGGGGTATTATGTCACCCTAAAGCCAGGCATTAGGATGTTATTACAGTATGTATTTACTTTGGACTCTTCTTTCTTGGAAACTGCCCAAATTTGCCATAGGGTGTGTCATGTAGCAATCCAGGGCCTTGAGTATGACATTACTTACAACAAGAGGGTGTGTGGGGGCATGCTCAAGGTGGCTGAGACTAAGCCATGTCTAGGAGAAATGAAATTAAGTTTCTGTGGAAATGGGTAGCTTTCAACAAATCATGTCTTTTGGCATGTACATGTAGACTTAATTTTGCGATTCCTGTCTCCCATTACTGTATCTGTATCTATATAGCCGGTATAACCGCCATTCGGCGTAACACACCAGCTTACTAACTTCATGTTGGGCACTGTATACTAAGGAAAGTTGAAATACAATAATTATTGCTTGTTGTCTGTTTGAAGTCTATTTACTGATTACTCTGAGTTATCTCCTGAGTAATTCTTCATTTTGAGAACACCAGCTTCTCCTGCAAAAACGCATTCCTGCAAAAACGCATCTCAGCCTGCATATTCAGCAGGCTGCTTGGGTGCAGGAGGTTGCTTCTACCAAATAAGGTTTAAATCTCCACAGAGCTCTGAGAAATTACAAGTGGTAATGTCATTGCCTATGGCATTGCAGGTCTTTGCAATCTGGGGATTTTGAAGGAAACCTCCACTTTTCTAAATCCAACCTTTTCAGCTCCAGACCAAACTCTCTAAATCCCTTTCATCTAATAATCTTTATATATGTCTTCCATTATACAAATGATGTACCTGTTTGGATTTTTTTTAACTGTTGGAGGATTTCAAAGGGAACACCCATGGGCATGCAGTATACCTAGTTGTGCTCGTAAACACACACACACAAAAAAGACTTAAATCATTTCAGAGCATGTCACTGAACCATCCATCAGCTGTACGTGCAGTAAAGAAAAAACATCAGATCCAAAAAAAGTGTCCCTCCTTTTTCAACCTCTATGGCTGATTTATAGATCATTATGAGATATGGCAAATATTCCCATCCATCATTTGATTATACACGTGTTAGGTGAGGCCTTTCTCATATAGGCAATATGTTTTATTCATTCAGGCTAGTAGTTCTACTTATCTAGAATAAATTTTGCTACAGTATTTGAAAAACTACTGCAAAAAAAGAATGAAAATATGTCTACATTTTCTATAATTTCTTAACTATATTTGCAATATATATCTGCACTATACAACTGTTGCACATACGACTCTTAGTTGTAGCTTAAACCTAATGTGCCATGCTTTGCAAGTGTTGCTTAGTATGTCTGTTACTTTTTATCTCCCCATCAAAGTCATTGTGGAGGAAGGGTTTATTTAATTGTGTTCATTCCACTTGTATATTTCCAGTTGGTAGAACATGTCAGATGCCAGCTGAATAAAGCCGTCAAAATAATTGCACTTTGGAATTTCCGAGCCCCCCAATAATGAATTTTCCGATCCTGTCTGCATTAGCTGTGCAACCAGGCCTAAACCCATCAGTTCAATGGGATTACATTAGGCCTAAAGGCTTGCCAATGAACTAGAAATGGGATGGATTTTGCCTTGTGATCTAATTTGCATCAGGAGAGGGGCCAGGGTCTACCCATACCAATGCCCCCATTTAATGCTAGCTTAAAGAACAGATCCTGTGCACAACTACACTGCCAAAAATGTGACATTTCTTGGTGGTGAATAAATGTGGATCCAGTGTGTAATCATGTGGAATCTTAAATGTTGCTGTGCTTCACTTAGTAACAATACCAAATTAGACAAAAGTTTTGTAGTCTGTTCCTCCTAACTTACTTCTCAGCTTGTAGAAGGACGTGTTTTCCATAGCAAACCTGCTTCAGGACTTCAAATTCCGTTCTGTTGTTACCCTCATGTATCTTGTATGCTGCTGAAAAAAAGCTGAATACTATCCACATATAAAAACATGTCTGTCCTTGGTGCTGAACACTATCCACATATAAAAACAGGTCCGATCTTGGTGCTGAACACTATCAACACCTTAGAACATGTTTGTCCATTGTATTGAACACTATCCACACATAAGAACGATGGTGCTGAATACTAACCATGCATAAGAACATGCTGAACACCATTGACACAATCCCATACAGAACAGACTTGTCCTTGGTGTTGAACACCATTAGCACATACAGAACAGGTCTGTACTTGGTGCCGAACACTATCCAGTATCCACACATAAGATAGGTCTGTCCTTGGTGCTGAACACTATCAATACCTTAGAATAGGTCTGTTGTTGGTGCTAAACACTATCTACACATAAGAATAGGTCTGTCCTTGGTGCTGAGCACTATTCACAACACTATTGACACATACAGAACAGAGCTGTCCTTGATGCTGATGCACATATAGAATAGGTCTGTTGTTGGTGCTGAACACTATCCACACATAACAGCAGGCCTGTCCCTGCTGCTGAACACCATCCACAAATGAAACAGGTGTGTCCTTGTTGCCGAACACTATCCATACATAAAACAGGTCTGTCCTTGGTGCTGAATGCAATAAGACATGAAATTGTCAAAAATGTATTTTTTTAGTTTGCAGATGTAAAAACAAAAATTAACAACATGGGCTTCCGAAAATCTAAAGCTGGAGACAGCCCTGGTAGATAGATAGTAAGTTATCACCACACACCCTTCCTTGTTGTTCATGTTAATGTATTCATGACACAGTGTTCCATTTTTCACTTACCTTCAGTGGGCTGCTGCTGCAAGAAGATGGCCCTCTTAATGTGGACAGGGACCCTACAGATATCTGTGAGATGTTCAGACCATTCCAGTCACTCCTTTA
This sequence comes from Branchiostoma lanceolatum, assembly GCF_035083965.1. Taxonomy (NCBI): domain Eukaryota; kingdom Metazoa; phylum Chordata; class Leptocardii; order Amphioxiformes; family Branchiostomatidae; genus Branchiostoma; species Branchiostoma lanceolatum. Next base: position 13,016,215 of record NC_089724.1, read on the forward strand.
TAAGATCAGGTAAGGTTTTATTCTGCCATTGTGTTTAGACAGTCATAGCTGTGAAGAATGTACAGGAGAACATATAGGTCTCTATTAAATTATATCAGGGGTCTTTGAATTTACAGATGACATCATATATCCCAAACCAGATTTGTTTTATCCTTCCTGGATTTTTTGTAGAATATAGTAATACTAACTTTTCAGAACAACTTGAAAGCAGAGTCTGAGTTTCTGTTTTGTCACATTCTCTTTTTCCCTCTTTTACTCTCAAGGCTCTGTTTCTTCTTATTCTTATTTTTGCCCATATTTATCCTAAGGAGCTGAGAGAAGCATGGGAGTGAATTAACGTGACCTAGTGATGCTAGCATCTTCTACCCAATTATTTCAAGACCCAAAGGGAAGGCATGAGTGCTGAGGCACTGTTGACAGTCTGCCCTGGCACTCGATTTCATGACCTCCCAGATAAAAGGGGAGTTCCCTAGCCACTACACCACAGCACTGGTGGTGGTTTTAATGATGTTGGGATCATTTGTGTCACAGACAGGTCATAACTCTCCTTATATAAGTTATAGAATTAATCAGTCTGATTCAATTGCAAGGCGCCTCTTCTTCCCTCCCATAGTTCACCAACATGTTGTAGTGTAGACTTATCACTACCTTCAACAGGTTTTATTATTGTACATTGAAAGACTGATGATGTTCCAGCGGTCCAGCCATTATCCTATATTATTGGATGTCGAACTTGCTATGTCATTCTTTTAGACATACAACTGAATTTGATTCATGACAATATGACCTGTGTCCTTTGAAACAACTGGCTGGATGAATAAGTAAAAAAAAGTTATGATAGCTGTATTGCAGACTCATCAGCATAACAACAGTAAGATGCATGTTCATGTCCACTGGGTCCTTCTCAGCCATCCTTAAGGCCATTAAAAGGTGTATGATGCTTCTCTCATTCCTCAGGAAACCTTTATATAGTCAGCAGTCTGAGGAGCAAACAGCCAGCACCAATTAACCCATGTGACCCTCCCATGCTACCTGACACCCTTCCATTTATTAGCAATCATTACAGGTCATTAGGTGGCAGTAGGGTCGCAATATGATCCCTAGCCTGTCACCACCAAACCTTCATGAGACAGATGACTAAGATCATGAAAGTTTCCCAAAGATGAATTAATCGTTAGATGAAATCTTGACTGGAATATTTTGAAATGCTAAAATTGCCTTTTTAGACACCATCAGAAGAGAATGAATGAATGGGTGGATGGATGAAACAAAGATTGAACAATTTTATTGTGGGTTCTTGTCATAACTGGCCTATTACTTGAAGGATACGGAAAATTAATTCACCTCAAAACACTATCCACAAATCCACACATAAGAACAGGCCTGTCCTTAGTGTTGAATATTTTCCACACATAAAAACAGGTCTATCCTTGGTGATGAACACAATCCACAAATAAGAATAGGCCTTCCTTGGTGCTGAACACTATCCACACAAAAATAAGAACAGGCCTGTCCTAAGTGCTTAACACTATCCACTCAAAAATAAGGAAAGGTTTTTCCTTGGTGCTGAACACTACCCAGACATAAAAACAGACCTGTCCTTGGTGCTGAACACTACCCAAACATAAAAACAGGCCTGTCCTTGGTGCTGAACACTGCCTAAACATAAAAACAGGTCTTTCTTGGTGCTGAACACTGCACACACATAAGTACGGGTCTGTCCTTGATGTTGAACACTTCCTAAACATATGAACAGGCCTGTCCTTGGTGCTGAACACTGCTCAAACATAAAAACAGGCCTGTCATTGGTGCTGAACACTGCCTAAACATAGGATCAGGCCTGTCCTTGGTGCTGAACACTGCCCAAACATAAAAACAGGTCTGTCCTTGGTGCTGAACACGACCCAAACATAAAAACAGGCCTGTCCTTGGTGCTGAACACTGCCTAAACATAAGATCAGGTCTGTCCTTGGTGCTGAACACTGCACACACATAAGTACGGGTCTGTCCTTGATGTTGAACACTGCCTAAATATATGAACAGGCCTGTCCTTGGTGCTGAACACTGCTCAAACATGAAAACAGGCCTGTCCTTGGTGCTGAACTTGACCCAAACATAAAAACAGGCCTGTCCTTGGTGCTGAACACGACCCAAACATAAAAACAGGTCTGTCCTTGGTGCTGAACACTGCCTAATCATAAGAACAGGCCTGTCATTGTTGTTGAACACTACACACACATAAGAACGGGTCTGTCCTTGGTGTTGAATACTGCCTAAACATAAGAACAGGCCTGTCCTTGTTGTTGAACACTGCCCAAACATAAGAACAGGTCTATCCTTGGTGCTGAACACTGCCCAAACATAAAAACAGGCCTGTCCTTGGTGCTGAACACTGCACACACATAAGTACGGGTCTGTCCTTGGTGCTGAACACTGCCCAAACATAAGAACAGGTCTGTCCTTGGCGCTGAACACTACTTACACATCAGCAGACCTGTCCCTGGTGCTGAATGCAATCATCATACCTCAGTGTACTTGCATATGTATTTCTGCACAATTCAGTGTAGGTTTCTGTATGGCAGATGCATTTCACTATGTTGTTTATGCCCTTTTCATTTGCTTGACGACCCCACTCAACAGTTGTTATAAGCTTGACAGCTATGTCCACTTAAGTTGATGGATCACATCCTGCAATGTAAATAAATGCTCTAGCCAACTGTATGTCATGTTACCCATAGGAGGCCATTTTCTAGAAGCAAACTAAAATGTAACGATTAATAAAAGCAGAGGAGTTACAGCTGGATGCAAAATCTTGCAAAATCTTAATTACCAATACCTTTCACAGTTTCAGTACCACCAGCTTATGCATTATTCTGATCTAACAAGCTCTCATGTATCAAGACAAGTCAGAGGAAATTTGCATGATTAAATCCACATGCCTGTCTGATGCATCACCTTCTGAGGGGTGTAATTTGTGAGATCAGTCAAAGGCCGGAAGGCGTCTGGCACAATTGGTGGTTGTTTGATACTATAGGGTGCTATTATACAACCTGGAGTGATGACAAACAAAGGCATAAGTCATTGGAGAATGGATTTGGCCACCGGATGTTGTATTCCTGCAGGGCAGGTGTTAGTGAGCCTGTTATTTGTTGATGAGCATTGGGACCTGCGGGTGTTATTCACACCTGTGTAGTCTGCGCATCCTAGGGGTCAGGTTTGTGCTAGACAGATGCGTCCATGTAGAGAACATGATGGAAAAGATGTGTCAATAAAATACAGTTCTTTTGCATTCTCATCTTAAGTCTGAAAATCATATCAAACACAATGTACAATGTACATGATACTTAGCCAGTCTCCTACGTTTGAATTCGTTTAAGTGCATTGTTAGATATTTGTCTTCAAAGACATATGTGAAGGCCTGTTTTACTCTTTTGTACTATAATTCAGGGAATTCAAAGTAACATTTCAGACAGCCTTTCTCTGTGGTACATTCCATAGATGTTTTTACATACTGATTCAGTTGAATTTTCAGTGGGAGACTATACAGATTTTTTAATAGATTTTGCCTGTCTTCACTTTAAATGTGAACTGTATGTGTGCAGTGATCATGTATCAGTCTTGAAGATTGCATCAACACCAGTTTTCCCCATTCATACATACAGAGAGCTGCTGCAGACCTTGAGTCCCCAGGAACTGTTGGCGCTGGAGAGGGCGCTGTGCAGCTCAGAGGAGCCTGGGATGTACAGGGATGTGGAACCTGTCAATCTTCACGACCTGGACCAATCAGAAAGGACGGAGCTAAAGTTGGAGGCATTCCCACCTACAGAATCAGACTTGTATTCTCCTGAAGCTCAGGACACACATACAACAGGTCAGAAATCACACAAATGTGATCCTAAAGAACACATACAGCACTTACAGACACACATGTACATTAGAGTCATGTACCATAGGTAAGGGTGCTCATGCATATCACAGACACAGGCTAGAAACATGTGTCCTATAGGTAAAGGACAAGCATATCCAAGCCAGATAACCTAGTAAACACACTGTGCCAGAGTTGTGTGTTATGTCCCATGGGCTGCAATGCCTTGCAAATCACCAAAAAAACCATCCAACTGTTGTGACCTGCTGTTTGTCTGACAATGACTATTATGACAGTGATGATTGTGGGGTAATCCTCATGGTTGTCCCAACAATGAGATATTTCTGTGTGCTCTGTGTGATAATGAAAGTAATACTGCAGTTATACTGTAATGTTGGCATCCTTTTGACACTGAAGATGATGGAAACTCCCATGATAATCAAGGTTTTAAAAAAATTGATAAGTACACATGATCAATGACCTTCTGTGTAATACTGATAAATTCTGTTCCAATGATAAATGTAGTGGCACTAATTACCATCCATGACGACAATTAATAGAATGGGAAAATGATCATAATGATGACAAAGAACACCTCAAGATGGAACTGATTCAATTGCACCATGTTCATCTGCTTAGTGAAGATAGGAGGAAGTTCCTGCTAACATTAAATGTTAAGACAGTAGAGTCTCACTTTTTGTGTCACTGTTACAGAGTTGCAGCAGTTGCACAGCATGTTCCAGAACATCCGTAGTGAGATGGCCAACTACCTGGACCAGAGTGGCAGTGAGCCCCACAGAACGAGCATGCCCATGTATGGAGAGGAGGTTAGGGTCAGGCTGTCCAGTAGGGAAGAGAACAGCGATCAGTCCGGAAACGAAACGGAGGAGACAGATGTGTCCAACATGTCTGACTCCCCTGGGGATGGGATGAACGCCATGCTGGAGCAGCACCAAAAGGCAATACAAGACAGTAATGTGGTGGAATGGGAGCCCCCAAAGGGGAAACCTCCTGACATAAGGCCTTTGGATGACAAACCACCAGACATCGAGAGACTCAGAGCGAATTTGCCAGATGTGGTAGAGTCTGTCGCACTTGAAATCAGGGGAAGTGATGATGAAGAGAGAACTCTCAGTCCTTGTGGAGATGGATCACCATCAATAGGCAGTACAAAAGACACAAACAGCACTGCTGTAGAGAATGCAGAAGTGCAGATTGCAGACACAAGAATCAGCCAGAATGCAAACTCCAAAATAATTGTCTCAAACACTGGGTCCATTTCAGAAACTCAGAAAGAGGTGCTGGAAAGGACAGAGTCAAATGAGCTGCAGAGCAACCCTGAAGTAATCGAGGCTTTGATATTAAAGGACATACAACACTCACTGTCAGGGCAATGTGCAATAAAGAAAGATAATCGGGCAGCTGGTACTGATGTAAGTGGCAGAGACATAAACGTCTTTCACATTGCCAGCCAACCCACTGTTGAACCCATTCCTGAAGAGTCACAGACAGCTTCAGCAATAGAGTCTGGTGGCAGCAGCCCTGTCAAGTGGACTGAGATATCTTTTGGCGCCAGCAAAGCATCAAATCAAACCGAAGAAGAGCAAAATGATGATGCGATAGCTGTAGCAGGGTGCACCTCAAAGGAAGATGCAGAGGTTTTTCTTGGTGTGAAATCTGAATCTGATCATAAAGAGGCACTTCAGAAATGCAGTGGAGAAGAAGGGAAACCCTGTCAATGCCAGGAAGTGATGAGACAAAGAGAAGTGTCATGTGAGGAGCAATCTGACCCTTACTCCTCCAGTCCAATTAACTATTCCTCAGATCTTGCTACCGGGTATGAAAGTATAAACATTGGGATGACTGTCGTTAGGCCAGAAGAAATAGAAGATGCTGCTGATCTACATGAAAGAGACACCCACAGGGATGATGAGAGCCTTCACAAAGAAATACAGGAGCTGTCTGAGCTGTTAGAAGTAGAACCAAGACCACTTCCAAGTTCTAGAGTTGCGGAAGGGAAAGAAGTCAGGACTGATGGAGATCACACTGACAAGTGCAAGTCATGTGAAAAAGAGCCATCAGAAACAATGGAATACACTTTCAAAAGTCAAGGAGAAAGCACTAACCACGACAGAGAAACCACAGACCAAACAAGTTCACCTCCAGCAGCACCAGATGATAGTCCGTTGATGAATGGAATGTACCAAGATACAAGAAGGGATAGTGACATCAGTTTGAGCTCCAGTGGATTAGACAATGATGATGATGATAGCGTGATGATTGACACTGCCATTTCTGACACCACTAGCTGCCTGTCCACAAGTGACAGTGACACTTCAGAGATATTTGGTATGAAGACCTCCAGCACGGTTATTTTCAATCCTGAAGGCCAAGGTGAGGTTCTAAGTAACAGCCACAGGTCTGTTGGGTCTCCGAGGAACAGACATACCAGTAAAAGCTCAGACGAGCCAATGTTTTATATGGAAGATTCATTCGAGCCAGGCAGTTCTGAGGATGATTCCTCAAGGTCAGCTTACCAGAGGAATAAAGGTCATAACGTGGAAATAAATGTCTCTTCCGCATCATGGAATGAGCAAAGGAAAGCTGGAGGAGAAGCAAATTGCTTGGTGGAGCCAGTCACAAGTGCAGTGGGTCAGCTCAAGGTGTTGAAGGAAAGACATCTTAGTGGGGAGGAGGCACGAGGTCGGAGATCACCCCTGCTGGATGCTGTGGGAATCCCTGCCAGTGCTGCTGCTCAGTACAGCCCAATGAGACGAAACTTCAGGTAAGAACAGAGCTACATGTACTTCATGCTTGGTGGTTGGCCTGTTTTACATACAAAGGGAAATATTTACAAAGTAGTCCATAAAACATATCATATTAAGTGAAGCAAAACACTTGCATAACAGTTTATTTCTTTGTACACAAATCAATGGTATTTATGTTATGGTGTTATGACCTGAGCCACACTTTAGGTACATATAGTATATTATGGAATGACTTGCTTTGTCATTGTGAACATACAACCATACAACTGTTGAGCGCATAGAAAATGCTTCTTTAAAAAATTGTACAAATTTTTAAAGTCATATATACATTTGATGTTGGCAGTTCTATTTGGCATTGGCTCTTCTGACAACTCTTATATTCAATTTCGCATAAGCATCAGAAAATCTTCCAAGGGTTGGTTTGATAAGTTGAATTGCCAAAGGCCTGGTTGTTCACATTACAAGGTGTTGATTTATACACTTCACACATTGTCCTTTCTGTCTTCATTACAGATTTGAGGATGTGGAAAGTTCCAGATACAGCCCCAAACTGTTGTCTCTCTGGTTAGCCATACCCTAGTTCAATCCTTCTTACTTCTTCCTGCCCCAAGTTGCTGTTACCTACTTGTTTTGATTTGGGTTGCTCAAAGGATGTGGACAAAAACTGTTTTCCACTCATTGTCCATGGCTGTTTACCATGGATAAAATCACATTTGTTTTGTCAAAGAACTTGATGTTTTGGCAGTGAAATTGCATTGCCCAACATTTGTGTTTGCAGCTGGGACACATTGTGGTACAATGGTAAAACTATAATTGAACTGTTACAAAGGTTAATCAATGCTTTGGACTCCTAAACGATTACACCACTTCTCTTAGTTTTTCCTCTGGTTTTCTAGGTCCAATATTTTTTTGTCCAGTGGTAAAGAGTTCAAAACCTCTAACTATCCCACACCAGCCCTTAAAAATCCAGGTGTTTTAGTCTGCTGATCTGTCATGGAACTAATTGATTAGTGTTCAGATTTAACCTTGGGTGTTTTCTGTTCTTTTGTAGGTTTGATGATGTGGAGAGCCCACGACAAAGCCCCAAGCCTAGTCCGGGGAGGATTCAGAGGCTGAAGTACATGGACTCAGGCAGTGGGGATGGCTCCTACAGTAGCTCCCTGGGCAGTGTTACTAGCAGCATGGGCTCCTTCAGCTCACAGCAGTGGGAGGAGGAAAGGTAACGTCACAGAATCATCATCATCATCATCTGTTGGCCCTTTGGTTCATGCATAGAAGTTGACAATCCTTCCACTTCTTCTGTGATAGTTGAAATTCATTTCAACCATGAAATTGACGGTACTGTTGGGAAATCACTTCATCCTTCAAAATCCTACTTCAAGTATACCTCAAACCGCATAGTGTAACATTTACTAATAGATTTGTCTCAATAGTGACAAGATTTTATTCCTACTGGTCCTAACCTCTGTCCTTCCCCCGTGTAGTGGCTGCAGCAGTGAGACCAGCTCCTACACCTCTGAGATGCACGATGAGCATGAGATTGCGCTGGCCGTACAGGCGGCAGAGCTGGCAGCTCGACAGGAACTTAGGGCCAGGTTTAAGAGCAGCAGCGACCTCATCCATCGACTGTTTGTCTGTATATCTGGTAAGTCACAACTGCTTCATTTGAGTCATGAGCCACATCATGACTGGTCTCAAACAGAAATAGACATTCAAACATTGTAATGTCAGATTTATGCTGTGGTCACCTGGAAGACCAAGTTGCTCAGCTTCATGTACATTTAATACTTTACAAGGGGATTTTCATGATGGTTTCAGATTCACTGCCTTTACGATTACTCTCAGTGATAAAAGTCGTAAAGGCTGTGCTTTTGTACCCTGGTGATAGTGAGAGATAGTTACCTTTCATTGCAGTCACTGTAAATCAATGGTCATCAGGGAATCCTCATCAGGCTGATTTGAAACAGGAGAATTCTACCATTTACTGCAAGATCAGAAAGCTTGCTGACATTTGGTTGGTTGTTGCTCTTGGACCTTTCTGTTTTGGTCCTCCTTCATAGTTCTTCAGTTAAGATGTGCAAAAATGGGAACCAAGGAACTAAGTTGATATAGTGTCAAGCTTGAAAGTATCCAACCCGGATAACCAGGTCCAAGCAATATAATCAACATGGTCAGGTTACTTATAGGTTCCTGAAAAAAGTGATGTAACATACTTGTTACAAATCTGCAACTTGAAAGAATACTAATAGGTAGCTTGCCATGATAAATGATCCTTGCCTACCTGCCTGGTACGTGCACAGGCCAGAAACTGGCCCTTTGCTTTCCAGGTGGAGCCTCCAAGAAGTCCTGTCCCTTGCCCTAGCCTCTGCTTCTCGAATGTTTAACCCAGTGTCCTTCACAATTTGGTCTTTCCATCTCTTAGGTGGTCTTCCACGGGGTCTGGGGGTAGCGAACTCCTGGCTGTATAGGCTTTGTATGATCCTTAATGTTTACAAATTCAAATTCCTAAAGTCAAATCAATGCTTCTTGATACCAAGAGCTCGCCTTAAAAGAATCTCTTACTTTGTTAAATCAGGTCACCATAATAGTGGTGCGAACAAAAGTACTGTGACACAGGTTTTAGAATTTTCTCTCATTTTGATGGTAGGAAGGGTTCTGCAACAGTGTAAAAGATGATTCATACCAGTCTTCTCATGGCTTTCTTCTATGAATCCTTATTCCTGGTTTTTACTGGTATAATTACACAGAGATATGGCCTCAATGTACAACTTGCCAAAAATAACTTTGTTTTATTTTATACTTTAGAAAGTGTGATGGTTTTGTTCCTAAGACTTAACAGTCAGTGGTGATGCATGTGTAGGACCTTTGTTTCTAGATTTATAAGTATTGAGCCAGCGATGAATTATTTAATGTTAGGGGATGCTTTTTTCTCTCTGATATTGGAAACCCATTCTGTTTTTCTTTGGGGGATCGTGAAATCTGAATACAACTGTACAGATATTGATCTTAATATTGCATATCCTGAGCCAAGCTTAAATTGTTAGTGTCAAGGTGAAAGATCAGATATACATGATAAATCATTTTCACAACTTCAAAGATCTAACTTGGGACTTCCGTGGCTTTACTTACACATTAATGGTGATAAGTTGGGATATAGTTCAATATCCAATTTTTTGTCTGCTTGTAAGGGTCATGGCTGACTGTCCTAACCACTTGTTTTATACACAGCTTAAATGTTACAAGATGAATGAAGGACCAAAAGTGCAAAAATACTGCAGTGTCTGCTTGCAATCATAAAACCTGTCTAAGAGAAACTTCTAACAGTCTAGATCAACCATGATAAGCACCCAATATCAATTTGATTTGAACAGTTGTCAGTAGCCTCAAAAGCACAAATAATATTCGATAGGCCAAAGACAAACATTTTTCCGATAATGTTGTGTTCACTTTTTTCAGGTGTTGCAGACCAACTACAGACCAACTACGCAAGTGATCTGAGGCACATTCTGAAGGCAGTGTTTTTGATGCACTGTACTCTGCTAGAGGAGGTTGACACCAGTCCGAATCACAGTCCCTCGGCAGAAGCTCAGGAGAATGGCATTATAGAGGGAGCACGGGACCAATCTTCACCAGCAGCTGTTAATGATGATGAAGGTAACATGCCTGAAGTCTTTGGTTCTAGTCTATCAGGCATGGGAATAAAACATACATGTAAGGTCGTCCAGCTGGATTTAAAAGACAAATTGGGTCCTAAGGCAGCAATCTGAAAATAGGCTGTCATTGATGTGGTAGAAAATCAATGCAACTACAAGTTATCCCATCCCCGAGCTGTGTTTTTGTATGCTTAGTGCTGTTATCTTTATGGAATAGCCCTTACAGCCAATGCCATTGATGATAGTCAGGATAAACTGACAATGCCTGTTCTAGTTTCCTGTGAGTTATTTGACTACATTGGAATGAACTTGAAGTTGAAGGAATAGACAGTTTTAGTAAATGTGTATATCTGAGTTCAAAGAAAACAAGACTCTGCAAATACTATTAGATGTACCTCCAGTATCCCATACAGTTTTCCATGACCAAAAGACTGATTTTCATGAACTCTTTTGTCCTTGCCTTTCCTACTGGATTAGATATTGAGATAGAGACAGCAGTGGATGCCCTTGGAGAGGAAGCCATTGATGAACTTGAGGACTATGATGATGATGATGAAGAGTTTGTGATCCTTGGAGGTGTGGGAACTTTACAATCCAACCGGCCGCTGCCTCCACTTCCCAGCAATGCTGTAGCAGGACCAGTGCCCCCTTCAGAGTACGTAGGGGAAAACACTGGGGAAACTGCAGCTTGGTTACTCAGAGAGAGTACCATGGATGTAAGACATGGGTGGGAGGGGGGCGAGGCTACCACGCCCTCTGGCAATGGGATAGCAGCACTGCTTGCTCGAAATCAAGCTGATTGGTCAGAACATGAGATGGAGTCATGGGGGCCAAGCGAAGCCCAGGACATACCTTTTAATCCAGCCACACTGCCAAGTATCCCATGCGATGTCTCAGACACGTCCACACCCACACAAACTGTAATAGACACCCAGGACACCACTGAGGAAACTCTTTCCTCAAGTGAAGACCATGACAGTCAAGAACGTGACTTCACCGAGTACACTGTGTACGGAATCACCCGAGAACTTCCGCCACTTCCCCAGGATGCCAAAGAAAGTGTCTACACCAGCGACGTCTCTGATGCCACCCTGACGCCACCTGATGACCCAGCAGATCCACCTTTACTGCCGCGCCGACCAGACAGGATAGACATGCCCCTGTTTTCTACTGGACTGGACTTTATGGTGCCCCCTCCCCCGCCTCCACGCACAGATATGGACACAAATGTCTTCAGCTTAAGAAGAAGAGAGAGAGGTTCTGTAGAAGGTGAGAACTACATAAAATTATACAAAGAAATGGAAAAAAATTAAAAATTTGAAAGTTTGGAAGGGCTGACAGAAATGTTCTTTGAGGCAAACCATCAAATCTTATCTGTGTTTTTTGTCTACATTTGTTATCATCATTCCATCTTCTTTCTGTTTTATCCCTGATGGTGGTTGTTAACCATACTTCTAGACATCCATGTACCCGTTGACTACATGGAAGTAAGCAAGCATGTACTTGTTGATGCCTGCAAAATTCCAGGGCCCCATTGTAAAGGGGCCCATTGTGTCTTACACCAAGGAGGTTATAACCTCCTTGCTTACACTGAGTTCGGCCACCCTGGCTAAATAAAACAGAAAGAAAGAAAAGAACTGTACTAATAATGAATTATTATAGGTATAACTTTTACTTTGTACCAAAGGAAATTGCGCTATTGATTCTTGGACACAAATTTCTAATGATATACAGCACAGGTGACACCATCAAGTTTTGTAAATTTCAAGTTATTGTACAAAGCTTTACAAAGTCTTTACAAAGTCCATAGACAACTCTACTCACTTTTCTCTCAAAGGAAAAGTCTGACACAAAGTCTCAAAGCTGTGCAAGTTTTAGAAATAAATTTCCTGAAGGTCATCAAAGAGTACAAAACCCTGTGTAGTCTGAAGTTTATGGATAATTTGGTAGGGTGCCAATAGAGCAGTAATTTTCTGGGCTTCTCCTCAGGGTAGTCAAGTCAAGTCAAAGTTTATTGCACAACGATTGTAACAGGTACAATGTAAGGCAAAGATAAAATGCTACTGGCTACTTATATCAAACTACTAAAAGCTACAGGAAGGTTCAATGCTATACAATGATTAGGTTCTAGGCTGTACAATGTTCCATTTCAAATTGAAAATGAACCACACAATACAACAGAATACAGGTGAATAAAACTTACATCAAGAGCACAGTAAAGTAGACAGAATCGGGGTAAAATGCAACCAAGGCTGGATATGGTTTGACAGGATGCCGCTTGGCAGATTGCCCTATCTTACAATGAATAATAGAAATCCCTAGGAATAGACTTTTAGAAACTTCTGGAGCTTTCCAACATTTGAATTACTAGTCTTGAAACCTTGTCTGTTCACAGCTAACTAACCTGCCAATCAACCAACCAACCAATCAATACCAATTAGATGATACTAACTGTATTAACATTTTGGGAGCCATCAGAAATCAAGAAGGCAAAAAGGTTTTCCTAAAAGGATGTTAAAAAATTATTGATGGGAAATGTGTTTTGGGGTAATGCAAACAAATACCATTTTTGAAAGGAAATGGGACATTGAGAACATTATGGTAATCTATGTGCATGTCCAGCAAAAGACATAAAAGGGTTAGCAGCCATCAAAATGTAGCTATAGGTCAGGACAACTTTGAGAAGTGTTAGCAAAGTCAGGACAAGCTCTAGCAGTTATTGATCTTGAGTTTTCCGTTTAGTCCATTTAACAATTCTGCCAAGAATTGATGATTAATGTCATTGATACATTCTAAGTTTCTATAATTTCTTGATTATAACTCTTCACCTGTGACCTGTAGAACCACCTGCCTGGCTGCCTGACCAAGCTGTATCTGGCTGTATGGCCTGCGGAGCTCCTTTCACTGTGATCCGCAGAAAGCACCACTGTAGGAACTGTGGCAAGGTCAGTACACATTTATTTACCACTCCTGGTGTCGGACAACCAGACAAAATAGAAAGCCTGACAAAAACGCCCAAAAAGACGTCAAAAACAAGCCGTTAGCCGACCCTCTACCTTGGAGAGTAGTGCATTGCAAGGTCAATACAGAACAGCACAGTGACCGAAGAAGCTGTGGAAGGTGTAATAAAAGCATTTCAATAGTACTCCCCTCACAATCTGTCATGTGCCATTATTTCTATGAAACTATTGGTGGAAACTTGTACTCCCAGCAAGTGAAAACTTTATTTGGTAGTTAAAAATTTCTAAAGATGATTATGCCAAATGAATGATGCCATACATAGCTCTATGTAGCTTCTTGTATTTTTATGAAATGTCTCATATGTTGTGTCTCTGAACATCAGAGGTCATTGATTGCAGCCATAATGACTGTTTTTTTATGAAGCCACCTGAGAAATCATCTCTCTGATTATGATGAATAGCCTCACATCAGCACTACTTGCTCCCCGTGGCTTGCTGCAACAGGAATCAATGTAGGCTGAGTGAGCACCATTGTTACCCACATGTCACAACACTCGCCCCCCTCCCCATTGACCTCTAAATCATTGCTCAACCAGCAGGTTGGGACTTGGTGCAGTCTTTTTGATCTTTTCACATTCCATTCAGAGTGTAATTCTTCATCCTCTAGGTCAGACTGAGACCATGTTTAGAGGCACACTTTGGGTAGATTATGTTCAAAATGTGTTAATACTTTATAAGTCAGACAAAGTCTTTTAATTTAAAGAGTGAAGATTTGGGTTGATCCTATTCCAAAGTGAAGAATGCTTGATACCTTGTCTAGGTAACAATATCTCTTTGACAGGAACAGTACGGGGTCAGTTGTGATTCTGGAAAGTCTTAGATTCCAGGTGTCACCGATGATGAAGATTGTCTCTTTTTGGCTTAAAGAACTCTCATTAGGCATGATAGAAGTTTAACGTCTTTGCTGAAGGTCTGGAGAAATGGTGTGGCTGTGAAGATGGCAATGTGGCAGCGCTGCTATACAGACACATTCACAACTTTGTAATTCTTACGATAAGTGTCATTCACTCAAGTCAGGAAAAAAATGAATATTTGCAATTATAATGGGGAATCAGATTGTGTTTTATTCATATTTTGTAGCAATTCAGGATTTTATGGAGAACTACAATATATCCACCTTTATTATCAATGAGCCATGCTGCTTCAACAGACCAGGCAGGGAAGTTAATATGAAATTTGGCAGAGAACATATGTGTGTCCAAGCCAGTTTTTATATACAGCTGACTTTTATCCAGACATGCTTCAGGCTAAATTGCCTTTTTTTACTCAAAGAATGGAACCCCTGAACTATTACCTTACATGCACTGCCTTTTTTTTCAATCATTAAAGATCTTAAGCAGACAAATGATGTACATAAATGCTTTCCTCTGGATGTGCAACAATAGCCAT